>NC_080385.1:32957336-33297619 GCF_014773155.1 Arachis stenosperma | reverse complement strand
ATTTTGACGTTTTGCGACACTTTAGGCCCAAAAACGAAACTCACGACCACCAGCTGTGTTTCTGCCCTTCTATGCACGTTTTCTAGTGTGATAAAGGTTTACTAATTAAATTACATAAGAGGTAAGGGTTAGGATCAGTTAGAGTATGTTTGTGCTTGTTTTCGGTGTTCATATGAGCCACTTTGTGGTGATTTTGTGCTTGATTCTAAATTCTGAAAATTCAGTGATGTTTCTCTATTTTTGGACTATTATTTGAGTGATATATGAAGCTTATTTGCCTCTAAAAATTGTATGAAACCACCAAAATTATTTGGAGCACTTGGGCTTTAAGTTTCAAGCCTTAAAAGTCACTAAAAGTAGATAAAAATAAAAACTACACCCCTGATAATCCAGCCACTAAATGATCATAAAAGTCACGTACATAAGGGTTAAAAAGAGATAGAAAACTGATTTTTAGTCCTATGGAACAAAGATGTAAAAGTAAAAAGGGTGTTATGGTCATTTTTTGGGTAAAAAGAGAGTTAAAAATATAATTTAAATAAAAAATAAATAAATTCTGAACTTAGTATCATTAGGGGTAAGATAGTAATTATATAAATTATTTGAGTCAAAATTATAATTATAATAAAGTTTCGGATCTAAATAAAAGCTTTAGTAAAAGTTAGAAGTAAAACGGTAAAAAGTGGTAACTAGAATAAGTAAATAAATTAATAAAGGATAAAATGATCTTTTAGGTTCCTAAGGATAGAATTAAGATTAATTAAAAGTATTATGGATAATTTGGTCATAGAAAAAAATATAAGGATTAACTCGGTAACATTTTGACGCTAAATCAGGTTAAACGGTAAACTTAGAGTACTTAGGGGCATATTAGTAATTTTAGGCATAAAGTCAAATTAAAAATTATTAATTAACTTAATAAAGGGTAAGAAGGTCTTTTAGAAAAAAATATGAGAGTAAAATGGTGAAGTAATAACACTAGTGGTGAAACCGTCACTAAAAACCTAAAGAAAACTAGAAAAACGAAGTTATATACAAAAAGGGTAAAATTGGAAATGTACAAAAATACCAAGGACAAAATGGTAAAATATGTGACGAAGGCTGAGATTTAAAGAGCAAAGACTGGGCACAAGTTTTATTTAAAAAGAAGAGCAGAGAAGTCCCTTAGGAATAAGGTTTATGGAGATGTGCCACAGAAAAAGAACTGTAAACCCCAAGGTGCTAGAGGTTGTTTGGAGGCGGGTGTTTACCCACTGATTGCTAAAACTATGTTTTTCCTTTGTGCATATATTATGGCATCAAGCTTTGTGACGATTGCCTGTTGTCACAGACTGGTAGTATACTTAACCACATCGACACGTATACACGGACGGACGCAATTGGGAAACCATATCTTGGACTAGTTCCTAGGTAACGTCGGGTTATGGGTAGTCAACCGACGCATGAGCTCATGGCCTGTATAGGATCAGGCATGCATCATACTTGGTTATTGTATTTTCTATGTTTGTCATTGCTTACTTGTACCAGTGTTTGTATTTTGTCTCTGCTTCCTATACTTTGTGTTTGTTTACTATTCTGCTATATACTTGTGCTTGTACTTATTTGTGTGACTTACCAACCTAACTGCACGAAGTCTTAGACTTAGGCTGCAGAACCCCATAGGATTCCTGTGTAGTACCCTACTGGAAACCTTAGGTTCTCACCCTTTACTTCCCCATTCCGCTGATGCAAATCGGCGAGATCTTCTTTGAGTTTCCAGCCTTGGGACTAGCGAGCACCAGTAGCATTACCGGAGGGTCAGAGTGACATCTCTTACTTTCACACAGTACTTTCGTGTTTCTTCAGCCACCAGGGATCGATGAACAGCAGTAGTTATAAAAGTAGCAGTAGTAGTTGTTATTGTCTTTGTGCTCACTTTGTATAGACTTTTAGAGGGCTAGGTACTTTGTAAATACCTATAAAAACAAGTTAGAATATGTCCCAGACTAGGGTGACTCTTGTGAGTCGAGGCCTGTTAGTATAAATATAGAGTCTGTAAATATTTTCATGAATAAGCAACGACATAACCCGATGTGAATTATGATGTACCAAATGTGCCTTCGAGTAAATATGCATGATATTACTATGTTCTTTGTATTTTCTATGACTCATGTATATATTATCTATTTAACTATTATCTATTTCCTTATATTTATATATCTGACATGTGTTCTCGATTAGCGCTACAGGCTCATATGTATATATTTAATATAAGGTCTAGAGTCTTTAGGGAAAGCCGTGTAGTAGTGCCTAGCGAATATCATTAGTCATGACGTGCTAGAAGCTGGATCGTTACAAATGGTATCAAAGCAGTTTGTCCTTAGCAGAGCCTCGGGATGGACTGACCATGCTTTACCGCATGCTCTGCTTGTGTGTTTCCATGCTGCTAGGGTATCTCTAATGATACATTTTGCATGATGGTCTGTGAGCATTCGTTTTGGAAATGTTAGCACTTAAACTAGATATGTTAAGACTGATCACCTTAACGTTGATCATTTGGTGTTAATAGAACCTCGATGTTTGCAAACAGGCGTAGCCCACGTCAAGCATTACACACCCTCCTTGGGCGTTAAATGCCCAACTGGCGTTTAGCACCAGCAGTAGACTTAGGCCAGCAACGTGCACTACCCCCAGGGCGTTTAATGTCCATCTCTGGTGTTAAACGCCAGTAGCCAGTCCGAACACCTTCTCTTGGGCCTCCAAGTGGACTTAGCACTCTTTAGTTTTATTTTATTTTCTTTTGGAAATTTTTATTTACAAATAATATCATTTAGGTCTAGCATTTATTATTAGGTTAGTATTTAAAAAAAAGATCACTGGTGTTTAGGAGCTTCTTCCTTCCACACATTTTCAGAACCCTAGTTTCCTCTGTAAGTTTTGAGCAACTAAACCTCTTGGTTAAGGTTAGGAGCCCTATTTATTTCTATGGATTAAGACTATTACTTTTCTATTTTAATTAATGTATTAATTCGGTTTCAATGATTGTTTCGTTCTTAATCTTATGAATGTGGATGGAACGAAAGTATGACCCTTATTCTATATGAGTTCTTGTGATTCTCGACAGAGTTATGTTGCTTGAACAACAGATTGAAAATAAATTCCTCCTAAATTGCTAATTATATGAACTAATTGGGATATGTGTCATATAATCTTGTTAGATTTAGGTAATTAGGGTTTTTGTGGCCATAAACTAGTTTTAAACTTAACCCTCTAATCGAAATTAAGTGACCACGACGGTGGCGGTCAATGAAGGTTAGAGGAGACTAAATCACTAAGACATTAGTGTTTAGTCAATTACAGTTTGCCATGGAATAAATCTTGCATGGTTAAAATAGTTGGTAAGATATTTCAATCCAGAAAGTTAAACATCTCCGAGATGTTAACTACTTTCCCACTCTGTTTTTACACCAAACTGTTTATTGCTTTTTTTATTATCTTGTTTCCTGTTTATGCGAATTACAACTCACCAAATCCCTTTTCGATTCGCCTGACTAAGTCCAACCAGACAATCATTGCTTGCTCAATCCGAAAATCCTCGTGGGATCGACCTTCACTCATTTGAGGTATTACTTGGATGACCCAGTACACTTGTCGGTTAAGTTATGCGAAATCCTAATTCGCGCACCAAGTTTTTTGTGTCGTTGCCAGGGATTGTTTGTGGTTGACAACTACCAGTTGTCTGATTGCTTAGATTAGGTATCTTTTAGTTTTTGTTTATTTACTTTTTCTTTTGAATTTTTGAAATTTTTACTTTAATTATTTTTTTATTTTTGAATTTTTTTTGCCCTATTTATTTTCTTTTAATTTCTGATTTTAAGTTTGGTATCCCTGTAGTGTTTTCCCTTTCTTTTAATTTTGAAATTTCTAGAGTCATTTTCTTTTCAGTTTTCGAAAATTTTTAGGTTATTTTTGCATTCTTATTTTCGAATCCTTTTAGTTAATAGTTTACTTTATTTTATTTTATTTCTTCTATATAGGATATCTCACTGGGAGTTCTCTATACTTTAACATAGAGACTACCACTTTTTCTTTGTTTTTTGTTTGTTTATGAGCAGGAACAGGGACAATGAACCCCTTCTCGAGTTTGATTATGAACCTAAGAGGACCTTGAGGCGGCGTTTGCAACAAGCTAAAGCATACAAAGATGGAGAGATTCTCAAGGAAACTCTTGAGAAGGAAGCCGAAGAATCCACCATGGAGGCTAATGGTGGAAACACTAGGGAGCAAGCAAGAAAAATTCTTGGCTCATACACTGCACCTACTCTTGACTTCTATGGGCGCAATATGGCTGTACCTACCATTGGTGGAAATAACTTCGAGCTTAAGCCTCAACTGATCACTCTAGTGCAATAGAATTGTCAGTACCATGGACTCCCGCAGGAGGATCCCAATAAATTCATCTCTGATTTCCTGTAGATCTGTGACACTGTAAAGACGAATAGAGTGAATACTGAGATTTACAAGCTCATGCTCTTTCTCCTTTCTGTAAGGGATAGAGCAAAGTAATGGCTTGACTCACATCCCAAAGAGAGTTTGGACATGTGGGACAAGGTGGTCACTGGATTTTTGATCAAATTTTTTCCACTTCAGAAGCTGACCAAGCTTAAGGTGGACATCCAGACCTTCAGACAAAAAGATGGAGAGTCCCTTTATGAAGTCTGAGAGAGATACAAGATGATGATCAGGAGGTGCTCTCCTGACATATTTTCTGAGTGGACCAGGTTGTAGATCTTTTATGATGGCCTCTCTGAGATGGCCAAGAGGTCATTGGATCACTCCATATGTGGCTCTTTGCACATAAAGAAGACGCCTGAAGAGGTGAATGAGATTATTAAGATGGTTGTCAACAACCAGTATCTATACACTTCTGAGAGGAACCCCGTGAACACTGGGATTACGCAGAAGAAATGAGTCATGGAGATGGACACACTAAACACCATTTTGGCTCAAAACAAGCTTATGTCTCAATAGATTAGTATGATCTCTCAGCATTTGACTGGGATGCAAGTTTCAGCTGTCAATACTCAAGATGCATCCTATCACATGACTGGAAGCTACACTCAAGAGGATGCTTGGGGCAATGCTCAACCTACCATGGAGAAAGTTAATTACATCGAAAATTTCTTTAGAAATCCCAACAATGATCCCTATTCGAATACTTTTAATCAGGGATAGAGGAATCACCCAACTTTGAGTGGAGGGAACAACCACAGAAGCCCCAATAAAGCTTCAACAACAACCAGGGTGGATCCAATCAGAACAGGTTCAATAACCGGCAGTTCCGACCCTCTCAGTAGCAGAAAGAGTCCTCTTAGAAACACAACTTCTCTGACTTAGCCACAATAGTCTCTGAACTTTCTCATAGCTTCATACAAGAGATTAGATCTTCAATTCAAAATTTGGAAGTGCAAGTGAGTCAGTTAAGCAAGAGGAAACCTGAGAGACCTCCTAACACTCTTCCAAGTAACACAGAGATGAATTCAAGGGAAGAGTGCAAGGCCCTCATCATGGACAAGGAGGCCGAGCTTGGAGAGATGCATGCTACTAAGGAATTGAAGGAGAAAAAGGCTCAAGAGAAGACTGGAAGTACATTGTTACACGCCCTAGTGGAGGTGAAGGAACCTGAAGTACAACACCCGTAGAGATTGTAAGAGGAGGCCAAGGATGAGCAACTCACTCAATTCTTGAAAATCTTTAAAAAATTGCAAATTAATATTCCTTTTGCGGAGGTGTTGGAAAAGATGCCTTCCTACATGGCCTATTTGAAAAGCGTACTTTCAGAGAAGAAGGCCTTAAAGGGAGATGAAACTGTGGTGCTGACCAAAGAGTGTAGTGCGCTGGTGCAGAAAAAGCTACCTCAGAAGATGCCAGATCCCGGGAGTTTCCTGATTCCTTGTACCATAGGGACCATTACATTTGAAAAGGCATTGTGCGATCTTGGATCAAGCATAAATCTAATGCCTCTCTCTGTGATGAAAAAGCTAGGGATCCAAGAGGCGCAGCCCACAAGGATCTCACTGGAGATGGCAGACAAGTCCCAGAAGCGGGCATATGGATTGGTAGAGAATGTCCTAGTAAAGGTTGAAGACCTTTACCTCCCTGTAGACTTCGTGATACTTGATAGGGAGAGGAGATGGATGACTCCATCATCCTAGGAAGGCTGTTCCTAGCTACCGGGAGAGCCTTGATTGATGTAGAGAGAGGAGAATTAGTTCTAAGGATGCATGTTGACTATATACTGTTCAAGATTTTTAAATGTCTTCCACTCTCTGACAAAGGAGGTACTTCCATGCAGAGCTCAAAGCTCAAGCCTTCTCACTTGGTGGAAAGCCACGCGTACGCATCAAGCACGTGCACGCATCGCTGTGATTTTGCCCAAATCGCACGCACGCGTCAGCCATGCGTGCGCGTCGCTATTCGCAGGTTTTCTCCTTTATTTCTTGTGCTTCTTCCCTTTTTGCAAGCTTCCTCTTCATTCTCTAAGCCATTCCTGCCCTATGAAGCCTGAAACACTTAACACACGGATCACGGCATCGAATGGTATAAAGGAGAATTAAATACACAATAAAAAAGATCTCTAGGAAGCAAGTTTTCAACCATAGAACCACTTTGGGAAGGAATTGTAATATCATGCTAATCATATGAATAAGTGGGTGAAAAGCTGATAAAAACCACTCAAGTTAGCACAATATAAACCATAAAATATTTGTTTATCACACCACCCACCAAAGATAGAGGAGGCCCCAAGAAGAAAGTGCCTAAAGGCTGGAGGAATAAGAAGATTCCTACTGAGGACTTCTCACCTGGCGTGAGAGTAGTCTTCACTTAGAGTCCAGTCATACCACACACTGTGAATAAAATCCTGTTTTTGGAGCATGTTGAGTTAATTCATGAGAGCTCAGGGAAGAAGTTCACAATGAGGGGTGAAGATCTGAGCATATATGATCCTCCTCCTTAGAGAAGTTGTCCATCAAACTAATGACGATAAAGAAGCACTTGTTGGAAGGCAACCCAATCATTAGTATCCTCATTTGCTTTTGTGTTATTTCAATTTTATTTTAGTTTGAATTCATATCATTTTATTTTTCATTGATCTTCATATCTTTCCTAGTTTTTCTAA
The DNA here is from genome assembly GCF_014773155.1 of Arachis stenosperma. Classification (NCBI taxonomy): domain Eukaryota; kingdom Viridiplantae; phylum Streptophyta; class Magnoliopsida; order Fabales; family Fabaceae; genus Arachis; species Arachis stenosperma. The sequence continues at coordinate 33,290,460 of NC_080385.1, read as the reverse complement.
CGTATGTGATCATGTATAGCACTTAGAACAGAAACAGAAATACTTAGGCAAGAAACCACACCCTGGAGGAGACCTGCTGTGGGTGCTAAACACCAGCCCTGGTGTTTAACGCCAGGAGAGGAGCAAGCTTTGGGCGTTCAACGCCCATTTTGGGCGTTTTACACTTTCTTTAGCACCCCTTTGAGGCGCTAAACGCCAGAGAAGGCGTTTAGCTCTGGCGTTTAGCGCCGGGGGTGCTCCAAAAAAAGAAAGTATACCCCTGCTGGCGTTAAACGCCAGACCAGCGTTTAATACCCAGAGGGGGGCAGCAAGAATGAGGCATGGTTTTGGCTAATGGTTTAAACCCACTTCCCAACCACCTTTTACCCATTCAAACTTTAATCCATTCTCTCTTCTCTTTTACCCACTATTCCATCCATATTCATCCATCATCACCTCCCTTGATTCTCTCACCCCACCTTTCACTTCACCCAATCCACTCTCATCTATCCCATCAATCGCTTCTCCCAACAACCCAAATTCAAATTCAATCCCCCCACCTTTTCCCATAACCGAACCCATTACCCACCCCACCTATAAGTACCCCCCTCTTCATCCACTTTCACCACACCTCACACAACTCTCCTTACTTCCTTCCTCTTTCTCTCACACACTTTCTTTTTACCTTTTCCCTTCCTTTTTCACTACTAAGGCCAAAACCCTTCCTCCTTCTCCTCTATCTTTCTCTTATTGCTATTTTATTTTCCTTTCCTTTTTTTTCTCTCTTGTCTTCCATCTTTATTTTGCTCAGGGATGAGCAAAGCTTTTAAGTTTGGTGTTGGGCGCTCTGCTTTGGTCTATTTTTTCTTACTATCTTCATGACACCCAAGACTAGAGAATCCTCATCAAGAAAGAGAAAGGAGAATGCGCCTACCCCTGATCCTTGAGACTTCACTCGGTTCTTTTCTAAGACACATAAGGACCACCTTTACGAGATGGTGCATAAGAAGAAGGTGATCCTTGAGGTCTGCTTCGATCTAAAGGATGACAAGTACCCAGAGATCCTATATCAGATTCTGAGACGGGGTTAGAAAGTTCTGGCCAACCTCGTAATTGAGGTTGGAGTATTGATGTTGCAAAAGTTCTATGCCAATGCTTGGGTGACATATAAGCTTGTCAGAGGCGTGAACACGGAGCCGAAGAATTGGCGCACCATCGTCAGAAGGCATATCATGGACTTCAACTTGGAGAGTGTGAGGGTGGCGTTACAGTTACCACCATCCAGAGGAGACCCTTATTCATAAACTCAGAGGGTCAACACTGACCAGTGGCTGGATCAAGTTCTTGCTGACATCTGCCTTCCTGGAGCTCAATGAAGGAGGGACTCTAAAGGATAGCCGTGCCAGCTGGGTAAGCATGACCTTAAGCCAGTTGTTCGAGGATGGTTAGAGTTCATCCAACGCTCCATCCTTCCTACGAGTAACCGTTCTGAGATTACAGTCGAGCGAGCAATGATGATTCATTACATCATACTCAAAAATGAAGTGGAGATGTATGAGGTGATCCCTTAAGAGTTATACAGGATAGATGACAAGTCCTTCACCACTGCGAGATTGACTTTTCCTCATCTCATCTACTGCCTATGTGTAGCAGCTGGAGCTCACATTGATGGAAATACCCCGATTGGAGTTGACAGGCCAATCACAAGGAAGGGTATAGAGCACACTAGAGAGCTTGCGCATGGACCACAGTAGAAGCCAATTCCACCGCTTTCACAAGATATTTCAGAGATGTCTCAGGGAATGTACTTTCCTCCCCGTGACTACTGGGATCTATTGACCACATCTATAGAGGAGTTGACATCATCAATTGATTAGCTGAGGCTAGAGCATCAGGACAATGCCGCACTCCTCAATCAGATGATGGAGGAGCAGAGGAAGTAGGGGTGCCATATAGAGGAGCTCAAGCACGCCAAAGAATTTTTCGGAGGGAGCAGCATCCACCATCACTGAGGTGGTTGAGTTTCATTCCCCCTTTCTTTTATCTTATTTTTATTTTTAGTACTTCTTTTTATTTTCTGTTTTCTTTTTTAAGTTTGCATGATCACTATTAGAATTTCTCTGCTTTCTAGTTTAGTTATTTAATTTAGTATTCTATGTTTATTTTAAAAAGATGTCTCATGTATTATGTACCGAGCTTAAAGAATTATCAAAAGAAAAAGAAGTAGTGAAATGTATGAGATTTTGAGTTATATATCGCGTGTTTTAATAACTTTGATGTGGTGGCACTATCTTTATTTCGGAATGTATGACCTTAACTGTGCATATTTGATATTAGAGTTGAGTATATTGGTTCTGAAGGAACAGGAACTTAGAGAAGTATTATAGATTCTTTGAAATAAGAATAAAATTGATTCTTGAAGCAAAACAAACAGCAAAAAGAAATAAGAAAAAGAAAAATCAAAAGAAAAAGGTCCAAGGCTTTAAGCATCAATGGTTAGGAGGGTCAAAACTGATCTAAAACTCAAAAGAGTGGTTTTCCCTAACCATATGCTTGTGGTGTGAAAGTGTCAAGTAACCCTTGAGATCGAACACTTAAAGTCATGACCAATTGCTGTTACAGAGTATGTCTAAGGCTCTGAGCACTACTGTTTGGAAGAAATAGAAAGAAAAATCAGAACTCAAAGAATTTTCTAGTTAGGTGCTTGTGGTGTTCTTGTTTCAAGTTAATCTTAAAAACAAAACACTTAAAGTCACAGCTAGGCTCAAGGTGCAAAGAACCAAAGAAAAGAAAAAGTTGTGTTCATAAATCAATTAGAGCCTAAAGAAGAGAATATACAATATCATCCAAGTTCTAGTTCTGAAGGATACTAATATGTCTGAGCTTCAAAAGATGGTGAGATATCGAAGCTATTCAAAAATAGAGCATCACTAGCTCCACTCAGTAACTAGACCTGAGCTTAAAAGACAACTCAAAGTCTTAAGCATCTTCTCTTCTTAGTCCCATAATGTTTTGGTTGCATGATGACAAGCAATAGTTTAAGTTTGGTGTTGTGATGCGTGAGTATCCTATACCATTTTTATTAGTATTTTCTAGTTGTTTTTAGTTAGATTTTATTTACTTTTACTTGATTTTAGTGCAAAAATCCTCTTTGGACTCTACTTTGAATTGTTTTAATATTTTTATGATTTCAGGTAAAATTCAGAGTAATTTGGCGGAGTTTGGAGCTAAAAGGAAAAAATGCTGCCAGCACCCTCCTTGGGCGCAAAACGCCCGACTGGCGTCTAGTGCCAGCAGGGGACTCAGGCCAGCAACGTGCACTCCCCCCAGGGCGTTTAACATCTATCTCTGGCGTTAAACGCCAGTAGCCAGTCCGAAATACCTTCTCTTGGGCCTCCAAGTGGACTTAGCACTCTTTAGTTTTATTTTATCTTCTTATTACAATTTTTATTTACAAATAATATCTTTTAGGTCTAGCATTTATTATTAGGTTAGCATTTAAAGGAAAAGATCACTAGTGTTTAGGAGCTTCTTCCTTCCACACGTTTTTGGAACCCTAGTTTTCTCTGTAAGTTATGAGCAATTAAACCTCTTGGTTAAGGTTAGGAGCTCTGTTTATTTCTATGGATTAAGACTATTGCTTTTCTATTTTAATTAATGTATTGATTCAATTTCAATGATTATTTTTGGTCTTAATCTTATGAATATGGGTGAAACGAAAGTATGACCCTTATTCTACATAAGTTCTTGTGATTCTCGACAGAGTTATCTCGCTTAAACAACAGCTTGAAAACAAATTTCTCCTAAATTGCTAATTACATAAACTAATTGGGATATGTGACATATAATCCTATTAGCTCTAGGTAATTAGGTTTTTTGTGGCCATAAACTAGTTTTGAACTTAACCCTCTAGTCGGAATTAAGTGACCATGATGGTGGCGGTTAATAAAGGTTAGAGGAAACTATATCTCTAAGACATTAGGGTTTAGTCAATTACAATTTCCCATGGAATGAATCTTGCATGGTTAAAATAGATGGTAAGACTTTTTAATCCGGAAAGATAAACATCTCCAAGACCTTAACTGCTTTCTCACTCTGTTTTCACACCAAACTGTTTATTGCTTTCTTTGTTTTCTTGTTTCTTTTTTATGCGAATTACAACTCACCAAATCCCTTTTTGATTCGCCTAACTAAGTCCAACCAAATAATTATTGCTTGCTCAATTTGACAATCCTCGTGGGATCGACCCTCACTCACCTAAGGTATTACTTGGATGACCCCGTGCACCTACCGGTTAAGCTGTACGAAATCCTAATTCGCACACCAGAAAGCATAATTAGGAGAGAATTGAGTGAATCAACCCTAAACACTTTAGCAACTAGAGTGCATATACGCATCTGGTAAGGGTTTAATTTCTTAATTCCATATTCCCATTATTGATCATTGCTTATCTTAAAAGTTTTGTAAACTCTTTTGTAGAAATCAATTCGATTGTAAATCTGATTTGGTTAAGATTGTTTGAGCCCTTATTTGTGTGTACATGCTTTCTTGGAATTTGATTTACTTCGACTACGTATATACCTATAGATAAATAGATAGTAATTAGAATGGTTGTATGCATTAGATAGTTTGCATTTAGATATTTTGCTTTGAATAAATATTGACACTCCTTTTTTGTCTTTGTTCAATTTTCCCACATTTATTCATTGAAATAGCATAGTTTCATGAATTCTTCCTAATTTGCACTTAAGATTGAAAACATGATTTTTAGGTTCTTAATTTGCTAAATTTAATTTACTTTGATTCCACTTGATGCCTTGATGTGTTTGTTTAGTGATTTCAGTCTTTTGAGGCAAGGATTGGATCAAAGAAGGAGAAAAAAAAGAATGCAAAGTGGAGAATTCATGAAGAAATGAGGATTTGGTAGAATTCATGGCACGCGTACGCGTCATGGAGGATTTCGTCAGGCCACGCATACGCATGATACTTGGCACGTGACTAACTTAAAGAAAACGTGACTAGCGATTTCTGAGCTCATCCAAGCCCAAATCCAACTCATTTCTGAAGTATTTGAGACCAAATTCAGGAAGGAACAAGGGGAGAGCAATTAGGTTTAGTTAGAAACATATTTTAGGTTATATTCTAGAGAAAAACTCTCTCTTCTCTCTCGAATTAGGGTAGATTAGTTAAATTTCTTTTAGGTTTAGGTTTTAATTCTTGTCTTGATTTAGTTTTCCTTGCTTGTTATTGTTCTAGCACTTTAATTCTTGGAGTTTTATTCGTTATTTCTTTTATTTTGTTGTTTTTATGCTTATGAACTCTTGTTACTTTTGATTTTCATTTAATGCAATTTGATGTTCTTTGTATATTAATGTTTATTTGAGTTATTATTATTGTTATCTTACATTTGGTAGTCATAGATTTTATTAATTCTTGCTATTTATTATGCTTTTCTTTTATGTCTTTCATGTGTTTGAAAAAATGCTTAGTTAGTTTTTAGAGTAGATTTAGATACTTTTGACTTGAGATTGAGGACTTAGGTGCCTTGATGTCATTGATGTCTAGTGTCGTTGGTGATTTAGGGTTGTTAGTTGGTTTTATGACCAATTACGTCCACTTGACTTGACCCTCCAATGTTAGAGAAAAACTAAGTAAAATTAACTCTTTGTAATTATCATGTTATGGTCAATGATACAAGATGGAAATCCTTGACTCTTGATCCTTGCCATGAGTAGCCTTTTAGCATTTATATTTTCTTAGTTGTTAGCTTTACTTTCTTTCAATATACATTTCTTGTTTATCAAACCAAAAACCCCAAAAATTTTCATAACTAATAATATGTACATTTTCTTGCAATTCTTTGAGAGACAATTCGAGATTTAAATACGTTCGGTTTTTATTAGTTTGACTTAAGTGACAAATAAAATTAAACTTTGATTGAGGATTATCTATCGATTTGAATCTATATTTCGACGAGATTATTTTTGTGAAAATTCCTAACCGACGTTTTCCCTCGCGTCACCTTGCATTCCAATTTACTACACATTTGCTGTATTCAATCTTGTTCACCGTTAAAGTGATATAAAACTGAACTTCTCAAAGTTAATGTTCAAGTGATATATTATCTTAAAACATCGTAAAAACTTTTTGTAATTATTCTTTTAATGGACAAAATAATATTGTATCATTTACAAATTAAAAAGTGATAACTTCTAATATCTCTCCCAATCAAAGGTTGATAACTTTATTAATCCTTAAAATTGTATTTTATTCTTTTTAAAATTAATTCTTTTTGGTGAATTTTATCTTCACAATTAACTAAAAGGGCATTTTTTTAAAATCATTTTAAAGTTAAAGTGTTAATTTATAATATAATTTAATATAATTAATTTTAACAAATTGTTTTAACTCTTCAAAATTTAACTAAAAGAGTATTTTTTGTATTTTGTAAATAAATTAAATTTTTCAAAAAAGAAATATTTTACTGTTTTTGTAAAATTAGTCACTTAAATATTTTGGTCATTTCGTGATTAATAATGAAAAAATTTTGGAATAAATTATTCGGTGAAGTTACAGGACCAACACATCTTAATAATTAAGAAAGAAAAAAATATAATTAAAAAAAGACTTAATTACATTTGATTATGACAATAATTTATTCACATAATATTTTTTTAAATTATTATAAAATATACATTTTAAAAAATAAATATTCATAACACAATATAATGTACGCAGTACCAGTTACTTTTTATTCTTTTACCATTGCAGTCATATTAGTATATATCAATTAATTATCATACCGAAATAAATATTTATTTTTGAATATAATACTATCAAATTTGTGTGAAAAAAAACCTATTGCAAATACTTTAAATGTTGTTGTTGGCCCAATACAAAGACCAACAATTGTTGAGTATGACAAGAGACGCTAAAATCAATCAGACGTAAAACTGAGGTAGTTTCTTGTCTTAAAGAAGAGGTCTCTGAAATGTACTCTATTGTACTTAACAAAAAAATAATTTACTCTGACAAAAAAACCAGTTTTGCCTTTCTTATAAGAAGTTATATTGCTTCAATAAAAAAATTTCAACAGATCAGTACGGAAACCCTAACTCCTTATTCTGTCTTCTATAAGAAAAGACATTTGTATCTTCCCTACGGTACGGAGAAACATTCTAAAAGGTTTCTCTGGTCACTAGTCTCTTCAGCCACACAGATCTTTTCAAATAATAGAAAATTTTTTTGATCATTTTTTCTTTTTATTTTTCTTTTTATTTATTTATTTATTCTTTTTTCTCTTTTTCAGATTCTTAATATTTGCCGTTTAGAACATCTTCTACTGTACAGAGGTACAATTTATTATTTAATGTATATATAATTGTAATTTGTTCATGAATCTGCATGTGTACATTGCTGCAACTTTTTTATTTATCATGATTTTAGATATTTTTACTTAGAAAATATATCTTTTGTTGTTGATCTAATTTGTGTTGAATCATGCACTACTCTGAAATTGATATTGGTGGTGAAATATAGCTAAAATGATGTCATCTTAATATTTCCGATACAATTTATGAACATGCAATTTGAATTTTGATACGAGATTTCTGGATTGATATGAAATTATTTGAATGGTTGAATGTTAACATAGATAAAATTTTCTGATTAAATCTGAGTGTTGTTCTGTTTTATGCAGATAAACAAATAGAACATGTCGTTTCTTTCTATGTTTTTTGCTAAAGATCTGAAATGAAACTAAGAAATGGGAATTACAATATTAGGTGCTCATTTATTGATTCTTGGTTCTCAATCATATTGACCAAGGAATTAGTTACTATGTGGTATTGTGAGCAATGATGTAAGTGTTTTTATTTTACTAAATCTAAAATGATTGATTTTAAATTTTTATTTTGGTACTCTTACAAGATAGGCTCTAGAAGAAAAATAAATCATACAAAACTTTAAAAAAAATCGTAAAAATGTGTTAAACAAATAAAATCATACCATTTTTGTGCAAATTTCTCACATTTATACCATTTTTTTGAGGTATTTTTATATTATTTTTTTAATTTTTAGAATTTGAAAACAAAATTTTTTAAGTATTAAATGGTGGTTTACCTATCAACAATAATTCTGATGATATATTATACTATGTTTTTTAAGCCGTAATTTATTTATAAAATGTAATTTATTTATAAGAGTTAAATCCTTGATCATTTACAAGGACTTTCCATGGGGACACAATTTTTTGGGCTTGTTTGTGTGATTTAAAAAAAAAATATTTTTTTAAATTATTTTTTTAAAAAGATTTAGAGAAAAATAAAAATAATTTTATGTTTGGATATTTCATATAATTTTTTTAATTTATCAATTATGTTTAAGTATAATAATGTAAAGTAGTTATTTATTTATTTATTATGTAAAAAAATATCTTTTTTTTAAAAAAAAATATTTTATAAAAAAGATATAAATTGTAATTTTTAAAAAAAGATAATTTTTTATTTTTCTAATATTTATATTTTTACTACTAGAAATTTATTAAATATGTTAAAAAAATATTTTTTTTTCATTGAGTATTTTATCTTTAATCTTTCATACCTCTAGCTACATCAATGTATCAATTTTTAGATCATATGTTGAAGTATTAGCATGGATTTGTTGCATGAAACAGGCGGATGGATCCTCACCAAGGTCATAACCAAAACCCATCCATGGGAGTTGGTGGCAGCGGAGCACAATTCCCCTATGGTTCCAATCCATACCAGCCCAACCAAATGACTAGCTCACCTGGGATGGTTGTTCCACCAATTGGGACCATTCAATCCACTGGTCAGCCTGCTACAGCTCAATTGGGCCAACATCAACTGGCTTATCAACATATTCATCAACAACAACAGCAGCAACAGCAGATGCAACTTCAGCAACAACTTCAGTCCTTTTGGGCTAACCAATACCAAGAAATTGAGAAGGTAACAGATTTCAAGAACCACAGCCTTCCCCTGGCAAGGATCAAGAAGATCATGAAGGCTGATGAGGATGTCAGGATGATATCGGCCGAGGCGCCGGTCATATTTGCGAGGGCATGCGAAATGTTCATACTGGAGTTGACATTGCGATCATGGAATCACACTGAAGAGAACAAGAGGAGGACTCTTCAAAAGAATGACATTGCTGCTGCAATTACAAGAACCGATATCTTCGATTTCTTGGTTGACATTGTGCCCAGGGAGGATCTGAAAGATGAAGTGCTTACGTCAGTGCCAGGAGGAACAATGGCTGTTCCAGGGCCAGCTGATTCTATTCCTTACTGCTATATGCCGCCACAGCATGCACAAGTTGGAGCTGCAGGAGTCATGATGGGTAATCCTGCAATGGACCCCAATTTATATGCTCAGCAGCCTCATCCCTACATCGCACCGCAAATGTGGCCACAGCCACCAGAGCAACAACAGTCGCCTTCGGATCATTGAGGCGCAAACTCTCTTTCTCTCACTTCACTTAGTTGTATAGGCTCTCTGCTTTCAACTTCACATTTTACTGCTCTTTTCATCAGTACGCTATAGCAAAATTTGATTCTGCAATTTTTGAGTCTGTTTCCTTTTTCTCATAAGGTTTTAATAATGAACAACTTGATTTTGGATTATGAGAAATTAAATATGATCGTATTTTATGTTGGATGCAAATCGTTTGCTTTTTAGCGACATGAGGAAGTATGATGTCATGGAAATCTTAGCTTCCTCTGGTGTTAAATCATGGGAATCTGAATAGAAACACGGAACGCTTGTTTTTCTCTTGAATTTGATCGCCAGTTATGGAAGTTCGACTCATACTTGGACAGGAAAAGCATCTCAAGCCAGACGTTTGCTATTTGATATGGCAACTAAAACTATCAAAATGGTACAGAAAGTTCAATAACCCAATCGACAAATAAATCCTGAATGATTTAAAAACATGATAAAAATAAATAAATTTTAAATACATATTCAAAATAAAGATTTTAAAAATTATATTTTGGTATAATTTTTTACAAGTATTACTAAAAAAATAATATCTTTTTACAGATCTGTTATACATCCAAATTTTATTGCTATTAAAGTCCAACTAAGTAGGTCAAACACTAACAAATCACTCGTTAAAAGAGCGTGTAATAATATTACATCTTGCTTTGCATTGTAACATAAAAAACCGTTCACATCTCCTACTAAAAAATACAACAAAGAAATTTGAAATCTCTCTCAAAATCTCTCAAAAATCTTTCAAATTCTCTGCAAAATTACAGAAAAATCCAATTCTACGTTTGAGATCATTAACCAAAAACACAGAAAAAGAACAACAAAGATTCTTCAAGGTACTAACAAAACTTCTTGTTCATTATGTTCAGTTTTCTCCTTTGCATTTCTACTAGTTCAGTTTAGGATTTAGTGGATCGAGTTTGTTCATTTAGTAGATCGAGTTTCTTTGATTTAATTTTTTCTTATTTTTCTCTGTAATTAGGGCATCGTAAATAATTTCGGTTTATTTCTTAGTTTGTTTGAGGTTCATTTGGAAGCGGAAATGAATTCAATGTGTTTTTGTTGATGCATGATTGAGTCTTTTTGACTACTTGTTCAAATCTAAACTAATTTCGTTTATTTGTGAATTAACTGAGGTTCACTTGATGCTGCTGTTAAGTATTAACCAAATTTTTTATTCCTTAATTTTTTTTAGTGCCATCATTAAATAATTTCGGTTCATTTCTTAGTTTATTTAAGATTCATTTAGATCCAAAAAAGAATTCAATGTGTTTTTGTTCATTATTGAGTCTTTTTTACTATTAGTTCAAATCTGAACTAATTTCGGTTCATATGTGAATTAACTGAGATTCACTTGATGCTGCTATTAAGTATTAACCAAATTTTTTATTCCTTAATTTTCGCTGGTGTCATTATTAAATAATTTTGGTTCATTTCTTAGTTTATTTGAGGTTCATTTGGATCCAAAAATGAATTCAATGTGTGTTTGTTTATGATTGAGTCTTTTTTACTACTAGTTCAAATTTGAACTAATTTCGGTTCATTTGTGAATTAACTGAGGTTCATTTGATACTGCTGTTAAGTATTGACCAAATTTTTTATTCCTTAATTTTCTCTGGTGTCATTATTAAATAATTTCGGTTCATTTCTTAGTGTATTTGAGGTTCATTTGGATCCAGAAATGAATTCAATGTGTTTTTGTTGATGACTAAGTCTTTTTGACTACTTGTTTAAATCTGAACTAATTTTTGTTCATTTGTGAATTAACTAAGGTTCACTTGATGCTGCAGTTAAGTATTGACCAAATTTGTTATTCCTTACACGTAAGTATCATTAAACATAGTTGATCATCTACTTCTAAATTAATACATATTAATAATATATTTTTTCAATTGTAGGAACAAGTTGATGCTTTCAGGCATGAATATGGTCCAATCATTCTTTTCGACAAGATAAATAAATTGAGAGACAAAGTCATTGAGGGATCTGAAGGCATAAGAATCTCAAAGCCATCCGCTGTCCTCTCAAGTCCTTTTTGTAAATTATCATCTGAGAATATAGAAAGTAAATAAGTTCAATCTTCTAAATAGTAATAAATTTCTATTGACATTCTTGATACTATTTTGTAAGGAATTATATAAAGACAAATACTTCTTTGATTTATATATTGAAAATGTATATATATATCTTCTTAAATTTCTTTTGATTTATATGTTGAAAATGTCTGGGCTGTATTGAGATCACATTAATTTGAATGAATCTAGGTTGACACTGAATAGACTCAACAGTGGCAAAAACACAAATTGACCCAAAATTTAGACAAAAATGAACTGAAATTTATTTTAATAAATACCTAAACTATTTACCACAACACAATTGCAGAAAATAATTTGAAAAATAAAAAAGAGACTATTTAATAAAACATAACACAAATAAGAAATTAACATTCATTTTCATCAAGCGTCTTGAAAGTCATCCCAACCTTTGGGACAAATTGTTGATCGCAACACATCTGGACTACAAATGAACCGAAATATGATTATAACAATACTATTGTATAATAACAAATGAACCAAAAATTGTGCATTGTATAAATTTAGAAACTCCTACATTCTATCCAAATTCAAATTCATAAACAACACAGGTTTTAGCAAAGAAGAATGAAATTATTCATTATCATTTTATTCAATTGCATTAGATTCCATTCCATTCTATTGAATTTGTCATGTAAGTTATTCCAATCTTTGGGACACATTGTTCATCGACAACACACCTGGACTGTAAATGAACCCAAATATGATTATAACAACACTATTGTGTAATAACAAGTGAACCGAAAATTATGCATTCTAAAAATTAAGAAACTCTTTCATTCTATCCAAATTCAAATTCATAAACAATACTGATTTGAGCAAAGAATAATAAATTATTTATTATCACTTTATTCAATTGTATTAGATTCCATTCCATTTCATTCAATTCAAAATTGTTGAAGAATCAAACTAGATAAAATTAAGAACAATATAAACATCATCCAATTGATTCGATTCAGAAGAATAATCCAAATCACGCTCATTCAACTGATTTGAACTTGAATCATTCATTGTTTTGGAACACACAAAACCTAAACGATTTTAATTACACTATTCGATTTCAAAAAAAATGCAGATAAAAAATCTGAAGAGAAAGAGAATAAAATCTGAGATGAATACAAGGAAATCAAAGAAAAAGAAAATCTGAAGAGAAAGAGACAATAATTAGACCAAAACACAGAGAAATTAGAGAAGAAGGGAATGTTTACGTTGAAGAGGAACGAACAAGGGGAGGTTTACGTTAAAAATCTGTTATAAGTAGCGTGTGACTCTATATCACTTGATTGGACTTGGGTAGTGAAATCACTTGGATACAGAGCATTTTTTATCTTTTTATCCTTAAATTTTGATGATTTTATGTTAATTGAATATTTTTTAAAAAATATTTTATTATGAATGAACACATTATTTTAAAAAATAATTTGTGTATCTTCTAAATATTTATTTAAATGTCGCAAAAAATCAATCAAATAGATAACTTGTTTATTAAATAAGAATTTTTTATAACATAAAAAATATAATATTTATTAGTTATTTTTTCGTATTTTCAACTCACTCAAAATTAACTTTTATAGAGCTAACTGGCTAAGAGATTAGTCGCTATATTTGGTGTTTAATATTCCTAAAAACATAACATCCTTAAATGATAATTTTTGGACAAAATGGAAAAATCATTTTAAGAATGAAAATAAGAGGTTAATAGCCAAAAATTCCTTCTTTCCTTTACGGAAGATAACAATATGGTTTGACTTTTCCTAATAGAGAACTAAACATTTCATACTAGGAGAAGTTTGTTGCAACATAAATTCTTTTATAATATCTTTCAATCCTTGCGGCCTTTGTTTATGGTCGTCAAGTTCAGTTTTTAAGGCTTACCTTCTCATCACTTTGTTTCTTGATTTCATCTATTTCTTTATTTTTCTTAAGAGATGTTTTTGTAATAATTTTTCTAAAACATCGAACTTGTCCTAGATTCTTTTTACCAAACACTTTTTGAAATGCATTAGTAGGAGTTTCTCCAACTTCTTGGAGATCATCAAGTTTATTCTATACACACAAATATATTATATGCCTATTTTTAGTGATAAAAATTCAATGAAGGAATCCAACAACATATTGATAACTAATAGGGGCAGCAATCCAACACCATTAAAACAACTAAAATATTACAGCCATAAACACAAAATAGCAACCAAATTAGTCATAAAGACAAAATAATCATACTTGTGTTTCTAAAATTAGAGTTACAACCATAAGCACAAAATAGCAATTAAGAGAAAAAAAATTATAGACTAACTTACAATGATAGCCTTGTATTATCATTTTTTTATGCAACTTAACCTTTCCTTCATTTTTAATTATTTCTATTATTATTTTTATAAAGGAGGAAGAAGAAAAGTCGTTGTTATATCAAGTGTGACCCTTCTCCAAGCAATCAAAGTAGCCATAAAACAACAATCAAAATATTACAGCCATAAAACAGCAACCAAGACAAGAAAATTATAGACTAACTTACAATGACAGCTTATATTTCTACATCAAGTATTTTTCCTTTTAGTCTATTCCGAGTTGCAACAAACATTTTAGCTTGATTTGGTTTCTCTTTGTTCTCTTTTTTCTCACGCTGCAGAACAAGATGGCAATTGTAAGTTATAACATAAACATGACTTTACCAAATCAACACGCACTCTTTCAAAATTGATTGGCCCCATTTTATGCCTCTATTGTTGCTTCCTGCGATTTTCAGAATTTACAACACACATGGCCTATGTTTAACATAAACAATGATGAAATAAAATATAAAAATTGAAAGAATTATACTTGGTCATATCAAATAATAATAATTGAAATCCTCTAGCTCACTTTGACAATTGGAATACTCCAATATGCAATTAGTTTATGAAATTATACTTCTGGAATTTTTAAAGGACGATTCACCAACATATCCTCAATACTTCAGAATATGGTTCAAAGTGTTTTTTCTTGATTCTTGCCTTGTAACGCTTCCATGTTCCTTAAACACCAGTCAACAACCATAGCTTTCAGGATTTCGGAAGAATGAACTTTGATTACAAACACATTGATTTCATCATATCATATAAATAAAAAGATTATAAATATATGGCATAAACATAAAGATAAATGGAGCTTACATTAATATACTTCTATATGCACTTTTTGATTTTCTTAGGCACAACTTTCCAATTAGTGTATATCAAGGTAATAAAATCATTATTCCTTCCCATTGTTCCAATAAAATTGGTTAAATATTTTACTCTCTAAGGAGTTGGCCCCACTGTTGCTCCACGATCACAAGTTACTTCCTCCCTTTCTTCCTAAGTTCTTGCATAAATATTTAGGCATCTTGTTTCCCACGAGTCTTTCTAACCTTTAAAGTATCTAAGTTAAAAAATTGACAAGTTATACAAATTAAAACAAAAAGCAGCATCTATAACTTGGTCAAAAAACAAATAGCAACAAACAAAATTACATCACCTACTACATGAGCATTTTTCATAATTTAGTCTCCTTCCACATCAAAATTGTCATTTTCATGTTTACCAACATAATCTTTCATGTCTTAGATCTAGCATCCTCACTAGTTAAAACTTTAATATGTTCCTCTTCTCTTTTCACATGAATTTTTTGTTCACCCAAAAAAGCATCAAGAGTCATTGCTGGACGCTTTAAGTTATTTTTTGAGTTTGTCAAATTAGCAAGTTCTTTTTCAATAGCCCTAACATCCTCACCAATTGATTTAAAGTCATCTTCCTCTTCTCTTTCCACTTCTACTCCTTTTGTATGCAAAAAAGAATTAAAAGCCATTGCTAGATACTTTGCCTTGCTCTTCATCTTGTTAGGGATTGGTGGTTCTTCTAGTTGAATATTACTCCTCACTTGGTTATGGGAAGACCTTAAAGGCAGATTCATAACATTGTCCACAAGTGTCTTATTTCTCCCTTTCATGGAATTCTTCCTACTTTGTTTATCTCCAATTTCTGAAATTTTTCTCTTAGTATGTTGTGCTATCTTGACTTGATTACTTCCTTTATCACTTTTGGATATAAAATTTTGGACTAGTTTCGCAGCAAAATATATACTTCCTTCATTTTCATTTCTTTAACTTATGCATGAGCTTGATACTTCTTTACTAGTCGTTTCTTCTTTGAAGTTGCTCCATTTTCCATTAAGTTGCTGGATAAAAACATTAAATACTATCAAACACAATTGCATACACATCTAACAAGAGAAAAAGGTTACAAGAGAATAACAAATATGCAAAACAAAATGTTCACCAAATCAAGTAGTGAACCTTGTACAAGAGAATAACAAATATGCAAAAACAAATACGTGTCCGGTCACCCTTACGACGTAGGGTCAACAGAGTATCGAGTCTCAACCTAGTACACGTGGTGGTAAACCATGGTATTCTACCCAGGAAAACTCGTATCTCAGATAACATTAAATACATAAGCTACATAAGTAATCATAATCATTCATATTCATTACATTTTTGTTCATCATAGCCATGGCATCATATATCCTTCATGTATACACATTCTCCTCATATACTCATCACTTTTAACTTTTACTTTATTCCCAAGTTATCTCTATTACCTAGCTCTAAGTTATTACTAGGCCTATCATTATGTTCTAGGGCTAAAAAGGGTGAAACAGAGGCTTGGAGGTTCAAAATTGAGCTTTAAAACACAAAATACCTTTGCTGAAAATAGGGAAGTCACGCGTACGAGTGGCCCACGCGTACGCGTGGGCGTGCAGATGGACCATTACGCGTACGCGTGGGCGTGCAGATGGACCATTACGCGTGGGCACCTAACAGAAGTACCCAGTCGCGCATGGACGTTTCGCGTACGCAAGCACCCCATTTCGAATGGCGTAAACTTCACGTATCCAATTTTTTTATAAAACACGTTTGAAACCATTTAGGGGTCCGGAAGCCAAGTTATGACCTGCCGAAGTTCGGCCAAAAACTATTTTTACACAAAACCTCAAAACCTCAATTTTCATTACATCAAACCAAATTTCTGCTACTTACACATATATCCAGCACAAACACACTTCATAACATTCCAATACAACACCACTAACCACTCATCATATCACAAACCCTCATACTTCCATTTTTATCCAATTCACACCTTAAACTTCTTACTTCCATCAATATATATATATATATATATATATATATATATATATATATATATAATCAATATCACCAATTTATCAACAATATCAAAACACCAAAGAGGCATCATATCCCCATCATAACCATAATCACCAACACATGTTTAACTCCCATCATCAATCAATATCATAATTACTAAACATCAAAAAATATAATCATTCCAGCTTATTCTATGGTCCACGAGCCTAAATTTTCACACGATATTATATATTAAATACACGAAACCTAAACCATACCTTGGCCGATTTTCACGTATTTCCTGAGACACCACCAAGGCACCAAACTCAGCCCCAAAAGGTCCAATATACCAAGGCACAATTACCCAACCTCCACCAAGCACCAAAGCTCACAACTCAAGCTCCAACAACACATATATATATATATATATATATATATATATATATATATACACTTAAATTCACATATACCATACATACATACTCAAATTTCAGAACTCAACATACTAATACTAAAATTGGCTAGGGTTAGAGATCTCACCATACCCACGGGTCAAGAGAGCCAAGTCCAACAAGCTCCACAAGCTAGATTGAACCTAGAAATCCAAAATCAACTAATTCTCAACTTATATTTTCTTAAATTTTTGAAAATTAAGGGATAGAGAGGCTGGAGTAATAGAGTGACTTACCTATAAAATTCTTCCGATAGAATCGTAGAGCTCGACGAGGTGGATGCATGGCCGCAAACGGTGCGACGATCGGAGCTCGGAGTGAAAAGTTATGGTGGTTTGATTTGGGGCAAGGGTTTTTCTTTTCTCACCTTCTTCCTCCCATGGCTGGAACGTTAATGAGGAGTGAAAGGAGAAGAGAAGTTGTGTTCTCTTATGTTATTGGGCTGAATTGGGCATTGGGCCCATTTTGGGCTCGGTTCGCCCGATTCGGCTCGTTCAGCCTAATCTTGGGTCAAATTCTTTGAAGTTAGTGGAAAAATTCTTGTTTTAATGAGCTCTATCCTAATTTAATACAATATTCACATTTTTAATATTCTTTATTAAAATTTAATTTATTGACTAATTATTTACTAATTTAGTAGGATTTACATATGGTGTTATAAAATCTCACTCCCATTATGTAACACCCTACCATACAGAGTCTTATGCTTAAGTCATAATTCAGAGATGACAAGGTATTAGGACCTCAAAAACAAAAATTTAGCATATATAGTAGTGTGAATAATGATTATAACTAGGAGCCTTTGAAAAAAAAAGAGGTACAACAAAAATCGTAACTCGAAAAGTGCAACACTCCGATCGATAACGTAAACGAACAAGGATAAACCAACGTGAGTTTATATATATATACAAAGGAGTGTCAAAAACAAGAACCGGTCCGAGCATAGAAATATATACATGTAAATAAAGTAAGAAACTCCAAGGAGACCCAAAGGGACATAAAGACATAAAACCTATTCTCCAAAATCTCCTATAAGAGAAGTCATCACAGTTTGTATTATTTAGTGGAGATAAAAGTATCTAAGCAAAACATATAAACCAAAACAGAGCCCCAACAAAGGATCTTCGCTAAATCCGGAAGTCTCCAGTATGTCTCAACGAGAAGCCTCGTGTCCTGCATCTGAAAACCACAAAATCTGCATGGGTGAGAACCAGAGGTTCCCAGCACGGTAACAGTCCCCATATATTTAACACGTAATATTAGAGGAAAGCCGAAGGCAATCCTAGATCTCCCTCCAGATAAAATCAAAGCTTATAAACAAGCTAAACCATAAATGGCAACTGACTAAAGATTCTTCAGTTTAACTAATACTTTCCTTTCCAATTCCTTCAGACCTTTCAACCACCAGCAGGAGTATAATATAGCAAACACAGTTATTTCACACAAGAGATATACAAGTAGGAACAGATAAGACATTTAGACAAATAACAAATAATATGCAGCCAAATAGGCAATCTCAAACAACTCACATAGTATGCCTTTCCCTAGTGGCTGATGATATCATCTGTCAGTTATATAGCCAACCGACAAGTCCTGGTAGCTAACCATTGGACTGTCCCTCTATCGTGCATCCCCAACTCGAGTTATACTCAACATAAACTTGATCATAATCATGATCCATATCCAACACCCTCACTGGTGTATATTCACGGGGGCGAGCTCATTCGGGACTTTCACAATGCTCGGCCACCCTTACGATATAGGGTCAACAGAGTCTCATGTCTCCACCTGGAGCACGTGGTGGCTAGCCACTGCTTTCTCCAGGGAAACTCGTGTCTCAGATAGTGGAAGTGCAACATTCACATTTCATTCAACAGCATATATGCATTTATACTCAGCCATAATTCAATAATTGCACCACCGTAACACGGTAATAATCTAGCCATCTAGCTCATGGTTAAATCCATAACCAGCCAATTCATTAACAATTACGGCCCTTTGGCCCATGGCATAACAAGCACTTCCACCGCCATCCTCCGCATCTCATATAATCACCTTTGATCTTCATTGATCATTCATTTTTTCCTTGCTTCACTCGTAAGTTACCACATCCCCTAGCTTCTTTTCTCATTGCTAGGCATATCATAATGATTTAAGACATAAGTGGTGAGATCAGGGGCTTAGAAGTATGAAATTTGGCTTTTAAAACTCAAAAATCAACTTTGGAATGAAAATAGAGCCACGCGTACGCGTCCTCCACGCGCACGCGTGGATGGCCACAAAAATCATCAACGCGTAAGCGTCGCCCACGCGCACGCGTGGATTGAAAAATAGCCAAATGACGCATACATGGTAGCCACACGTACGCGTGGGTGTGTTTGTGCCCCACGCACAACACTGGCACAACTCTCGGAAAAAATGGCTGGGCATTGGGTGCAGTGGATCGACGCACACGCGTGCATCACGCGCACGCGTGGATGGTGCTTCTTTGAAAAATGACGTGTACGCATCAAGCACGCCTACGCGTGGGGGGTCATTTTGCTAAAAAAATTTTCTAAGTTAAAAGCTGCAAAATTCACAGATTAAACCCCCAATCTTCCAACGGACATAACTTATTCATTTCAAAACATTTTTCGCCAGTTCTTCAAACGGCATGAACATCCCGGATCTAATTTCATTTCTAAACAAAATTGACACAAAATGGGGATTCGAAGTCCAAGTTATGTCCTATCAAAGTATGCCCAAAACAATATTTTCATACAAAACCACATAGTGCCATTTTCAAAACAAGTCATTTTCAACCCTTTTCAAAATCAACCAAAACATGCCAATTTAATCCCTTTTTAAAATCAATCAAAATATACCGAAAACAACATCAAGCCTCCTCAACTCACACATTAATACTTTACCATAATTTCCAAAACCACCATCCAACTATTTTAACACTTCTCAAACAAATGGCTAGAATACAAACATAATAACATGTCATACCTCCTTCCAAATCTCAATTTCCAATAATAACATTTCCAATCAACCATCTTTGTACATAAACAATGTCATACTCACCATCAACATGGTTCCACCACAATTCAACCTCAATCATTCATCAAGCATATATCACAACATGCATATTTCCCATACATCATACCATCAAGGCATCAATAATCATAATCACATATATGACCACATCATATATCTCAACCATTCAATAACATCAATAATTCAATGCCTATCTTAGGGCCTCTAGCCTAAGTATTTCCTACCACATTACATTTTAGATACGAGAAACCGAGACCATACCTTAGCCGATTTCTCAAGCTCAACTGGAGCACTTCCAAACCACTTGTCCATAAGCTCTCAAGGTCTGAACACCTCCAAGGACATATTTTTACCACCAAAATCCCTTTTCAAACTTTCCAAAGTCACCAATCAAGCTCCAATACACATATATAAAATGTCTAAGCCACAATATCATACCAAAACACAAGGGCTCAATACCCAAACCCACAAACTCAATATTCTCACTAGGATTTGAGATATCTTACCTTACCCAAGTACCAAGAAAGCTAAAGCAAGCCTTCCCTTCAAGTAATTTGGTCCTATAACATAAAGGAGCTCACAAATCTCAATATTTTACCCAATGAACTCGAAATCAAAGCTGGAATTTCGAAGAGAAAACTATGGCTTACCTCAAAATTGATTGTATGAGTTTTGTAGATCTCTCCACGGTGAACGCGTGGCCATAAATGGTGCGACAATCGGAGCTCTAGATCAAAAGTTATGGTAGTTTGAAGATCAAGTGAGAGATAGAAGTTTGAGAGAGTGTTCTTCCCCTCCCTTACTCCATTTCAACGTGTTTGAGAGTGTTGTGAGGAGAGAGAGTACTGAAATGAGGGTTTTAAGGTTTAGTTAGGTTGGGCCAAGGGCCCACTTTGGGTCCGGTTGGCTCGGTTTGGCCCGTTCGGTCCAATCTTGGTCCGATTTCTACAAAATTGGTATCGAAATTCTCGTCTCAATCCCATCTATTATATTAAGCCATAAAAATTACATTTTTGGCTTTTGGTATGGTATTTTACAACCCACAACTAACCGGCAAGTGCATCGGGTCGTACCAAGTAATACCTTACGTGAGTAAGGGTCGATCCCATGAGGATTGATGGATCAAGCAACAATGATTGATTGATTGGCTTAGTTAGGCAAGCAGAAAAGGGTTTTGAGATATTCAAAAGGTTTAAATTCGAACTCAGAATATAAAAAGGATAGACAAATAAATAAGTTGGGAATAAAATATGGAGAAAACTATTAAGGTTTCAGAGTTATCTATTTTTTCCGGATTGATTTTTCTTACTAACTATTTTAATCATGCAAGATTTAATTCATGGCAAACTATATGTGACTAGACCCTAATTCCTTAGACCTTCCTAATCTCCTCTAAAATTCATTAACTGCCAATTCCTTGGTCAATTAATTCCAATTAGAGGGTGATGACCAATTTCTAGTTTATATGCCAAAAGAATCCTAATTATCCAAAAATAAGGGGATTATATGTCACGTATCCCGTTAAATACAAACAATTAGAAATTCAGTATAATATGTTTTCATGCTATTGTTCAAGTAAAGAGCTTTTCCAAGTTTTACAAGAACTCAATTAGAATATGGGTCATACTTCCGTTCCACCCATATTCATAAAATAAAGAGCGAAAATAATTATTGAAATATAAATCAAAACATGAATTAAATTAGAAAGATCAAACGAATAAATCCATACAAATAGACAGAGCTCCTAACCTTAACAATGGAGGATTAGTTGCTCATGGTTTAGAGAAGAAAAATAAGGGTTCTGGTAAAAATGTACTGTGTTTCAATCTGATGGCCTCAGATCCCTTTTTATAACTAATCTTCATAAATTTAAAATCTAATTATCTAAAATTAAAAATAATATCTTTTCCTAAAAATAAGATTTGAATTTAAATTCGAATTAATTAACAAGTCTTCAGCTGATGGGTGGGAACCACTTGATTTGTCCATTCTGTAGCTTCTAATCTGTGTTTTCTGGACTAGAAACTGGGTTAAAAAAGCCCAGAAATCGCCCCCAGTATTTTTCTGCATTTTTCTGCACGTGGTGCATGTCACGCGTACGCAAAAGTCACTCGTACGCGTCAATCATGCGTACGCGTCGATGGTCTTTTCTGCGAGTCACGCGAACACGTCGGTCACGCGGACGCGTCGCTGGGCTAATCTTCAATTCACGCGTACGCGTCAGTCATGCACACGTGTCGCCATGCATACCTCCAAATCACTCGCACGCGTACGCGTCGCTCCTCGCAGCCATCTCCTTTGATTCTTGTGCTGCAGAAACTCCATCAAATCCAGCCAAATGCTACCTAAAATAAAAAGTATTGCACAAAACTCAAAATAGCATCCATAGTGGCTAAAATATAATTAATTCTTTATTAAACTCAACAAATTAGATGCAAATTCACTAGAAAATGATAGAAAAGATGCTCACACATCACAACACCAAACTTAAACTGTTGCTTGTCCTCAAGCAACCAAAACTAACATAGGCTTAGGATGTAAATTTGCATGAGAATGAGAGTTCGATTAAGCTCATGTTATAAAATATAGTGGGGTTTATAACTGTAATACTGGATAGGTTTGGCATCTCACTCTCCTTTGAATCAGGAGGATGTCATTGTCATTCGGAATTAGAATCCGGATAATATTATGAATTCTCTGATATTTATATTTTAGTTTAATCCTTGAACACAACAAAATTTAGTTTAATTTATTTTTCTTTGGTGCTTTGCACCTTGAGCCTAGCCGTGACTTTAAATGTTTTGTCCCAAGGATTACTTGACACAAAAACACCACAAGCACTTAACTAGGGGACTCTCTTTGTGTCCTAATTTTTCTTTTAGTTACTCCCAGACAGTGGTGCTCAAAACCTTTGGCATACTCTGTTAAACGCACTTGGTCTCGACTCTAAGTTTTCTGTCTCAAGGATTACTTGACACAATCATACCACAAGCATATGACTAGGGAAACAACTCTTTGAGCTTTTAATCATGTCTGACCTCCCTAGTCATTGATGCTCAGAGCCTTGGACCTTGCTTTTATTATTATTTATTTATTTATTTTTTTTTTTGATATCTTTTGCTGTTTCTTTTGCTTCAAGGATTAAATTTTTGTTTATTTCAGAGAAGTCATAATAATTCTCTAAATTCCTGTTCCTTATACATCAACATCCCTTGATTCAAATTCAAATATACACTGTTCATATCATGCATTCAAAAATCACAGAAAATACCACCATTTTTAAGTAAATAAGACTACTCTTAAAATTAACTCAATTTCTCATGAAATACATCACTTCTGTATTTTTTTTTGAATTCAAGCTCAGTGGGTAATACATGAGACATCTTTTCAGAATTAAAGTAAGTAAGAGAAAACTAAACTAGTCCTAGGATTCTAACTAATAAAGGATCATGCAACAAACAAAGCAAAATAGTAGAAAACCGGAACATAACATAGAAAAAGAGGGGAGGAATAAAAAAATATGAAAGGAACTCAACCACCTTAGTTATCCTAGCGGTCACTTTATTCTTCAGGTTGTGCTCCTCAATGAAGCTGATTTGCCTCCCTTTTGTGCCAGAAAACCCATAAGCGAAGCGTCAACACCAAACTTAAAGGTTTGCTTGTCCTCAAGCAAAGAAGAACTGAAAATAGACAGAGACAAATATTATGAAAGAAAAAGAAAAGGATAAAAGAACAAGAGTGAATTAGGATTGGGAGAGGGGAAAAGAAAATTAAAACTTGGGCGGCGAACTAGTGGAGTTGTGTGGCGCAGGCAACGCGTACGTGTGCAGCACGCGTATGCGTGGGTCGCGAATTTTCTTTAATGACGCGTTAGCGTCAGGCACGCGTCCGCGTGCCATGGGTTTTGTGCGATTCGCGCGAAGCCAGCCGCGCTCACACACAACTCTCTGTTCGTGTGGCTTGGGAACCAATATTGGCATACGACGCGTTCGCATCATGCATGCGAACGTGTGGAGGACCATTTTTGCAAATGACGCGCACGTGTCAGGGACGCGTATGCGTGAGTAAATTTATGCCTCTAGCACGCTTCCAGCCCAAGGTAGCACAACTCTCTGCCCAAATACTCCTGTATGTCGATTTTGTAGGTCATGCGTACGCGTCAATGACGCTCACGTGTGGATGGCGATAAGTGCAAACAACGCGCACGCGTCATTAACGCGTACGCGCGGTCATGTTTGTGCGCCAAGCATGGGTCCAGCGCCACTCCCGCGCAACTCTCTGTCAAATTTTGGTTTTCACGCACACATGATTGACGCGTTCGCGTCAGGGACGCTTGCGCGTCTTGTGCTCTCTTTCTTTCTTTCTTTCTTTTTTTTGAGGTGTTCGATTCCTGGAATAACATAGCTGCATGATCAGAAAATTAGTAAGAACTCAATAAAAATAAAATAAATAGGAAAACTAATACTACGAAAAATAAAAATAGCTAAGGATACGAAATTATCGGGTTACCTCCCGACAAGCGCTTCTTTATCGTCACTAGCTTGACGGTAAGCTCCTCTAAGGAGGAGGATCATAGGGGCTCAGCTCTTCACCCCTTGCTTTGAACTTCTTTCCTGTGTCTCCATAACGTAGCTCAATATGCTCCAGAGAGAGGATTCTGATTACTGTATAAACCCATGCTGGATTGCTGGTCAACACCACCTTCATTCCTGGGGAGATCCCTTTAGTGAGGATCTTTTTGTTTCTCCATCCTCTGGGTACTTTCTTCTTTTTGGGAACCTCTTTCTTGGTAGATGATGCATTCCCAGCACCAAACTTAGGCTTGATGTCAGGAGGAATTTTATTGATTGTTGCCAAGGGAGGTTTGAGCTA
This sequence comes from Arachis stenosperma, assembly GCF_014773155.1. Taxonomy (NCBI): domain Eukaryota; kingdom Viridiplantae; phylum Streptophyta; class Magnoliopsida; order Fabales; family Fabaceae; genus Arachis; species Arachis stenosperma. Next base: position 33,265,346 of record NC_080385.1, on the reverse strand, counting down.
CAGATTCTGCTGTATATCATCAGGGGGTTTTTGAAGGGTTGGATCAATAAGATCAGTCTACATGCATCTCTTTTCTTCACCTGTTGAATGTATATCTTTGAAGACATGAAAGACCAGTTGCTCATTATTCACTCTAAGCACTAATTCACTCACTTCTACATCAATCAGAGCTTTTCCCGTGGCTAGGAATGGTCTTCCTAGAATTATAGAGGCATTCTCATCCTCTCCCGTGTCAAGAATCACAAAGTCTGCTGGGAGGAAGAACTTACCCACTTTGACCAAGATATTCTCCAATATTCTGTATGCAGGCTTCATAGATTTGTCTGCCATCTGTAATGCTATCTTTGTGGGTTGTGCCTCTTGAATTTGCAGCTTCTTCATCACAGATAAGGGCATTAGATTTATGCTTGCCCCCAGATCACATAGGGCTTTCTCAAAGGTTGTGCTCCCAATAGTGCATGGAATTTGAAAGCTCCCTAGATCTGGCATCTTCCTTGGCAAGTTATTCTGAATTACAGCACTACATTCCTTAGTCAAGACTACTGTCTCATCTCCCTTTAAACGCTTTTTCTTTGACAGCAGCTCCTTCATGAATTTGACATAGATAGGCGAATATTGATTTGTAACTTTCTGAAGACTTCCAAGAACTTTGAAAACTGCTTGTCCTTGGTCTCCTTTTGAAGTCTCTGAGGATACGGCATCTTAGGCTTGTACTCAGGAGCCTTTGGCAAAGTAGGATAAGTGTTAAGAGAGTCTGAAAATGGGTTGTCCGCATGCTTTGGAGGGGCGTGCTCCAATTCTCCCTTCTTCTCCTCTGGAGCTTCCTTTTCAACTAGCTCTTCATTGGCCTTGGTCTCAGAGCCAGCTACTTTACCACTTCTCAATTGAATAACCTTGCAATCATCTCCTGGGTTCACCAATGTATCACCTTGAAATGTACTTGCAGACCTCTCAAGTATTTGCTTGCTCAGTTGGCCCACTAGTACCTCTAAATTTCTAATGGAGGTTCTGGTTTCCTGCATAGCTTGTGCTTCCGTACTTGCCATTTGTCCACTTATCAAAGTGATAGCCTTGTATTCCACTCTTGGATTTGGAATTGTGTTACCAGGAAGGCTATTAGTGGTCCTCTCATCAATTTTATTAACTTTGGTGGCCATTTGACCCATTTGAATCTCCAGGTTCTTGATGGACGCTCTGGTTTCCTGTCTAAAACCTGTCAATATTGCTTCCAAATCATTGTTCTGTTGGAAATCGCCCTGAGAACTATTGTTAAAGTTCTGAGGTCTCTAAGGTTGATCCCTCCATCCAAAATTTGGGTGATTTCTCCATCCCTGGTTGTATGTCTTAGAATATGAATCATTGTTAGGATTCCTAGGACCACTCCCCATGTAATTCACCTGTTCAAAAGAAGGTTGAGCATAATCATAATTATCATTTTGCACAAAATTACCTGCCATGTCATAGGAGATTTCTTGCGGTGAATTTTGTGTGTTGATAGCTGAGACTTGCATGTCACCCATGTGTTGAGTAAGTAGATTTATTTGCTGAGACATAAGCTTGTTCTGAGCAAGAATAGCATTAAGAGCTTCCACTTCTATGACACCCTTCTTCTGAGGAGCCTCAGAGTTCACAGGATTCCTGTTAGATGAGTATAAATATTGGTTGCTAGCAACCAATTCAATAAGCTCAATAGTCTCCTCCGGTGTCTTCTTCTTATGCAATGAACCTCCTGCAGAATTGTCTAAGCACATCTTGGACATTTCACCCAAGCCTTCATAAAAGATATCTAGTTGAGTCCATTTGAAGAATATGTCTGGAGGGCATTGCCTAATCAGTAGCTTGTATCTCTCCCAAGCTTCATATAGAGTCTCACCATCCTTCTGCCTGAAGGTCTGAACCTCCATCCTAAGCTTAGTCAGCTTCTTTGGTGGAAAAAAATTAGTGAGAAACTCAGTAACCACCTTGTTCCAAGTATCCAAACTCTCCTTGGATTGAGAATTTAGCCATAGCTTTGCTCCATCCCTTAGAGCAAACGGGAAGAGCATGAGTTTGTACACATATGGGTTTACTCCATTTGTCTTCACAATATCACAAATTTGCTGAAAACTAGAAATAAATTGATTTGGGTCTTCGTGGGGAAGACCATGATACTGGCAGTTTTGTTGCACCAGGGTGACCAGTTAAGGCTTCAACTCAAAGTTGTTCGCAGCTATAGGAGGCACCACAATGCTCTTTCCATACAGATCTGCTGTAGGAGCAAAAAAAAAACCAAGTACTCTCCTTTGTTGTTCATTCCCATTTGGGTTTGCCACATTGGCATTATCAGTATTATTCGGATCCATAGTGGATTCTGCAGCCTTGTAAAGTCTTGCTTGTTGTAAACGGCGCCTAAAAGTCCTTTCAGGTTCAGGATCAAAGTCTAAGAGATGTTCTTTGTCTCTGTTCCTACGCATAAACAAACAGAAAATAAGAAAGAATGGGAATCTCGACGTCAGAGTGCAGAGAATTCCCAGTGAGGTAACCTGTGTAAAGAAAAAATACTAAATAAAATAAATAAATAGATAGAAAAAATAATAAATAGGTAACACCAAACTTAATTTCATAAATTAAGAAAAATATTGGTGCTATTTATTTATTAAATTTTTTTTTCAAAATTTTTTTAAATAGTTTTTAATAAAATTAAAAATAAAATGCCTAATCTAAGCAATCAAACAACTGATAGTTGTTAATCACAGTCAATCCCCGGCAACGGCGCCAAAAACTTGGTGCGGTATTTTATAACCCACAACTAACCGGCAAGTGCACCGGGTCGTACCAAGTAATACCTTACGTGAGTAAGGGTCGATCCCACGAGGATTGATGGATCAAACAACAATGATTGATTGATTGGCTTAGTTAGACAAGCAGAAAAGGGTTTTGAGATATTCAAAAGGTTTAAATTCGAACTCAGAATATAAAAAGGATAGACAAATAAAAAAGTTGGGAATAAAATATGGAGAAAACTGTTAAGGTTTTAGAGTTATCTATTTTTTTCGGATTGATTTTTCTTACCAACAATTTTAATCATGCAAGATTTAATTCATGACAAACTATATGTGACTAGACCCTAATTCCTTAGTCCTTCCTAGTCTCTTCTAAAATTCATTAACTGCCAATTCCTTGGTCAATTAATTCCAATTAGAGGGTGATGATCAATTTCTAGTTTATATGCCAAAAGAAACCTAATTATCCAAACATAAGGAGATTATATGTCACGTATCCCATTAAATACAAACAATTAGAAATTCAGTATAATATGTTTTCAAGCTATTGTTCAAGTAAAGAGCTTTTCCAAGTTTTACAAGAACTCAATTAGAATATGGGTCATACTTCCGTTCCACCCATATTCATAAAATAAAGAGCGAAAACAATTATTGAAATATAAATTAAAACATGAATTAAATTAGAAAGATCAAATGAATAAATCCATACAAATAGACAGAGCTCCTAACCTTAACAATGGAGGATTAGTTGTTCATGGTTCAGAGAAGAAAAATAAGGGTTCTGGTAAAAATGTACTGTGTTTCAATCTGTTGGCCTCAGATCCCTTTTCATAACTAATCCTCTTAAATTTAAAATCTAATTATCTAAAATTAAAAATAATATCTTTTCCTAAAAATAAGATTTGAATTTAAATTCGAATTAATTAACAAGTCTTTAGCTGATGGGTGGGGACCACTTGATTTGTCCATTCTGCAGCTTCTAATCTGTATTTTCTGGACTGGAAACTGGGTCAAAACAACCCAGAAATCGGCTCCAGTATTTTTCTGCGTTTTTCTGCACGTGGTGCATGTCACGCGTACGCGTCAGTCACGCGCACGTGTCGATGGTCTTTTCTGCGAGTCACGCGAACGCGTCGGTCATGCGAACGCGTCGGTCACGCGGACGCGTCGCTGAGCAAATCTTCAATTCACGTGTACGCGTTAGTCACGCGCACGGGTCGCCATGGATACCTCCAAATCACACGCACGCGTCAGGCACGCGTACGCGTCGCTCCTCATAGCCATCTCCTTTGATTCTTGTGCTGCAGAAACTCCATCAAATCCAGCCGAATGCTACCTAAAATAAAAAGTATTGCACAAAACTCAAAATAGCATCCATAGTGGCTAAAATATAATTAATTCTTTATTAAACTCAACAAATTAGATGCAAATTCACTAGGAAAAGATAGAAAAGATGCTCACGCATAAGCTTTCTAGAATAAATTCTTATTTATGGGTTAATTAGCCATTAATTAACCAGGTTTTACACATTAAGTCCTAATTAATCCTTGAATTCCTTTCTTTGAACTTAGAGAGAATATTTTTGTTGACAACTCTAAATGCTCCGTCTCAAGGTGAATATTGATAATGAGCATTCGATCGCTAATCCCGAACTAGTTGGTCAAAATTTTCGGGTGATAAAGCACCCTGTAGATCTAGTTACTCAAGACTCTCCTTGACAATGTTGCACCTCAAGCATATAGCTGAGATTTTGATCCCAAACATTGATGCTTAGAGTCTCTTTGGACTAATAAATGTCTTATCTCGAGGTAGCTTGTGTAACAGATTTTCAATCAACATTCTTGGACCAGTTGGTCTAAGTTATCAGATGATGAAGCATCCCTCGGATCTAATCACCCAAATTGTCTTTGAACAATAAACGTCACAGGAACATATTTGGATCTCAACTATTGATGCTCAGAGCTTTGCAACTTAGCTTTTTATTTTGATGTTTTCTTTATTATTTTTCTTTCTCTTGCTCTTCTTTTTCTCTCTTTATCTTGTTTTTCTTTTCAATTTTTTTGGTTCAAGGATCAACCTCTTGCTTATCTTTGGAGGTTTTATAACACTTCTCTAAATTTCTGTTCTTCAAGAGTCAACATGCCTCTTGTTCAAGGAAATTCACACACTATTCTCTTAATGTAATCATAATCACAATTGTATATACCACTACATGCATTGTAACAAGAGAATTATAAAATAAACTCAAGTTTTAACATAAACACCATTTTTCTCTTCTCTTTTTTTTGAATACTTCTTGAGGACAATACATGAGACACCATTGAAAACTAAAATATAAAAATAAAAACAAACTAAAGACTAAAGAAAACAGAAAACTAGAAATCATGCACTAAATAGTTAATACCATAAAACAGGAAATAGGAAAATAATATAAGCAATATAGAAAGAAAAATAAGAATGAAAAAAACTCAACCACCTCAGTTATCATGGTGGCCATCTCCCTCCTCAGACTATGCTCGACGTGGTCCTCTTAGTTGCCATATATCTTGTCTCAATTAGCGAAGCTCATGGCGCAGACTCTCTTGCTCTGCCACAATTTGATGGAGGGGAACGCCGTGGCTATCTTGGGTAACTCTCATCTACTCAAGGGAGGATATCACTTGCTGCCAATACTCCTGAGGTGAAAAGTAGTGCCCTTGAGACATGAGAAACTGATCTTGTCATGGTGGAGTTTGCTGAGGCTCTTCTTCATCTTGATGATGTAGAATTTTGAATACTACAAACTAATTGACAAGTGCACCGGGTCATACCAAGTAATAACTCAAGTGAGTAAATTGACTAATTAGGTAGCCAGACAAGCTAAAATGAGTGTTGTGAGTTCTAAATAGCATAAAATAGTAATTCAGAGAATTCAAGAAAGCAGCCAGTGAATAGTTGGTGAAAATAGTATGAAAAAATAGTTAAGGCTTTGGAGATGTTAAATTTCAGGATTAATAATTCTTATCACACACTTTAATCATGCAAAGATTCAATTCATGGAAAACCTTAAGTGATTTAATCCTAATTCCTTAGTAATTTAATCTCCTTGACCCAAATCGACCGCCAATTCCTTAGTCACTTAATTTAAATTAGAAGATTAAGTCCAATTCTAGTTTATGAGTCACATAAACACTAGGTACCCAAAGAGGATAAGTTGATTATACGCATTTTCCTTGAATGCAGTAATTGACCCCAATTCTCCAAACATATAAGCCACATGTATACAAGCAGTTTCAACAACATACTTTCATCACGTATAAAAAAATACCTTTATCACCATAGTATTGGCCTTTAATTATGTTGCTTTTGTGATGTGTACGACTGATTGTTGATAAATCCCAATTTTGTGGTTTATCTTGTGCTTAATTTGGGAGATTTTATCAACTTTTCTCACATTTATTCAATGAAATAGCATGGTTTTGTAATTATCCCTAAATTTGTGCTTAAGTGTGAAAACATGCTTTTTAGTCCTTAAAATAGCAAAATTTAATTCACTTTAATTCCATTCGATGTCTTGATATGTTTGTTAAGTGATTTTAGGTTTAGAAGGCAAAGATTGGATTGAAGGAATGAAGGAAAAGCATGCAAAGTAGGAGAACTCATGAAGAAATGAAGGAACCGCAAAGCTGTCAATCCTGACCTCTTCGTACTAAATTGATCATAACTTGAGCTACAAAGGTCCAAATGAGGCAGTTTTAGTTGCATTAGAAAGCTAACATTCGGGGCTTCAAAATGATCTAACATTTGCCATTGTTTCCTGGTGTTTAAGGACGTGTACGCGTGCATCACGCATATGCATGGGAAGCTGCACGTGACTCACTAAAGGTAACTCGTGGCCAGTGATTTCTGAAGAATTTTGTGCCCAATCCAACTCATTTCTGATGCTATTGAACCCAAGGATTGAAGGAGGATGAATCAAGTAGTCATAGTTGAGTTTTTACATCATGTTGTAGGTAGAATTCTAGAGAGAGAAGCTTTCCCTTATCTCTAGAATTTAGGGTAGTTTAGGTCTAATTTTCTTAATCTAATTTTCAATTCTTGTTTTGATTTAGTCTTCCCTTTTAATTTCTTGTTATTACATCTTTGCTCTTCTAGTTTTACTTTGTCATTTCTCATTTTGTTCTCTTTTATGTTGATGAACCATTATTGGATCTTGATTTCTTCTAATCTTCATTGCTATTGTTGATTTCTTGCTTATGATAGTTATGGGTTTTGGTAATTCTTGCATTTTGTGATGTTTACTTTTGTTGCACTCTAGGTGTTTGATAAAATGTTTCCCCTAGTTTTTAAGTAGTTTTCTTTACTCTTGGCCAAGGCTAAGGGAATTGAGTGACCTTGAGTCATTGGGTCTCAATGAATTGGTGATTTGAGAATCCTATGTGGTCAATTTGATACTCATTGATGCTAACCCACTACTAAGCTAATTGGTAGGTAGGTTAGGACTTATGGGTTGATGTTGATCAAGCCTATTTGACGTACTTCAAGCTTAGGAGTAGATATCACGTACTTAAAGCTTTTGGAAAGTAGACGAAACGGGTTGGTCCCTCATAATTATCAATGTATGGTTTGTAGACAAGGATAATGATCTCAAATTACCTATGTCTAGCCAAGAGTTCTTTCCTTTATTTTATTAGTTCTTGTTGTTTACTTTCTTGCTTTTATATTTCCTTGCAAATTATAAATCAAACCCCCCTTGTTCTTCATAGCCAATAATTGATCATTTCATTGCAATTCCTTGTGAGATGACCTAGAGTTTAAATACTTCAGTTAATTCTTATTTGGGGTTTGTACTTGTGACAACCAATCTTTTAAATTTGATTTGAGTATTGTTAGTTGGTTGGGAACTATACTATCAACGAAATTATTTTGTGTGAAATTCCTAACCATACGAAAATATTCTCATTAAATTTGTGGCGCTGTTGCTGGGAAATTACAATGGTGTGATATTATTGGCTATTGTAAATATGTGAATATGTTTGTCTTTTACTTGTTTGTTAGTTTTTTTTTTGCTTTAGGACTTTGTTGCTTATTTTTGTTAGCTTTTGTTTTTATTTGCTATTATAAATTCTTACCCCTTTGGCTATTATTTTGGCTCAAATTATGCTGTAGGAAATGGGAGCTATAATGATGACATGCATCAAGGATGGAACAATCAAAGATGGGAGGAGTCTCAAGAAATTGATCACTCCTCTTGGCAACAACAACCTCTGGTTTCCTATAGGTATAATTCGAATCCTAATGCATATCAATCTAATTTTTTGGTGACCCTTATTGTGATTGTCAACAACCACCACCATATGCCTATGAACCACCTTCCCAACATAATTTTGAACCACCATACTCACAAGCCTCATACCACCAACCACTTCCATATGACCCCAACCCATATCCACCATACCAACCACCTTATGAGCCATATGAACCATATGAAGGACCACCCTAATTCCACCACCAATACACTCAAGAACCACCACCTTACTATTCTTACCAAGATGAACCACCTCCCATGTATGATAACTTTCAACCATAAAATGAGTTTTCCTTTCCACCATAACCCTCCTAGAGGAACACCCATATCCATTCATCCAAGAGCAATATGATCCTACTTATATTGGTCAAGTGGAACAAGAGCCAATGGATCACTTCAAGGAAACAATGGACCGGCCTAAAGCAATCATCCATTAAAAAGAGCAAGAGGAAGTCCAAAAGAATTACGAAGATATCATGGCTAACCTTGCCAAAATTACGGCCACCTTGGAATCATGGGATTCATACCATAGATAAAGCATATCCATGGATGAATGTGGAGAATCAACCGAAGAGCAAAGCATGGAGTGTGTTGTGCAACAAGTGGAAAGCCTAGGCAAAGTTGAACAAGAGATGGATTTCAAGCTTGAGAGCACTTCCACACCAAGTGATGTTGTTGATGATTTTATGGAAGTTGTTGAACTTTCTTCCATTGAACTTGAAGATGATGTTGAGGAGGATAATGCGTGATGAGCGGATAATTTATACGCTTTTTGGCATTTTTTTAGGTAATTTTTAGTAGGATCTAGTTACTTATAGGGATGTTTTCATTAGTTTTTATGCTAAATTCACATTTCTGGACTTTACTATGAGTTTGTGTATTTTTCTGTAATTTCAGGTATTTTCTGGCTGAAATTGAGGGACCTGAGCAAAACTCTGATAAGAAGGCTGACAAAGGACTGCTGATGCTGTTGAATTCTAACCTCCCTGCACTCGAAATGGATTTTCTGGAGCTACAGAACTCCAAATGGCGCTCTCTCAACGGCGTTGGAAAGTAGACATCCAGAGCTTTCCAGCAATATATAATAGTCCATACTTTATTCGAGATTAGGCGACATAAACTGGCGCTCAACGCCAGTTCCATGCTGCATTCTGGAGTCAAACGCCAGAAACACGTCACGAACCAGAGTTGAATGCCAAAAACACGTTACAACTTTGCGTTCAACTCCAAAAGAAGCCTCTGCACGTGTAAAGCTCAAGCTCAGCCTAAGCACACCAAGTGGGCCCTGGAAGTGGATTTCTGCATCAATTACTTACTTTTGTAAACCCTAGTAGCTAGTCTAGTATAAATAGGACATTTATTATTGTATTAGACATCCTGGATCCTGGATTGTATTTTTGATCCTGTGATCACGTTTTGGAGGCTGGCCATTCGGCCATGCCTGAACCTTCATCAGTTATGTATTTTCAACGGTGGAGTTTCTACACACCATAGATTAAGGGTGTAGAGCTCTGCTGTACCTCGAGTTTTAATGCAATCACTACTATCTTTTATTCAAATTCAATCTTATTTCTGTTCAAGATACTACTCGTACTTCAATCTGATGGATGTGATGATCCGTGACACTCATCATCATCCGTCCCTATGAACGCGTGCCTGACAACCACTTCCGTTCTACAAGCGAAAGCTAGAGTGTGTATCTCTTGGATTCTTGATGCACGACGCATGGTTGCCCTCGCCTGACAACCGAGCCTTCCATTCTGTGAGATCAGAGTCTTCGTGGTATAAGCTAGAATTGATGGCGGCATTCATGAGAATCTGGAAGGTCTAAACCTTGTCTGTGGTATTCCGAGTAGGATTCCGGGATTGAATGACTGTGACGAGCTTCAAACCCGCGATTGTTGGGCGTGATGACAAACGCAAAAGAATCAAGGGATTCTATTCCGACATGATCGAGAATCGACAGATGATTAGCCGTGCCGTGACAGAGCATTTGGACCATTTTCACTGAGAGGATGGGATGTAGCCATTGACAACGGTGATGCCCTACATACAGCTTGCCATGGAAAGGAGTAAGAAGGATTGGATGAAGGCAGTAGGAAAGCAGAGAATCAGAAGGAGCACAGCATCTTCATACGCCTATCTGAAATTCCCATCGATGATCTACATAAGTATTTCTATCTTTATTTTCTGTTTATTTATTATTATTATTCGAAAACTCCATAACCATTTATTATCCGCCTGACTGAGATTTACAAGATGTCCATAGCTTGCTTCATACCAAAAATTTCCGTGGGATTGACCCTTACTCACGTAAGGTTTATTACTTGGACAATCCCGTGCACTTGCTGGTTAGTTGTGCGAGGTTGTGAAGAAAGTGCTGAGTTAGTAAATGCGCACACCAAGTTGAATGCCATTATAAGAGATCACAATTTCGTGCACCAAGTTTTTGGCGCCGTTGCCGGGGATTGTTCGAGTTTGGACAATTAACGGTTCATCTTGTTGCTCAGATTAGGTAATTTTCTTTTTATTTTCTTTTCAAAATGTTTTCAAAAAAATAAATATTTTTTAAAATATTTTTCAAAATGTTCTCACCTGTTTTCGAAAATTTTTCAAAATTTTTAAGAATGAATTTTAGAGTTTCATGAAGCATGTTGAAATCTGGCTGGCTGTAAAGCCATGTCTAATTCTTTTGGAATGAGGCTTCCAAACCATCAGCATAGAGGCAAGTTAATTGAAATATCAGCTGTTGTATGCCTGATTTATATCCTAAAGCTGGCTGGCTATTAAGCCATGTTCAACCCTTGGATTGGAGCTTTAGGCCAACATTGAAAGATTCCTGGAATTCTTATTAAAAATTTTTGAATTTCTTATTTTCTTTTTCCTATATGTTTTTCGAAAAAAATAAAAGAAAATACAAAAAAAATAATAAAATCATAAAATCAAAAAAAAATATTTTGTGTTTCTTGTTTGAGTCTTGAGTCAATTTATAAGTTTGGTGTCAATTGCATATTCATCTTGTTCTTGCAATTTTCGAAAATTCATGCATTCATAGTGTTCTTCATGATCTTCAAGTTGTTCTTGATAAGTCTTCTTGTTTGATCTTGATGTTTTCTTGTTTTGTGTCTTTTATGGTTTTTCATGTGCATCTTTGCATTCATATTGTCTAAGCATTAAAGATTTCTAAGTTTGGTGTCTTGCATGTTTTCTTTGCATCAAAAATTTTTTAAAAATATGTTCTTGATATTCATCATGATCTTCAAAGTGTTCTTGGTGTTCATCTTGATATTCATAGTGTTCTTGCATGCATCATGAGTTTTGATTCATAATGTTCATGTTGTGAGTCATTTTTGTTGTTTTTCTCTCTCATCATTAAAAATTCAAAAAAATAAAAAATATCTTTTCCTTATTTCTCTCAAAATTTCAAAAATTTGAGTTAACTTAGTCAAAAATTTTTAAAATTAGTTAAGTTCTTATAAGTCAAGTCAAATTTTCAATTTTAAAAATCTTATCTTTTCAAAATCTTTTTCAAAAATCAAATCTCTTTTACTTTTATCTTATGATTTTCAAAAATTTAAAACTATTTTTCAAAATTTTTTTCTTATTTTATTTCAAATTTTTGAAACTTAACTAACAAGTAATGTGATTGATTCAAAAATTTGAAGTTTGTTACTTTATTGTTAAGAAAGGTTCAATCTTTAAATTCTAGAATCATATCTTTTAGTTTCTTGTTAGTCAAGTAATTAATTTTAATTTTAAAAATTAAATCTTTTCCAACGATATCTTTTTAATCATATCTTTTTATCATATCTTTTTAAATTTTATCTTTTTCAAAAATTTGATTTCAAAATATCTTCTTATTATCTTCTTATCCTTTCAAATTTGATTTTCAAATCTTTTTCAAACTAACCAATTAACTGTTGTTTATTTTTTATCTTTTTCAAAACCATCTAACAACTTTTCTCTCTCCAATTCTTGAAAATACCTCCCTCTTTTTCAAAAAAAATTCTTTTTATTTAATTAATTGTTTTAAGTTTTAATTTTAATTCTATTTCCCCTTTAATTTTCGAAAATCATTAACTCCTTTTCAAAAATTATTTTCGAAAAATTCTCTCTCATCTTATTCTATTTATTTATTCATTTACTAACACTTCTCTTCATCTCAAATCACTGCCCCTATCCTCACCCTTGTGTTTGGATTATTCATTCTTCTTCACTCTTATTCCCTTTCTTCTTCTACTAACATAAAAGAATCTCTATACTGTGACATAGAGGATTCCTCTTCTTTTTCTGTTCTCTTCTCTTTCATATGAGCAGGAACAAGGAAAAAGGTATTCTTGTTGAAGCTAATCCTGAACCTCAAAGGACTCTGAAGAGGAAACTAAGAGAAGCTAAATTACAAGAATCCAGAGACAACCTTACTGAAATTTTCGAATAAGAAAAGGATATGGCAGCCGAACCCAACAACAACAATGCAAGGAGGATGCTTGGTGATTATGCTACACCTACTTCCAAGTTTGATGGAAGAAGCATCTCAATTCCTACCATTGGAGAAAACAATTTTGAGCTAAAACCTCAACTAGTTGCTCTAATGCAACAAAATTGCAAGTTTCATAGACTTCCATCAGAAGATCCCTACCAGTTTTTAACTGAGTTCTTGCAGATCTGTGAGACTGTTAAGACTAATGGAGTAGATCCTGAAGTCTATAGGCTCATGCTTTTCCCTTTTGCTGTAAGAGACAGAGCTAGAACATGATTGGACTCACAACCTAAAGATAGCCTGGACTCTTGGGATAAGCTGGTCACGGCCTTCTTAGTTAAATTCTTTCCTCCTCAAAAGCTGAGCAAGCTTAGAGTGGATGTTCAGACCTTCAAGCAAAAAGATGGTGAATCCCTCTATGAAGCTTAGGAAAGATACAAGCAGATGACCAAAAAGTGTCCTTCTGACATGTTTTCAGAATGGACCATGATAGATATATTCTATTATGGTATGTCTAAGTTCTCTAAGATGTCACTGGACCACTCTGTAGGTGGATCCATTCACCTAAAGAAAATGCCTGCAGAAGCTCAGGAACTTATTGAAATGGTTGTAAATAACCAATTCATGTACAATTCTGAGAGGAATTCCGTGAATAATGGGACGCCTCAGAGGAAGGGAGTTCTTGAAATTGATTCTCTGAATGCCATATTGACTCAGAACAAAATGTTGACTCAGCAAGTCAACATGATTTCTCAAAGTCTGAATGGATGGCAAAATGCATCCAACAGTACTAAAGAGGCATCTTCTGAAGAAGAAGCTTATGATCCTGAAAACCCTGCAATGGCAGAGGTAAATTACATGGGTGAACCTTATGGAAACACCTATAATTCTTCATGGAGAAATCATCCAAATTTCTCATGGAAAGATCAACAAAAGCCTCAACAAGGTTTTAATAATGGTGGAAGAAACAGGCTTAGCAATGGCAAGCCTTTTCCATCTTATTCTCAGCAACAGACAGAGAATTCTGAGCAGAGCACCTCTAACTTAGAAAATATAGTCTCTGATCTGTCTAAGGCCAATTTAAGCTTCATGAGTGAAACAAGGTCCTCCCTTAGACATTTGGAGGCACAAGTGGGCCAGCTGAGTAAGAAAGTCACTGAAACTCCTCCTAGTACTCTCCCAAGCAATATTGAAGAAAATCCAAAAAGTGCAAGGCCATTGATATAATCAATATGGCCAAACCTAGAGAGGAAGGAGAGGACGTGAATTCCAATGAGGAAGACCTCAGGGGACGTCTCTCAAGCAAGAAGGAGTTCCATATTGAGGACTTAAAGGAATCTGAAGGTCATATAGAGACCATAGAGATCCCATTAACCCTCCTTCTGCCATTCATGAGCTCTGAAAACTATTCTTCCTCTGAAGAGGATGAAGATGTAACTGGAGAGCAAGTTGCTCAATATCTAGGAGCTATCATGAAGCTGAATGCCAAGTTGTTTGGTAATGAGACTTGGGAAGGTGAACCTCCCTTGCTCATTGGTGAACTAGATACATGGGTTCAGCAAACTTTAACTCAAAAGAAACAAGATCCTGGTAAATTCTTTATACCATGTACCATAGGCACCATGACCTTTGAAAAGGCTCCGTGTGACTTAGGGTCAGGCATAAATCTTATGCCACTCTCTGTAATGGAGAAGTTGGGGATCATTGAGGTACAGCCTGCCATGTTCTCATTACAAATGGCAGACAAGTCAGTAAGACAAGCTTATGGATTGGTAGAGGACGTGTTAGTAAAGGTTAAAGGCCTTTACATCCCTGCTAATTTCATAATCTTAGACACTAGGAAGGAGGAGGATGAATGCATCATCCTTGGAAAACCTTTTCTAGCCATAGCAGGAGCTGTGATAGATGTTAACAGAAGAGAATTAGTCCTTCAATTGAATGGAGACTACCTTGTGTTTAAGACTTAAGGGTGTTCTTCTGTATACATGGAGAGGAAGCATGAAAAGCTTCTCTCAGTACAGAGTCAAACAAAGCCCCCACAATCAAGCTCTAAGTTTGGTGTTGGGAGGCCACAGCCAAACACTAAGTTTGGCATTGAATCCCCACATCCAAACTCTAAGTTTGGTGTTTGGAGTCTATAACATTGACCTGATCACCTGTGTGGCTCCATGAGAGCCCACTGTCAAGCTATTGACACTAAAGAAGCGCTTATTGGGAGGCAACCCAATTTTTATTTATCTAATTTTATTTTTCTTTTTATTGTTCTTTTATGTTTTATTAGGTTCATGATCATGTGGAGTCACGAAAAAAATACTAAAATTAAAAACAGAATAAAAAACAGCAGAAGAAAAATCACACCATGGAGGAAGGACTTACTGGCGTTTAAACGCCAGTAAGAAGCATCTGGCTGGCGTTCAATGCCAGAACAGAGCATTGATCTGGCGTTGAATGCCAGAAACAAGCAACATACTGGCGTTTAAACGCCAGGAATACACCCTGAGGAAAGCTGGCGCTGAATGCCAGAAACAAGCATGGAACTGGCGTTCAACGCCAGAAACATGTTACAAATGGGCGTTGAACGCCCAAAACAAGCATGAAGCTGGCGTTCAATGCCAGAAACAAGCATCAATCTAGCGTTGAACGCCAGGATTGCATGCAGAGGGCATTTTACACGCCTCATTGGTGCAGGGATGATAATCCTTGACACCTTAGGATCTGTGGACCCCACAGGATCCCTACCTACCCGAACTCACCTTCTCTCTTCTTCACCAATCACCTCAATCTCTCTTACTCACATCCATCCATCCTTCCCACCCAAACCCACCCTACATGGCCGAAACACAAACATCTCTCCCTCTCCTACAGATTTTCTTCTTCTTCTTCTATTCTTTCTTCTTTTGCTCGAGGGTGAGCAATATTCTAAGTTTCATGTGGTAAAAGCATAGCTTTTTTGTTTTTCCATAACCATTTATGGCACCTAAGGCCAGAGTAACCTCAAGAAAGAGGAAAGGGAAGGCAATTGCTTCCACCTCTAAGTCATGGGAGATGGAGAGATTCATCTCAAGGATCCATAGCTCAGTAGTAAAGCATTTGATTGTAAATCAAGAGATCCCTGAGATACCTCAAGGGATATATTTTCCTCCACACAACTATTGGGAGCAACTAAGGATAGGAGCACCAAAACCACTAGGGATCAAGCAACAAAGGCAAGGAAGAGACATAAAGGAGCTCAAAAAGCACCATTGATCCTTCAAAAAGGCGCCACCCTCACTAAAGTGGACTCATTCCTTAACTTCCTTGTTCTTATCTCTGTTTTTCGATTTTTTGCTTCATGTTTGTCTATGTTTGTGTCTTTACTTCATGATCATTAGTATTTAGTAACTATGTCCAAAGGCTATGAATAATTCCATGAATCCTTCACCTCTCTTAAATGAAAAATGTTTCTAATTCAAAAGAACAAGAAGTACATGAATTTCAAATTCATCCTTGAAATTAGTTTAATTATATTGATGTGGTGACAATACTTTTTGTTTTCTGAATGAATGCTTGAACAGTGCATATTTTTTATCTTGTTGTTTATGAATGTTAAAATTGTTGGCTCTTGAAAGAATGATGAACAAAGAGAAATTCTATTGATAATCTGAAAAATCATAAATTTGATTATTGAAGCAAGAAAAAGCAGTGAATAGCAAAAGCTTGTGAAAAAAAAAGAAAAAAGAAAAAAAATGGCGAAAAAAATAGAAAGAAAAAGAAAAAGAAAGCAGAAAAAGCCAATAGCCCTTAAAACCAAAAGAAAAGGGTAAAAAGGATCCAAGGCTTTGAGCATCAATGGATAGGAGGGCCCAAGGAAATAAAATCTAGGCCTAAGCGGCTACATCAAGCTGTCCCTAACCATGTGCTTGTGGCATGCAGGTCCAAGTGAAAAGCTTGAGACTGAGTGGTTAAAGTCGTGATCCATAGCAAAAAGAGTGTGCTTAAGAACTCTGGACACCTCTAACTGGGGACTTTAGCAAAGCGGAGTCACAATCTGAAAAGGTTCACCTAGTCATGTGTCTGTGGCATTTATGTATCCGGTGGTAATACTAGAAAACAAAGTTCTTAGGGCCACGGCCAAGACTCATAAAAGTAGCTGTGTTCAAGAATCAACATACTTAACTAGGAGAATCAATAACACTATCTAAAATTCTAAGTTCCTATAGATGCCAATCATTCTAAACTTCAAAGGATAAAGTGAGATGCCAAAATTGTTCAGAAGCAAAAAGCTACAAGTCCAGCTCATCTAATTAGAACTAATATTCATTGATATTTTGGGATTTACAGTATATTCTCTTCTTTTTATCCTATTTGATTTTCAGTTGCTTGGGGACAAGCAACAATTTAAGTTTGGTGTTGTGATGAGCGGATAATTTATACGCTTTTTGGCATTGTTTTTAAGTAATTTTTAGTAGGATCTAGTTACTTATAGGGATGTTTTCATTAGTTTTTATGCTAAATTCACATTTCTGGACTTTACTATGAGTTTATGTGTTTTTCTGTAATTTCAGGTATATTCTGGCTGAAATTGAGGGACCTGAGCAAAACTCTGATAAGAAGGCTGACAAAGGACTGCTGATGCTGTTGGATTCTGACCTCCCTTCACTCGAAATAAATTTTCTGGAGCTACAGAACTTTAAATGGCGCGCTCTCAACGGCGTTGGAAAGTAGACATCCAGAGCTTTCCAGCAATATATAATAGTTTATACTTTATTCGAGATTAGATGATGTAACCTGGCGCTCAACGATAGTTCCATGCTGCATTCTGGAGTCAAACGCCAGAAACATATCACGAACCAGAGTTGAATGCCAAAAACACATTACAACTTGGCGTTCAACTCCAAAAGAAGCCTCTACACGTGTAAAGCTCAAGCTCAGCCCAAGCACACACCAAGTGGGCGCCGAAAGTGGATTTCTGCATCAATTACTTATTTCTGTAAACCCTAGTAGCTAGTCTATTATAAATAGGACATTTTATTATTGTATTAGACATCCTGGATCTTGGATTGTATTTTTGATCCTGTGATCACATTTTGGAGGTTGGTCATTCGGCCATGCCTGAACCTTCATCACTTATGTATTTTCAATGGTGGAATTTCTACACACCATAGATTAAGGGTGTGGAGCTCTGCTGTACCTCGAGTTTTAATGCAATTACTACTATTATTTATTCAAATTCAATCTTATTTCTGTTCTAAGATACTACTCGTACTTCAATCTGATGGATGTGATTATCCGTGACACGCATCATCATTCGTCCCTATGAACGCGTGCCTGACAACCACTTCCGTTCTACAAGCGAAAGCTAGAGTGTGTATCTCTTGGATTCTTGATGCACGACGCATGGTTGCCCTCGCCTGACAACCGAGCCTTCCATTCCGTGAGATCAGAGTCTTCGTGGTATAAGCTAGAATTGATGGCGGCATTCATGAGAATCTGGAAAGTCTAAACCTTGTCTGTGGTATTTCGAGTAGGATTCCGGGATTGAATGACTGTGACGAGCTTCAAACTCGCGATTGTTGGGCGTGATGACAAACGCAAAAGAATCAAGGGATTCTATTCCGACATGATCGAGAACCGACAGATGATTAGCCGTGCCGTGACAGAGCATTTGGACCTTTTTCACCTAGAGGATGGGATGTAGCCATTGACAACGGTGATGCCCTACATACAGCTTACCATGGAAAGGAGTAAGAAGGATTGGATGAAGGCAGTAGGAAAGCAGAGATTCAGAAGGAGCATAGCATCTTCATACGCCTATCTGAAATTCCCATCGATGATCTACATAAGTATTTCTATCTTTATTTTCTGTTTATTTATTATTATTATTCGAAAACTCCATAACCATTTATTATCCACCTGACTGAGATTTACAAGATGACCATATCTTGCTTCATACCAACAATCTCCGTGGGATCGACCCTTACTCATGTAAGGTTTATTACTTGGACGACCCAGTGCACTTGCTGGTTAGTTTTGCGAGGTTGTGAAGAAAGTGCTGAGTTAGTAAGTGCGCACACCAAGTTGAATGCCATTATAAGAGATCACAATTTCGTGCACCAATGCGCAACCTCCTAAGCATATAATGAATGATGAAGAATTGGAAGAAGGTGAGCAAACAACAAATCTTCCTCTTGAAGATAATCCCACACCA
Organism: Arachis stenosperma; assembly: GCF_014773155.1. NCBI lineage: Eukaryota > Viridiplantae > Streptophyta > Magnoliopsida > Fabales > Fabaceae > Arachis > Arachis stenosperma. The sequence goes on along the minus strand of NC_080385.1, from coordinate 33,246,630 downwards.
ACACATGATCCTTTGGTGTTTGAGGAATTTTCTCTTATTGAAATTGAGGTAGATGTTGAGATAAGTTTCACATTACCTCCAAGTTGTGATATGAGGAATGGAGAAGAGCTAGGAGAGGTTAGTAAGGAAGTGATTGAATGTGAAGAGTATTTTCAAGAGGTGAACATTGAAGAATCTTGTAAAGAGGTGGAAGTTGTCAAAGAAGAGCACAAGGGAATGGAACTTACAAGACCATTGGAGACATCCCTTCCTAAGTCACCATCCAACATAACATTCAAGTCGGTAAAATTCTTATCTCTAATCTTTACTTTCTCACTTGAATATGGTTTGATTGAGACGGATGGACAACTTAGAGCTCTTTGTGGGATTAAGAGTAAAAGAGAATTTATTAGTGGGTGGAAATGCCAATCAAGGTTCCCTATGGTTAGAAACTCAAAGTCTAAGTGCAATGGTTGGTATAGTTCTCAATTGAAAGGGTCTAGGAAAATGCTTTGGTGCTTACATGAGAATTCAAATCACTTGCCACTGAAATAGAATTGTCTTGATCAACTTGAAGATGGGTGCAAAACTAAGATTTAGGATCCGAGAATATATGAGGATCAATTTTGGGAGCCCTTAGCTTGTGTGGAACTTCATCAAATCTTGGTGCCATTGATTCTAAAATTTGGAGCTTACTTGAAGACCAAGCATTGGTGGGGGTTCCAAGATGAGTTCAAGCATAAGCCGCCTTGACAAGGAGCATCCCAAATGTCCAACTTAAGGACTTAAACTAAAAGTGCTAGGTGGGAGACACCCCACCATGGTAAACTCTTTTTATTCTCTTGTGTATATAATCAATGAATGAATTGAGATGCCATTGTTAGGTAGTTTTCTTCTTTTCATACTTTTCATATCTTGCTTGGGCTGCTAGTTGCTTATTAGATTCATGTTTTTATTAGAATAGTTGTTTTTGAATTGCATTTCTCTTGAAGTGTAAGTTTTGTTTGTTTCTATTTGGAAATTTTTCAAAAACAAAAAATATTTGTTGTTGAATTTTAATTTTGACTATATTAGAATGTTCATAGGTTACGATAGTGCTCTGTTTCTACTCTTATCTTAAAAATAGGGCACCCACGCGCAAGTGTGCTATACGCGAACGCGTCGGCGTGGTTTCACAACTCCTGGTACTAAAACCCGAGAGTTGTGCCCACTTTGTGCCATTTTGTGCCAAAGGCACAGCGGTGACCCACGCGTAAGCGTGGGCAACGCTTACGCGTAGCTTGCCCCGCCCACCAACCACGCGCACGCGTGGGTGACACTTACGCGTTGCCTTCCGTGCCCTGTTTTCCCCTGTTCTACCTTGTTTCCTTTCTCCCTTCTTTTCTTCTTTCCCTTCTTGTTTCTTCCTCTCTCTTTCTCCCTCTTTCTTCTTTCTTCTTTGTTGCTTTCTTACTTTCTTTCCTTTCTTCTTCTCTTTTCGAATTTTCACTTCTCATTTTTCTTATTTTTCATTTTCTTTCATATGTTGCATTTGCATATTATCATCCACTGCATTTTAATTTTGTTCTTATAACTTATTTTTAATTTCTTTTCTAAATTTATTATTTTAATAATGGTGTTGAATTCTCTTACTCAATTATTGAGAATTTCTTGGTTAATCTTGGTGCTTCGTGACTTGTTTGGCATTAATTGTAACATTTGCTCTACACACAAGATTAGTGATTTAGTCCTTTCTAACTCATTATCCCTTATTTTTGTACAATATTGTCATTGTGTTAGGATAGGACCACATACTCTCATGCTTATCACTAATATTGTTTGTGTAAACCCTTTCTTGTTCGAACTTGATGCTTTTGAGTGCTCTTCATGTCATTTACTTTAACTTTGACTTTACTCTTGCACCAAGTGTTAGTTGATATGCCTTTACTTATATTGCTCTCTCACTTACATGCGTAGCTAATATGTAGTGAGAACCCTAATCTTATTTGGCATTAGCCCCGCCTATGTTCTATTGCTTTGATATCTTTGTTGTAGGCTTAATTTTCTTTCTTTTTCTTTCCTTTAAGGTTGGTCACCAAGAAGGAAAGGAATGGAAAGACGTCTAAATGGGGCAACAAACAAGTCCTTCCGCACAACCTTTTGGAGAAGCTCATTAGTTGTAGCAACCCATCCACCTTCCTCTTCTTTGCATGTATCGAGGACGGTTCAAATTTCTAAGTGTGGGGAGGTCATCTGACCGATCTCCATGGATAACAACTTCCTTTTTCAACACCAACAATTTTTAATTTTCTTTGTTCGCTAGTTGTTGCATTGCATGATAGATTTGCATGTTAGTTAGAATTTGTACATATTTTACCACTTCATTTTATGTTAGGACTACTTGGTTAGGGTGATAATTGATTTTCCAAGAAACTGTTTTTAGGGCACCCTACAAATTTAAATTTTTTTTTGTGAACTTGCTTGGAGAATTTATTTTGGAACATGATTTTTGAGCTAAGAAGACAAGCATGTGAGTTTTGAGCCCAATTGTGTGGTTACATCTTATAAACACTATTTTCCATCCTTGTGTGCATTGTTCTCTCTTTATGATTGTAATATTTGCTTTGTTTGATTCTATATGTCCATTTGATGAGCATATAATTTATACGCTTTTTGGCATTGTTTTTAGGTAGTTTTTAGTAGGATATAGTTACTTTTAGGGATGTTTTCATTAGTTTTTATGCTAAATTCATATTTCTGGACTTTACTATGAGTTTGTGTGTTTTTTTGTGATTTTATTTATTTTCTGGCTGAAATTGAGGGACCTGAGCAAAACTCTGATAAAATGCTGACAAAGGACTGCTGATGCTGTTGGATTCTGACCTTCCTGCACTCGAAATGGATTTTCTGGAGCTACAGAACTCCAAATGGCACGCTCTCAATGGCGTTGGAAATTAGACATCCAGAGCTTTCCAGCAATATATAATAGTTTATACTTTATTCGTGATTAGATGATGTAAACTGGCGCTCAACGCCAGTTCCATGCTGCATTCTGGAGTCAAACGCCAGAAACACGTCACGAACCAGAGTTGAACGCAAAAAACACGTTACAACTTGGCATTCAACTCCAAAAAAAGCCTCTGCATGTGTAAAGCTCAAGCTCAGCCCAAGCACACACCAAGTGGGCCCCGAAAGTAGATTTCTGCATCAATTACTTACTTCTGTAAACCCTAGTAGCTAGTTTAGTATAAATAGAACATTTTACTATTGTATTCAGTGTCTTTTGACTACGTTACATCTTTGGTCTCAGTTTTATTCTATTATTCATCTTTGGAGGCTATTGATCACGTTCATGGGGGCTGGCCATTCGGCCATGCCTGAACCTTCATCACTTATGTATTTTCAACGGTGGAGTTTCTACACACCATAGATTAAGGGTGTAGAGCTCTGCTGTACCTCAAGTTTTAATGCAATTACTACTATCTTTTATTCAAATTCAATCTTATTTCTGTTCTAAGATACTACTCGCACTTTAACCTGATGGATGTGATGATCCGTGACACTCATCATTATCCGTCCCTATGAACGCGTGCCTGACAACCACTTCCATTCTACAAACGAAAGCTAGAGTGTGTATCTCTTGGATTCCTGATGCACGACGCATGGTTGCCCTCGCCTGACAACCGAGCCTTCCATTCCGTGAGATCAGAGTCTTCGTGGTATAAGCTAGAATTGATGGCGGCATTCATGAGAATCCGGAAAGTCTAAACCTTGTCTATGGTATTCCGAGTAGGATTCCGGGATTGAATGACTGTGACTAGCTTCAAACTCGTGACTGTTGGGTGTGATGACAAACGCAAAAGAATCAAGGGATTCTATTCCAACATGATCGAGAACCGACAGATGATTAGTCGTGCCATGACAGAGCATTTGGACCATTTTCACTGAGAGGATGGGATGTAGCCATTGACAACGGTCATGCCCTACATACAGCTTGCCATGGAAAGGAGTAAGAAGGATTGGATGAAGGCAGTAGGAAAGCAGAGAATCAGAAGGAGCACAGCATCTTCATACACCTATTTGAAATTCTCATCGATGATCTACATAAGTATTTCTATCTTTATTTTCAGTTTATTTATTATTATTATTCGAAAACTCCATAACCATCTATTATCCGCCTGACTAAGATTTACAAGATGACCATAGCTTGCTTCAGACCAACAATCTCCGCGGGATCGACCCTTACTCACATAAGGTTTATTACTTGGACGACCCAGTGCACTTGCTGGTTAGTTGTGCGGAGTTGTGACAAAGTGTGGTTCACGTGTGAGAGCTACCAAATCATTGGAGCCATTGTTGATGATCACAATTTCGTGCATCAAGTTTTTGGTGCCGTTGCCGGGGATTGTTCGAGTTTGGATAACTGATGGTTCATCTTATTGCTCAGATTAGGTAATTTCCTTTTTTGTTTTATTTTCAAAAATTTTTCAAAAATCTTTCAAAATTTTATCACCTATTTTCGAAAATTTTCAGAGTTTTCAAGAATGAATTCTAGAGTTTCATAAACATGTTTTAGCTTGGCTGGTTATTAAGCCATGTCTAATTCATAGGATTTTGATTGAGGACTTTGGATTCATTACTTTCTTTTTTTATATATGTTTTTCGAAAAATAAAAAATAAAATACAAAAAAATAATAAAATCATAAAAATCAAAAATATTTTTGTGTTTCTTGTTTGAGTCTTGTGTCATGTTTTAAGTTTGGTGTCAATTGCATATTCATATTGTTCTTGCATTTTTCGAAAAATTCATGCAATCATAGTGTTCTTCATGATCTTCAAGTTATTCTTGGTAAGTCTACTTGTTTGATCTTGATAATTTCTTGTTTTGTGTTCTTTGTTGTTTTTCATATGCATTTGTGCATTCATAGTGTCTAAGCATTGCAAATTTCTAAGTTTTGTGTCTTGCATGTTTTCTTTGCATAAAAATTTTTTCAAAAATATGTTCTTGATATTCATCATGATCTTCAAAGTGTTCTTGGTGTTCATCTTGACATTCATAGTGTTCTTGCATGCATAATGTGTTTTGATTCATAATTTTCATGTTGTGAGTCATTTTTGTTGTTTTTCTCTCTCATAATAAAAAATTCAAAAATAAAAAAAAATATCTTTTCCTTTTTTCTCTTAAAATTTTGAAAATTTGGGTTGACTTAGTCAAAAAAATTTAAAATTAGTTGTTTCTTGTAAATCAAGTCAAATTTTCAAATTTTAAAAATCTTATCTTTTTAAAACTTTTTCAAAAATTAAATTTTTTTCATTTTTCTTATTAATTTACGAAAATCCTTTAAAATATTTTTCAAAAATCTTTTTCTTAGTTTTATCTTTATTTTCGAAAATTATGCTAACAATTAATATGATTGATTCAAAAATTTGAAGCTTGTTATTTTCTTGTTAAGAAAGGTTCAATCTTTAAATTCTAGAATCATATCTTTTAGTTTCTTGTTAGTCAAGTAATTAATTTTAATTTTAAAAATTAAATCTTTTCCAACCATATCTTTTTAATCATATCTTTTTATCATATCTTTTTCAAAATTTTGATTTCAAAATAACTTCTTATCTTCTTATCTTTTCAAATTTGATTTTCAAATCTTTTTCAAACTAACCAATTAACTTTTGTTTATTTTTTTATCTTTTTCAAAATCACCTAACTAATTTTAGCTCTCTAATTTTCGAAAACTACCTCCCTCTTTTTCAAAAATTCTATTTTTAATTAATTAATTGTTTTAAATTTTAATTTTAATTTTAATTCCTCTTTAATTTTTGAAAATCATTAACTCCTCTTCAAACATTGTTTTCGAAAACTTATCTCTCTCATCTTATTCTATTTATTTATTCATTTACTAACACTTCTCTTCATCTCCAATCTCTGCCCCTATCCTCACCCTTGTGTTTGGATTATTCATTCTTCTTCACTCTTATTCCCTTTCTTCTTCTACTAACATAAAGGAATCTCTATACTGTGACAAAGAGGATTCCTCTTTCTTTTCTATTCTCTTCTTTCTCATATGAGCAGGAATAAGGAAAAAGGCATTCTTGTTGAAGCTGATCCTGAACCTGAAAGGACTCTGAAGAGGAAACTAAGAGAAGCTAAATTACAAGAATCCAAAGACAACCTTACTGAAATTTTCGAACAAGAAAAGGATATGGCAGCCGAACCCAACAACAACAATGCAAGGAGGATGCTTGGTGATTATACTACACCTACTTCCAAGTTTGATGGAAGAAGCATCTCAATTCCTGCCATTGGAGCAAATAATTTTGAGCTGAAACCTCAACTAGTTGCTCTAATGCAACAAAACTGCAAGTTTCATGGACTTCCATCAGAAGATCCCTACCAGTTTTTAACTGAGTTCTTGCAAATCTGTGAGACTGTTAAGACTAATGGAGTAGATCCTGAAGTCTACAGGCTCATGCTTTTCCCTTTTGCTGTAAGAGACAGAGCTAGAACATGGTTGGACTCACAACCTAAAGATAGCCTGGACTCTTAGGATAAGCTGGTCACGGCCTTCTTGGTTAAATTCTTTTCTCCTCAAAAGCTGAGCAAGCTTAGAGTGGATGTTCAGACCTTCAAGCAAAAAGATGGTGAATCCCTCTATGAAGCTTGGGAAAGATATAAGCAGATGACCAAAAAGTGTCCTTCTGACATGTTTTCAGAATGGACCATGATAGATATATTCTATTATGGTCAGTCTGAGTTCTCTAAGATATCACTGGACTATTCAGCAGGTGGATCCATTCACCTAAAGAAAACACCTGCAGAAGCTCAGGAACTTATTGAAATGGTTGCAAATAACCAATTCATGTACACTTCTGAGAGGAATTCCGTGAATAATGGGACGCCTCAGAAGAAGGGAGTTCCTGAAATTGATGCTCTGAATGCCATATTGGCTCAGAATAAAATGTTGACTCAGCAAGTCAACATGATTTCTCAAAGTCTGAATGGATGGCAAAATGCATCCAACAGTACTAAAGAGGCATCTTCTGAAGAAGAAGCTTATGATCCTGAAAACCCTGCAATGGCAGAGGTAAATTACATGGGTGAACCTTATGGAAACACCTATAATTCTTCATGGAGAAATCATCCAAATTTCTCATGGAAAGATCAACAAAAGCCTCAACAAGGTTTTAATAATGGTGGAAGAAACAGGTTTAGCAATGGCAAGTCTTTTCCATCATCTTCCCAGCCACAGACAGAGAATTCTGAGCAGAGCACCTCTAACTTGGCAAATATAGTCTTTGATCTGTCTAAGGCCACTTTAAGCTTTATGAGTGAAACAAGGTCCTCCCTTAGAAATTTGGAGGCACAAGTGGGCCAGCTGAGTAATAAAGTCACTGAAACTCCTCCTAGTACTCTCCCAACCAATACTGAAGAAAATCCAAAAAGAGAGTGCAAGGCCATTGATATAATCAATATGGCCGAACCTAGAGAGGAAGGAGAGGATGTGAATTATAATGAGGAAGACATCAGGAGACGTCTCTCAAGCAAGAAGGAGTTTCTTATTGAGGACTTAAAGGAATCTGAAGGTCATATAGAGACCATAGAGATCCCATTAACCCTCCTTCTGCCATTCATGAGCTCTAAAAACTATTCTTCCTCTGAAGAGGATGAAGATGTAACTGGAGAGCAAGTTGCTCAATATCTAAGAGCTATCATGAAACTGAATGCCAAGTTATTTGGTAATGAGACTTGGGAAGGTGAACCTCCCTTGCTCATTGGTGAACTAGATACATGGGTTCAGCAAACTTTACCTCAAAAGAAACAAGATCCGAGTAGATTCTTAATACCCTATACCATAGGCACCATGACCTTTGAAAAGGCTCTGTGTGACCTAGGGTCAGGCATAAATCTTACGCCACTCTCTGTAATGGAGAAGCTGGGGATCATTGAGGTACAGCATGCCATATTTTCATTGCAAATGGCAGACACGTCAGTAAGACAAGCTTATGGATTGGTAGAAGACGTGTTGGTAAAAGTTGAAGCCCTTTACATCTCTGCTGATTTCATAATCTTAGACACTAGGAAGGAGGAGGATGAATGCATTATCCTTGGAAGACCCTTCCTAGTCACAACAGGAGCTGTGATAGATGTTAACAGAGGAGAATTAGTCCTTCAATTGAATGGGGACTACCTTGTGTTTAAGACTCAAGGGTGTTCTTTTGTATACATGAAGAGGAAGCATGAAAAGCTTCTCTCGGTACAGAGTCAAACAAATCTCCTACAATCAAACTCTAAGTTTGGTGTTGAGAGGCCACAGCCAAACTCTAAGTTTGGTGTTGAATCCCCACATCCAAACTCTAACTTTGGTGTTGGGAGTCTACAACATTGACCTGATCACCTGTGTGGCTCCATGAGAGCCCAATGTCAAGCTATTAACATTAAAGAAGCGCTTATTGGGAGGCAACCCAATTTTTATTTATCTAATTTTATTTTTTTTATTGTTCTTTAATGTTTTATTATGTTCATGATCATGTGGAGTCACGAAAAAAATACTAAAATTAAAAATAGAATAAAAAATAGCAGAAGAAAAAGCATACCCTGGAGGAAGAGCTTACTGGCGTTTAAATGCCAGTAAGGAGCATCTGGCTGGCGTTCAACGCCAGAATAGAGCATGGATCTGGCGTTGAATACCAGAAACATGCAGCAATCTGGCGTTTAAACGCCAGGATTGCACACTGAGGAAAGCTGGCATTCAACGCCAGAAACATGCTGCAGATGGGCGTTGAACGCCCAGAATAAGCTTAGAGCTGGCGTTTAACGCCAGAAACAAGCATCAATCTGGCGTTAAATGCCAGGATTGCATGCAGAGGGCATTTTACATGCCTCATTGGTGCAGGGATGTAAATCCTTGACACCTCAGGATCTGTGGACCCCACATGATCATCTCAGGATCTGTGGACCCCACAGAATCCCCACCTATCTCAACTCACCTTCTCTCTTCTTCACCAATCACCTCAATCTCTCTTCCTCATCACCTCTTTACTACTCACATCCATCAATCTCTTCCCCACCCAATCACACCCATATGGCCGAAACATACACATCTCTCCCTCTCCTCCATATCTTCTTCTCCTTCCATTCTTTCTTCTTTGCTCGAGGGCGAGCAACGTTCTCAGTTTAGTGTGGTAAAAGCATAGCTTTTTTATTTTTCCATAACCATTGATGGCACCTAAGGCCTGAGAAACCTCAAAAAAAAGAGAAAAAAGGGAAGACAAAAGCTTCCACCTCTGAGTCATGGGAGATGGAAAGATTCATCTCAAAGGTCCATAGCTCAGTAGTAGAGTATTTGACTGCAAATCAAGAGATTTCGGAGATACCTCAGGGGATACATATTCCTCCATATAATTATTGGGAGAAACTAAGGATAGGAGCACCAAAATCACTAGGGATCAAGCAACAGAGGCAAGGAAAAGACATAAAGGAGCTCAAAAAGTACCATTGGTCCTTCAAAAGGTGCCACCCTCACTAAGGTGGACACATTCCTTAACTTCCTTGTTCTTAATTCTCTGTGTTTTCGATTTTTGAGCTTCATGTTTGCCTATGTTTGTGTCTTTATTACATGGTTTAGTAACTATGTCTTAAAGCTATGAATAATTCCATAAATCCTTCACCTTTCTTAAATGAAAAATGTTTCTAATTCAAAAGAACAAGAAGTACATGAGTCTCAAATTTATCCATGAATTTAGTTTAATTATATTGATGTGGTGACAATACTTTTTGTTTTCTGAATGAATGCTTGAACATTGCATATTTTTTATCTTGTTGTGTATGAATGTTAATATTGTTGGCTCTTGAAAGAATGATGAACAAAGAGAAATGCTATTGATAATCTGAAAAATTATGAAATTGATTCTTGAAGCAAGAAAAAGCAGTGAATAGCAAAAGCTTGTGAAAAAAAATGGCAAAAAAAATTTAGAAAGAAAAAGAAAAAACAAGCAGAAAAAGCCAATAGCCTTTAAAAATAAAAGGCAAGGGTAAAAAGGATCCAAGGCTTTGAGCATCAATGGATAGGAGGGCCCAAGGAACCAAAATCCAGGCCTAAGCGGCTAAATCAAGGTGTCCCTAACCATGTGCTTGTGGCATGCAGGTCCAAGTGAAGAGCTTGAGACCGAGTGGTTAAAGTCGTGATCCAAAGCAAAAAGAGTGTGCTTAAGAACTCTGGACACCTCTAACTGGGGACTTTAGCAAAGCTGAGTCACAATCTGAAAAGGTTCACCCAGCTGTGTGTCTGTGGCATTTATGTATCTGGTGGTAATACTGGAAAACAAAGTGCTTAGGGCCACGGCCTAGACTCATAAAAGAAGCTGTGTTCAAGAATCAACATACTTAACTAGGAGAATTGATAACACTATCTAAAATTCTAAGTTCCTAGAGACGCCAATCATTCTAAACTTCAAAGAATAAAGTGAGATGCTAAAACTGTTCAGAAGCAAAAAGGTACTAGTCCTGCTCATCTAAATTGGAACTAATTTTTATTGATATTTTGGGATTTATAATATATTCTCTTCTTTTTATCCTATTTGATTTTCAGTTGCTTGGGGACAAGCAACAATTTAAGTTTGGTGTTGTGATGAGCGGATAATTTATACGCTTTTTGGCATTATTTTTAGGTAATTTTTAGTAGGATATAGTTACTTTTAGGGATGTTTTCATTAGTTTTTATGCTAAAATTCACATTTCTGGACTTTACTATGAGTTTTTGTATTTTTCTGTGGTTTCAGGCATTTTCTGGCTGAAATTGAGGGACCTGAGCAAAACTCTGATAAAAGGCTGACAAAGGACTGCTGATGCTGTTGGATTCTGACCTTCCTGCACTCGAAATAGATTTTCTGGGGCTACAGAACTCCAACTGGCGCGCTCTTAATGGCATTGGAAAGTAGACATCCAGAACTTTTCAGCAATATATAATAGTTTATACTTTATTCGTGATTAGACGACGTAAACTGGCGCTCAACGCCAGTTCCATGCTGCATTCTGGAGTCAAACGCCAGAAACACGTCACGAACCAGAGTTGAACGCCAAAAACATGTTACAACTTGGCGTTCAACTCCAAAAGAAGTCTCTGCACGTGTAAAGCTCAAGCTCAGCCCAAGAACACACCAAGTGGGCCCCAGAAGTGGATTTCTGCATCAATTACTTACTTTTGTAAACCCTAGTAGCTAGTTTAGTATAAATAGAACATTTTACTATTGTATTCAGTGTCTTTTGACCATGTTACATCTTTGGTCTCAGTTTTATTCTATTATTCATCTTAGGAGGCTATTGATCACGTTCATGGGGGCTGGCCATTCGGCCATGCCTGAATCTTCATCACTTATGTATTTTCAACGGTGGAGTTTGTACACACCATAGATTAAGGGTGTGGAGCTCTGCTGTAACTCGAGTTTTAATGCAATTACTACTATCTTTTATTCAAATTCAATCTTATTTCTGTTCTAAGATACTACTCGCACTTCAACCTGATGGATGTGATGATCCGTGACACTCATCATCATCCGTCCCTATGAACGCGTGCCTGACAACCACTTCTGTTCTACAAGCGAAAGCTAGAGTGTGTATCTCTTGGATTCCTGATGCATGACGCATGGTTGCCCTCGCCTGACAACGGAGCCTTCCATTCTGTGAGATCAGAGTCTTCGTGGTATAAGCTAGAATTGATGGCGGCATTCATGAGAATCCGGAAAGTCTAAACCTTGTCTGTGGTATTGATGAGCGGATATTTTATACGCTTTTTGAGGATAATTTCATGTAGATTTTAGTATGTTTTAGTTAGTTTTTAATATATTTTTATTAGTTTTTAGGCAAAAATCATATTTTGGGACTTTACTATGAGTTTGTGTGTTTTTCTGTGATTTCAGGTATTTTCTGGCTAAAATTGAGGGAGCTGAGCAAAAATCTGATTTAGACTGAAAAAGGACTGCTGATGTTGTTGGATTCTGACTTCCCTGCACTCGGAATGGATTTTCGAGAGCTACAAGAGTCCAATTGGCGCGCTCTCAATTGGGCTGGAAATTAGACATCCAGGGCTTTCCAGCAATATATAATAGTCCATACTTTGCGCGAAGATAGATGATGTAAACTGGCGTTCAACGCCAGTTCCATGTTGCAGTCTGCAGCGTCTCGATGAATTAATGCAATTATTTCTGTTTTCCATTCAAACATGCTTGTTCCTATCTAAGATATTCATTCGCGCTTCACTATGAAGAAGGTGATGATCCGTGACACTCATCACCTTCCTCAATCCATGAACGTGTGCCTGACAACCACCTCCGTTCTACATCAGATTGAATAAGTATCTCTTAGATCTCTTAATCAGAATCTTCGTGGTTTAAGCTAGAATTGATGGCGGCATTCATGAGAATCCGGAAAGTCTAAACCTTGTCTGTGGTATTCCGAGTAGGATTCAAGGGTTGAATGACTGTGACGAGCTTCAAACTCGCGATTGCTGGGCAAGATGACAAATGCAAAAGGATCAATGGATCATATTCCAACATGATCGAGAACTAACAGATGATTAGCCGTGCTGTGACAGAGCATTTGGACCATTTTCACTGAGAGGATGAGAAGTAGCCATTGACAACGGTGACACCCTACATACAGCTTGGCATGGAAGGAACTTTACACTTTTGCATGTAAGAAAGTATTATGTTGCAGGAATTCAGAGGACAAAGCATCTCTAAAACTTCAACATATTCTCCATTATTAAGTAACAATTATTTATTTTATGCTCTTTTATTTTTCGTAATTCAAATTGATAATTATAATTGATATCCTGACTAAGAATTACAAGATAACCATAGCTTGCTTCAAGCCAACAATCTCCGTGGGATTCGACCCTTACTCATGTAAGGTATTACTTGGACGACCCAGTGCACTTACTGGTTAGTTGTGCGGATTGCAAAAGTGTGATTGCAATTTCGTGCATCAGGTATTCCGAGTAGGATTCCGGGATTGAATGACTATGACGAGCTTCAAACTTGCAACTGTTGGGCGTGATGACAAACGCAAAAGAATCAAGGAATTCTATTCCAATATAATCGAGAACCGACAGATGATTAGCCGTGCCGTGATAGAGCATTTGGACCTTTTTCACTGAGAGGATGGGATGTAGCTATTGACAACAGTGATGCCCTACATATAGCTTGCCATGGAAAGGAGTAAGAAGGATTGGATGAAGGCAGTAGGAAAGCAGAGAATCAGAAGGAGCACAGCATCTTCATACGCCTATATGAAATTCCCATCAATGATCTACATAAGTATTTCTATCTTTATTTTTAGTTTATTTATTATTATTATTCGAAAACTCCATAACCATCTATTATCCGCCTGACTGAGATTTACAAGATGACCATAGCTTGCTTCAGACCAACAATCTCCGTGGGATCGACCCTTACTCACGTAAGGTTTATTACTTGGACGACCCAGTGCACTTGCTGGTTAGTTGTGCGGAGTTGTGACAAAGTGTGATTCACGTGTGAGAGCTACCAAATCATTGGAGCCATTGTTGATGATCACAATTTCGTGCACCACCATTATTCCATGTATACATGCATTTATATGATTGAGGCCATCATTTGATTTAGCTCACTTGCCCAAATAGCCTACCTTTCATCAACCATTGTTAGCCAATTTTGAGCCTAATTAATCCCTTTTGTTCTTAATTGTAGCACATCACTACCCCTAAGCGAAAAACAATAAATGTCCTTAATTTGGATCTTTGATTAGCTTAGGCTAGTGAGGGTATCATTTGGGTATGGGAATCTTGGGACATTAGTTGAGATAAAAGTATAATTTTTATTTTTATTGAAATTTTTGGGAATTAGGTACATATTCATGCACTATATGTAAAACCATATGCATTGATACGTTTGTATATACTTTAGAAAAAAATGATAAAGAAAAAAAAATATATATATATATATATAGAAAAAATGCAATAAAAAGGGGACAAAAATGCCCCAAAGTAAACTAATAATAACAATGCATATGGAATGTGAATTAAAGAGATTGCATGAGTATGTGAAAAAGTGAGAATCATGGGTAGGTAGGTTGTGTATTAGAATTGTATAGGTTGTTATATGTGTTAGGTGAGAGCTTAGGCCAATCAAAGATGCAAATTTTAAGCTCACTTAGCCATATATGCATTCCTACCTTCACCTTAACCCCATTACAACCTATGAATGAAGCCCTCATGATAAATGTATGCATGTATTGAATAATTGTTGATTGTTAGATGAAAAACAAATCATGGAAAGCATGATTAGGGGAGAATTGAGTGATTGACCCTATACACTTGAGCGATTAGAGCGGATACACTTCCGGTGAGGGTTCGATGCTCAATTCCTTGTTTCCGACTTTCATGAGCTTTTCTTCTTGCAAGTCTACTTGTACTTTATTTTGATATTCAAAGTGGTAGGATTCATGAATCATCATAATACTTAGCCCTACATGTGCATATGTGTTCTTGGGGATTTATTTACTTTTAACCAAGTAGGTAGAGGCATTTTGCATTTAGTTGCATTCATATAGATATGTGCATATAGTTTATTTGCATTGAATAAATGTTCATTCCCCTTTTCTTGTCCTTCTTTATTCTTAGCATGAGGACATGCTTGGTTTAAGTGTGGGGAGGTTTGATAAATTCCAATTTGTAGTTTATCTTGTGCTTAATTTGGGGGATTTTATCAACTTTTCTCACATTTATTCAATGAAATAGCATGGTTTTGTAATTCTCCTTAAATTTGTGCTTAAGTGTGAAAACATGCTTTTTAGGCCTTAAAATAGCTAAATTTAATTCACTTTAATTCCATTCGATGCCTTGATATATTTGTTAAGTGATTTCAGGTTTAAAAGGCAAAGATTGCATTGAAGGAATGAAGGAAAAGCATGCAAAGTGGGAGAACTCATGAAGAAATGAAGGAACCGCAAAGCTGTCAATCCTGACCTCTTTGTACTAAATCGATCATAACTTGAGCTACAGAAGTCCAAATGAGATGATTCTAGTTGCATTGGAAAGCTAACATCTGGGGCTTCAAAATGATATAAAATTTATCATAGTTGCTTGGTATTTAAGGATGTGTACACATGCATCACACATATGCGTGGAAAGTTGCACGTGACTCACTAAAGGCAACTCGTGGCCAGTGATTTCTGAAGCATTTTGGTCCCAATCCAACTCATTTCTAATGCTATTGAACCTAAGGATTGAAGGAGGATGAACCAAGTAGTCATAGTTAAGTTTTTGCATCATGTTGTTGGTAGAATTCTAGAGAGAAAAGCTCTCCCTTCTCTCTAGAATTATGGTAGTTTAGGTCTAATTTTCTTAATCCAATTTTCAATTCTTGTTTTGATTTAGTCTTCCTTTTTAATTTCTTGTTATTACATCTTTGCTCTTCTAGCTTTACCTTGTCATTTCTCATTTTGTTCTCTTTTATGTTGATTAACCATTGTTGGATCTTGATTCCTTCTAATGCAATTTTATGTTTCCATGTCTTCTTTTATGTTTATCTTCATTGCTATTGTTGATTTCTTGCTTATGATAGTTATTGGTTTTGGTAATTCTTGCATTTTGTGATGTTTACTTTTGTTGCACTCTAGGTGTTTGATAAAATGTTTTCCCTAGTTTTTGAGTATTTTTCTTTACACTTGGCCTAGGCTAACGGAATTTAGTGTCCTTGAGTCATTGGGTCTCAATGAATTGGTGATTTGAGAACCCTATGTGGTCAGTTTGATACTCATTGATGCTAACCCACTACTAAGCTAATTGGTAGGTAGGTTAGGACTTATGGGTTGATGTTGATCAAGCCTATTTGACGTACTTCAAGCTTAGGAGTAGATATCACGTACTTAAAGCTTTTGGGAAGTAGACGAAATGGGTTGGTCTCTCATAATTATCAATGTATGGTTTGTAGACAAGGATGGTAATCTCAAATTACCTATGTCTAGACAAGAGTTTTTTCCATTATTTTATTAGTTCTTGTTATTTACTTTCTTGCTTTTATATTTCCTTGCCAATTATAAATCAAACCCCCCTTGTTCTTCATAGTTAATAATTGACCATTTCATTGCAATTCCTTGTGAGACGACCCGTAGTTTAAATACTTCAGTTAATTCTTATTTGGGGTTTGTACTAGTGACAACCAATCTTTTAAATTTGATTTGAGTATTGTTAGTTGGTTAGGAACTATACTATCAACGGAATTATTTTGTGTGAAATTCCTAACCATACAAAAATACTTTCTTGTTATTGTGTTCTTCTTTGTATTGCTTGGTATACCCTCATATCCCTGGTTTTGGATTTAATAAGTGTTAAACTATTAAAAAAGCAATTTGATAACAATCTCTTAATTATGGCAAGAATGGATATATTCAGTCATATATAATATATTATCAAGAACACAATTGATAATTGATATGCTAATGAAAAAATAGAGAAGCCTAATTAATATGATTGGATCTTAACTATTTATAATTAGGTAATTTATTGGCTAATCTGATTTATATTTTAAATTGTAATCAGTTCAACTGGTTCAACCTGTGATTCGCCGATTAAATAAGTAATTCAACCTAGTCGTTTGACTGTTTTAATTTTTTGGTTCAATTATAATAATTATGCCCTAATTTTTTATTATTATTGGCCTCTAGAAAATTGAAGCTAGCCTTAGCAAATATCATAATTTTTTAATTGAAGCATATGTTTTACTTTTAGTCTATTTGTTGGTGAGTTTTCTCTGAACCATTTTTTTTCTATTGTCTAAAATCTAATCTGGCACCCATGAGAGATGGTTATATGAGAGGGAGAGCCTCTCATTCTCATGAGCCGAGAGATACATATAGGATGTGGAATAAAGGGAAAATGCTGCATAAATATGAAAAAAATAGAAAATCAGGAGAAGGAGAAGGGTTTTCTGGGATGATGGCTATCGTCTAAAAGGTAGAAGAGTGGATGAAGGTAAGGGATGAGTGTCAAAAGGAAGTCACCATTGATGACGACCCTCTAGTGACTCCTATGTAAATTACAGAACTTAATAAAGGTATGAATGGAAGCATATCCTTTGCGTCCATTGTCAAATTATGGGCAAATCCAAAGGGGACTGAGAGTGAGAAGATGGATACTGAGGGGGAGAGGCAAGCCTCTAATGAGGATGATGAGGTCTAGGAAGTTAGAGTGGAAAAAAGCCCAAGTGGGTTGTGCAACCTAGTTATTAGCGAAAAAGTGAAGAGAGAGTTATGCAAGAAGTGGTGGGACACGCTCATTGTTAAGCTGCTAGCCAAAAAATCTCTTTAATTGCTTTGAAGAGGAGATCAGAAAGTATGTGAAAAAAGATGGACACTATAGATGTCATTGACCTGGGAAATAATTTTTTTCCTGGTCAGATTCTATAATAGTGAGGACTTGGATTTTGCTTTGACAGAGGGGCCATGGAAAGTTCTCAACCATTATTTAACTATTAGATTTTGGCAACCAGAGTTTAATCTTTACTAAGCTACCATAGATAATGTAGCTGTCTAGATTAGATTAACGAGTTTGTCAATTGAGTATTATAACAAGAAAATATAACTAAAATAACCAGAGAAAAATTTGCCAGAGTTTGTGTAGAGCTTAATCTGGAGAGCTCTTTGGTTGCACAATACCAAATCAATGGCATCACTTATGGAGTTGATATAAAGTATTCACCAGGTTTGTTTTCATTGTGGTAGAGTGGGTCATTAAAAGGGAGATTGTCCAAAAATAAAAGTCGGTACAAAAGAAGGAGAAGCATAAAACCATAGTAGGAGTATATAGGTAGGAGATGAGGGCAACTTGGGGAATAAAAGAAAAGATAAGGGCAAATCTGTCATATTAAAAAACGATGAAAATTTTGGGCCTTAGATGCTGGTTCAAAGGGGTACACGTGAAAAAGAAACCTATAAAAGAGGGGGAAGGTACGAGCTATGGTGGTGCGAATGGTAAAGAAAAAGGGAAAGAAGGTGAGAACGTGGAAAAGAAGAATCTTTCGAATTTTGCTATTTTGATGAACGACAATAATAGTGGAAAGAATGGTACAAATGCTAAGGTGGGAGGAGATCTAGTAGCTTCTAGAAACATAAACATTACTAAAAAATTACAAAGAACACCCAAACCAATAGATAAAAACCCAAGATCACAACCCGTACCTATAAAGCAAGCTAATCAAAAATGCCAAAGACCTAAACTAAATATCACCCAACCCTAAAGCTGTTCATAAAAAAAAACCAAAATATGGTTAATTGGTTAAAAAACAATAACCACATTTTAGTTAACCAGTTTAATAAAATAATTTTAAAAACCATATCCATATTTTTAGAATTAGTTAACCAAAATCAAATAAAAAAAATCGATTTTTAACTAGTTAACTAAAAACAAAAACAAATTAAAATCAAAACCGAATTTCAAAACGACAGTTCTTTCATATGCATACAGTATGGATAGGACACAATTATGTATCCTCTTTCTCTTTGTCGTTACCATCAACACAATGTAAAATACAACCAAGAATGGTGTTCACGTACCATACATGTCAAATTATAGTTGTAGAAATACTAATTGTTAAGTAGGAGTATTTTTTATTTTAAGAAATAAATAAACTGTTAATGATGCTTATTCATTTAATAATTATATCAGATGTTCTTCTAATCGTAATAATTGTTATATATTATGAGGATGACTTTGAACTTAATTATTTATTTAAATATTTTATAAATAGGTTAATGAAAAGAAAGAAAAAAGCGTACGTAAGGCATACTTTACGTTCACACTAGTAGAAAACTTTAAAGAACACAATTAAGAACTAAAAAAAAATCAAACCGTTATTAATATATTATCTTCTTCCTGTTAATTTGTTATGTGCCGTAGCCTGTGCCCTTCATTCGATGAACAAACTACACCATTATTGTATGTGATGGCTACTTTTTTTATTTTTCCAAATAAGAATTTATTTAATTTATTAAACTAACATATCAACCTGGAGCAAGTGGAATAACCACTACTGCTGCTACTACTCAGGTGTCACAATCACTGATCTGGAGCAAGCAGTACGAACCACCATCCTTGCTCTACCTAAAGTCTCAAACATATGTTCATTCAATTCAAATCAAGCATGATCGTTATCAATTCTCAAACATTAACCAAATTCAATCTTTCTTCAATAACCCTCATTTATTTTCTAACCCACAAATTCATATTTATAATCATTTCACACAGTAATTCATACCCAAAAAATATAATGCATAATCATTAACACCAACACCAACTATTTCACTCATTACAACCTTATTCCTCAACTTACCAACAATACTAATTCATTCCTCATTAATATCATCACCACATCAATCAACTTCCTTATTACAACATCAATTCACAATATGCATATACACTTCATCAATTTCTACAAAATTTACATAATTTCACTAACAACCTTAACTCGCCAAGCCTCATAAATACCCACCATTCCCAATTGATTAACTACATCAATATTATTATTTACCAATCTTCACATAGAATATTAAACACACCATTCATACAATATACAATTCAACCACCCAACTCAACAACACTAACAACAAGTACTCATATGTTCATTAATCCAATTAACAACCAACTTCAATCCAACCTGTGGTCAGCTAGCCTAAGTTTTCACGACATATTACATATTATATACGAGAAACCAAAATCATACCTTGGCTGATTTCTCCCTAAGCTCAAACACCTCAATTCAAGCCTCCAAGGTTCCAAATCAAGTGCTATAGGTTCCAGCCACCAAAAGCTCCAATTCAAGTATACCACTTTGCCAATTTGACTTCAATTTCACATATATAAATCCTAATGTCATATAATTCCATATACATACAAATCTTCAATACCTTAATCTCATGAAATTGACAAATTAGAAGGAAATTAATGATTTTTTACCTTATTCATGGATTAATTAGACAAAACCCAACAAGTATCCACCGCTAGAGTATCCCTAAACCATCAAAATCACCAAAATCACTCAATACTCACACTAAAACGTGAATTTAGAGAAGGAAAAGAAACTGGGTGCAATATATAGAGTTTTTTACCATTTTGTTTGGATAGAAATGAAGAAGACTCCAAGACAAATGCATGACTGCTGACGGCTCGTCAATTGGAGCTCTAGATTAAAAGTTACGTGAATTTGAAGTTGGAAGGGATTTGGGAGCTAGGGTTTCACATTTTTTCTTTTTTTTTTTCAGCGTGTTTCATGAACATTTGGAGAAGGAGGAGGCTAAAGTGAGTATATATATGGGAGAATAGGTGGCTTGGGGCCACTTGGGCTCGGTTCGCCCTGTTTGACCCGTTCGGCTCAATCTTGGGCCACATTCTTTAAAATTGGTGTCAAAATTCCTATTTTAATTTTCTCTACTCCATTAAACTATAAAATTCCATCTTCTAATTTCTTGATTAATAATTATTTTATTGGATAATTATTTACTAATTACTCGGGGTTTACATTCTACCCCCGTAACAGAAATTTTTGTCCTAAAAAATTTGCTCTCAATTCTCCATACACGCTCCCTCATATTCAACCGATCTCTTACCATTCATTTTGTCATTCTCCAACATCAATTTAACACCTTATTCCCATTTCGAGTCTAAGCTAAACCCATCTATTTCATTCTTAGTTTCGTCTAACTCTTTCTTATTGACTACAAACTCCCTTATCCTCCAAGGATCCTATCTAAACCAAATCGATCTCTAATCCTTCTCAACTATCTCAAACACTAATCAATTTTCCAATCTAGTCTAATTCAATCTGTTATAGCCTAAATCACACACACTTTTCACTCCTCGATCCAACACTGATTCCTCAAGATATTCTCATATCCTAAAACTCCTTTCTCACGTCAATACAATTCTAGAGCCACCAAAATCACTGCGCTTCCACATCGTCACTCTAATTATCAACTACTAAGAACTTAATCCTTCTCTTGCTTCTACCAAATATCTTCTTGTATCTTTTTACCTTTCTAACTAACGTCATTGACTTTTATTCTAGCTGTACAAGTTCTGAGTCCTTGGTTTTCTCTACTATGAGTTTCATTACCGTCTCTATCACCATTTCGAGTTTGTTTGCTCCATTCCTTAAGCAGAAGCTTGCACAGTAGCAGCGAAGAATCAACCGTATTATCTCACCCGTGTTTACGAGATGCCATTTGGGTATTGTCCACACCGAACAATTGATATTAAAGTGACCAATCTTAATATCAAAAATCTAGTATTTCGAATCTTCAAAAGTAATGCTCATAAATATTTATGCTATATATGTCAAGAAGACATCCTAAATAGCATGTACACACAGCCAGAGTATGCTTAGAAGCATAGTCAATCCATTCTCCAAGCTCTACAGGAACGAATTGCTCTGATACCATAATGTAACACCCTACCACACAGAATTTTATGCTTAAGTCATAAGACATAGGTGGTGAGGTATTACGACCTCTAAAAGTAAAATTATATATATAGTATTAGTTGAAAGGAATTTTAACTAGAAGCCTGTGAAAACAAGTTAAGCAAAGCGTTAAACAGAAAATTGCATCACTCGCGTAAGAGACAAATATAAGAGAAGAATTCCAAAGATACATATAGCAAGGCTTCAGACTCAGCTCGCGAAGCTAGAACCGAACAGAGCATATAAACATATATACATATATATACGAGAATCCCGAGATGACCCAAAGAAAAAAATGACGACTTGTTTCTCCGAGTCAACCTTTAAGAGGGACAAACATAATAATACAAGGTGGAGAATCTACATACATATATAAAAATAAACAAAATACGTCCCTGAGCCCCAAGAGTTTTTTGCTTCATCCGAGTTTCCAGAATACAGAATGGTGCTTCTCAACCTGCATCTGAAAAACAACAATATTGTATGGGATGAGAATCGGATGTTCTCAGTATGGTTAAAGTGCCCACATATATAATAAATAAGGTCTCGGAAAAGTCAGAGGCAATCCTAGAACTCTGACACTTAAAGTATACAACTTAAAAACTTAAGACGGAAACCATAAATAAGGGTAGTTATCTAAGATTCTTAAGGTTCTAACTCAATCCTAACTTAATCTCTCAAATTACAATCCACTCACTGTCTCATAAAACTTTAATTCTACAATTTCCCTTCTACCTTCTCCGACCCTCCAAATTCACCAGTGTACAAACAAACAATATAAGCAAAGGTAAACACAATTAGAGTACAAGTAATGCAAGTAGCAAGTATCACAATTAGGCATACTAGTTCACATAGGCACTCTAAATTAATGCACAAACAAGCAACTCAAACATATACACATGATGCATGCCTGTCCTATGACTGATGATATCATCTGTTGGTTATATAGCCAACCCAACACGTCCTAATAGCTAACCATGTACAGAAACACCCATTGTAGAGCAAGTGGGTTTGAGCTACAACCCCCTTGCTACTACCCATTTAACCCAGAGCCAGTGGAATAACCACTACTGCGGTTATTACCCAGGAGAGTATTTAAAAGCTCAACTTGGAGCAAGTGAAATAACCACTACTGTTGCTATTACCCAGGCGTCACAATCATTGACCTGGAGCAAGCGGAACGAACCACCATCCTTGCTACTGTCCAAGGTTTCAAACATACATTCATTCAATTCAAATCAAGTATGATTGTTATCAATTCTCAAACATTTAACCAAATCCAATCTTTCTTCAATAACCCTCATTTATTCTCTAACCCACAAATTCATATTTATAATCATTTCACACAGTAATTCATACCCAAAAAATATAATGCATAATCATTAACACCAACACCAACTATTTCACTCATTACAACCTTATTCCTCAACTTACCAACAATACTAATTCATTCCTCATTAATATCATCACCACATCAATCAACTTCCTTATTACAACATAAATTCACAATATGCATATACACTTCATCAATTTCCACAAAATTTACATAATTTCACTAACAACCTTAACTTGCCAAGCCTCATAAATACCCACCATTCCTAATTCATCAACTACATCAATATTATTATTTACCAATCTTCACATACAGTATTAAACACATCATTCATACAATATACAATTCAACCACCCAACTCAACAACACTAACAACAAGTACTCATGTGTTCATTAATTCAATCAATAACCCATTTCAATCCAAACTTATCCTGTGGTCATCTAACCTAAGTTTTCACTACACATTACATATTATATACGAGAAACCAAAATCATAGCTTGGCCGATTTCTCCCTAAGCTCAAACACCTTAATTCAAGCCTCTAAGGTTGCAAATCAAGTGCTATAGATTTCAGCCACCAAAAGCTTCAATTCAAGTATACCACTTCGCCAATTTGACTTCAATTTCACATATATACATCTTAATGTCATATAATTCTATATACATACAAATCTTCAATACCCTAATCTCATGAAATTGACAAATTAGAAGGAAAGTAATGATTCCTTACCTTTTCCATGGATTAATTGGACAAAACCCAATAAATATTCATCACTAGAGTATCCCTAAACCATCAAAATCACCAAAATCACTCAATACTCACACTAAAACGTGAATTTAGAAAGGGGAAAGAAAATTGGCACAATATACAGAGTTGCTACCATTTTGTTCAGATAGAAATAAAGAGGACTCTGAGATGAACGCGTGGCCACTGACGGCTCGTCAATCGAAGCTCTGGATTAAAAGTTACGTGGATTTGAAGTGGGAAGGGATTTTGGAGCTAGGGTTTCACATTTTTACTTTTGCTTTCAGTGTGTTTCATGAACATTTGGGGAAGGAGGAGGCTAAAGTGAGTATATATATATGGGTGCATAGGTGGGCTTGGGCTCACTTGGGCCCGGTTCGGCCCGTTCGGCCTAATCTTAGGCCAAATTCTTTAAAATTTGTGTCAAAATTCTTAATTTAATTTTCTCTACTCCATTAAACTATAAAATTTCATCTTCTAGATTCTTGATTAATAATTATTTTATTGGCTAATTATTTACCAATTACTCGGGGTTTACACATTGGATTAAAGAGATATCCTCTAACGCAAACAAAAAAAGATATATATGTAGAGTCCTAAGAAAATAACATAACCTGTTTCTTGGCTTTTATATGTATTCATGAAATTTATAATTCCATTTAAAATATTATGCATGTGTAAGGATTCGATTTTTGGTAAATTAAAATTTTCACTATTTAAATATTTATTTTGTTAAATTCGAAAATTACGATTCTGATGTGTGAGCATCTTTTCTATATTATCTTATTATTTTATATATTAATTTATTAAGTTTTATTGGGATTATAGTGTTTGCAGCCTGTTTAGATGCTACTTTGAGGCGTATTGTGGTTTTATTTATTTAAGGAGCTGATGCACGGAAACTTGTCTCTCAACAAATTTTCCTCGGCAAGTATACCGATTTGTCGTCAAGTAAAACCTCACAATAGAGTGAGGTTGAATCCCACAGGGATTGATTGGTCGAGCAATTTTAATTAGAGGAGTGTTCTAGTCAAGCTAAGCCATATTGAGTTGAAAATTGCAGAAACTTAAATGCGGGAAAGATAAATGACATGGAATGTAAAATTTCATAATCTTAAATGGGGAGTTGGGGAGATGAGCATGAAAGTAAATAACAGAAAGTAAAGAGAATGGGTAAGATCAGAGATGGAGAATTCATTGGGCTTAGAAGATGTTGCATTCTCCGGATCAAGTTCATCTTCATCTCTTCCTCAATCAATGCATTCATTGATCTCCTTGGCAATCTTAGGTGATTGGATCCCAATTTTTTAGCAACCCAATCTCTCTAAGCTTGAACAGTTGTCCAATTCCTTGATTTAATTGCTCATGGGAAAAGATGAAGTATGGTCACTGATTATACCATATGTATTTCCAAATCAAAGTGTTGGTAGGATTATATATACTATATCCCTCCAAACCCCAATTTGGTCCAACATGAGAAAGTATTTCTAGCATGATCTCCTCATTTCTCTTCCAAGGCTCAGAGGAGATCCAATTATGGAGAGTCTCTTTTCCAAGATAACTAACCAATTGGTTGAAGACCGAAAGCTTTCTAGTAAAATCAAGAGAAAAGAAAGAGGAAGAAGAATGAAAACTATAATTGATCTATCAAATTACAACAGAGCTCCCTAACCAAATGAAAAGGAATTTAGTTGTTCATAGCTCTGGGAATGGAAAACAAGAAAGTAAAATATACAAAGTGTAGCTTCCAATAATGCCAATCCCCTTTCTAGTTCAAAACTACCCTATACATACTACTCTTCTGATCTTCTAGTTAGCTCTTCAAGTCTTGGATATGGGCCTTTGATCTTTAGTTGAAGCAGTTACAGTCTTCAGTGGGCTCAGCTTTGCTTGCAAAAAAAGAGTGAGTCAGGCATGGTATGCAGTTAGTCAAGACGTTAGTGACGTTAACGTTAAGTGTAATTTCTAGTTCGAAGACGTTAGTGACATTAACTTTATCACTAACGTCCCAACCCAATTGAGCCACGTTAACCCCAATGTTAGTGGCACTAACGTGACCACTAACGTAGCCTTTCTATCCTTCGCTAGCGTTATTGGCACTAACTTTTCCAATAACACTACATTCTTGCCCTTTTTCCCACGTTAGTGGTCCACGTTAGTGTAACTAACATGACCATTAACGTAGGCATGCCATGACACGAAGGCATTAGTGACACTAACTTTGTCACTAACGCTACAAAATTCTTTCTCTTCCACGTTAGTGCTCATGTTAATGGCGTTAACGTGGGTGTATTTTGCCATCTCCAACGTTAGTGACAAAGTTAGTGCCACTAATATTGGCATCTCATCTAATGCAGGTAATCTTAGCCTGGTCCAACGTTAGTGACAAAGTTAGTGTCACTAACGTTGGCGATTTTCTCTTTGCTCCACGTTAGGGTTCACGTTAGTAGCACTAACGTGGCCCTTAACGTGGTTATGTGTGGCCTTTGCAACGTTGGTGGTGTTAACTTTACTACTAACGTTGGAGCTTCCTCTTCCTTTCACGTTAGTTCCTACATTGGTGTAGCTAACGTGGCAACTAACGTGGGTTGTGATGGCTTTCAAAGGCGTTAGTGGTGATAACTTCACCACTAACATTGCAAGCTTGCTCCCTTTCCACGTTAGTGGTCACGTTAGTGATACTAACGTGGCTACTAACGTGGTTCTTCTATGCTTCCTTTGTCCTGAAATCAAACAAACAGGGTGCATCAAAGCTTTGTTTCAGGTCATGAGATCTTGCATTATATAAATTGGCATTCAACTCATGCATTGTTCTCATGAAATCATGTAAAGTTCACAATGTTTGTTTGAATCAAGGTGTAAGTGTACATTCACCCAAAACCTGCTTATTTCCTAAGAAAATGCATGAAACTACCTAAAAACAGTAAAAAAAAAAGGCTAGTGAAACTGGCCAATATGCCTTGGCATCAGAAGCAATCCGGAAAGTTTGGCAGAGTTCGTGCAGAAGAAAAAGGAAGAATTTTGAAGCTACCAAGCTGGCAATGAACGCCGCTACCTAGCATTTGGTGTCAGGCATCTCGTGTTGCATGCAAGGCCTCTGACTGGTGGGCGCTAAACTACCCCAACCTAGCATTTAGCGCCAGGAGCTTCGTAATTTGTGCCTGCACCATACGCTATCAACACTAAATGATGAACCTGGTGTTTAGTGACATGAAAATAGTAACGCTCACAACCCTCTCTACCTCATCGGCACTAAATGACAAGCCTGGCTTTTAGCGCCAGCACCGCGTATATTGATTCTCAAGAAAGGTGCAATGCTGAATATTTTGATAATAATTAATTTTATTTTATTTTATTTTTTTGTTTTTATTCCCAAACACAATCTTTTGGGCTTAAGTAATTATTATTCTATTTTATTTTCAAATTAACTAGCTTAGATATAAAAGAAAAAATATTTAGCCCTTCAGACTTCTTCTCTTCTCTTCTACCTCATTCTAGATTTTACAGACTTTTTGCAACCCTAGTTTTCTCTGAGCCATGAGCAACTAAATCTCCACTGTTAAAGTTAGGAGCTCTGTTTATTTATATGGATTAATACTATTGTTACTCTAATTTTAATTAATATATTGATTTAAATTCAATTATTGCTTTCGTTCTTCATCTTAGGGATTTGGGTATATTGGAAGATAACCCTTGTTTAAATAAAGGATTTCGACCTAATCCTCTAACCTAGAATTCCGACACTCAAATTAGACTTTTTTTAATTTCCTAAATTACTATTTGATGCTTTTGAATACAAACCACTATTTTCTGCTTGTCTGACTAAGTGAATCACTGAACTATTGTTGCTTGGCCATCAATTCTCATGGGATCGATCATCACTCACTCGAGGTATTACTTGGTACGACTTGATGCACTTGAGTCAAATTTACTTTTATGAAAGTATAATAAATTTCTTTAGTCTAATTTGACTATGTAGAGACCTGTTCACACTCATTCTTAGTCTGCTTGCCTTACTAAATTATCCTAGCAGCATTTTAGAGAAGAATTACATTAGTAACGATTTTCCGTACGCTGGGACAAAAGTCAGCACACAGAAGATTGTAAAATCAGTAATTATATAATTACCATATTGGTAATTATCTTCTAGGAATAATCTCAGACACCTGTTATTGAATTATTCTTTTAAGAATAAACCTAAGCCTTTCATTATTTTATCACACGGTAAAACTTGATCTGAAATAAATCTCATCCTAATAATCAACGTACACCTCCTAGGAACCACGAATTTTCTTTCTTCTCTTTCAAGTAAACTGGTCATCTCTCCCTCTCATATGGCAAAATTTCTTCTCTTCTTTACTCTTTCATTAGTGATTTTAACCCCAAACAATTAACTGCAGTTAGTTATAAATAAACTTGACACACAAGCCATGACCAGTCTTCCTTGAAATCACGCCCTTCTCTCTTATTTTCCATCCCATTTGACCACTTGAATTCAACACAATTTTATCAAATTTTACTTCAAATTTTATATAAGAAGAAAGCTAAGTTAAAAGTTAAAAGACTTTGAGAAAGAAAGAGTAAGAGGACTGAAGCTTAAAGAGAGAAAAGTTGATGAGGCAAAACTGATATAGTCGTGTATTGGCAAGTGCACCAAATCTCTCCAAGTAATGTCACGGTGAGTGGATATTATTTTCACGAGAATTAATAGATTGAATCAAGCAACGTCTATTTGAATATTTAATTATATTGATTAAATATTGGCAAGAGGATTGTAGATCTTTGAAATAGAGGCAAAGAATAGTGAAGAAGATTATTAATTATGAATGAGATAAAGCTTAGAAACTTTGGAGAAGAAATCAGAGAATGGGATGTTAATGGCTTCGAAGATGTTTAACTATTAGAAAAAGTAATACTTGTGTTTTTCTACTTTGACTTGTGCAAAAATCTTTTCACAGCAAATCATTCATAACCAAATTTCAATTTCTTGGCAATTTAATTTATCTTAACTTAATTAATTGCTAATTTCTTTGTCAACTAATTAAGAGAATAGATTAAGCACGGTTTCGATTTAAAGCCACATAATATTCAAAAACTATTCCTAGCTGAATTAAATGTCACGTATTCAAAAACTAGTTCAAGACAATTGAAGATTACAAGATGAGTTTCAAGCTAATTCTGATATTAAATTTTCCAAAGTAATAATAGAAACCAACACATAAATATAATATTTTCCAATTCTTCTAACCATTAAAGATGAAGAACGAAACTTAATATTGAAAAAGTAGAAAAGCATGAATCAAAATAAAGAAAACACTTGCATTACTAATCCATAAAACCAAACAGAGCTCTTAACCTTTAACAGAGGAGGTTTAGTTACTCATGGTAGAAAAGAAAACAACCTAAAACTAAAAAGTTTCTTGATCCGTCGATTCTAAGATCCAAAGATATCTCTCTGTGAACCCTGTTCACTTATTTATATTCAAACTTCCTAACTAATTGAAATTCAAAAACAAATCTTATCTTCTGAAGAGTAAGACATCAACTTATTCAAATTCAAATCTAAATCCTAACAACCAAATCTTATCTTTCTAAAAGAAGTTGATGTTATTAACTAATCATTTAAATCTTGAATCTTGGATTGATTTTAGAGCTTCTTGGGAGTTGAATTAGGACTTGGCGCTAGGCTCCTTGGATTGGCATTGGGATTTGAAGAATTCTAGGCCACTGGGAGTTGAAATTTTACTAAGAGCTGGGCTTCGAATTTGGATGTTGGGCGCAACTTTCAAGAGTTGGGCGCCAACCCAATTTGTCTCTCCCAATGCACGAAGGCACTAGGCTTGGAATATAGGGAGTTGGCCGCCCATTTTGGGTGCTGGGTTAGTGGTTAGGTGCCCAGCTTGGAGTTTGGGTACTGGGTTCCCCTCTGCTAGCGCTGGACTTGGCCTTTTGAAGCCTGGCACCAGTCTTGTGTTTTCTTTCCTGGAAGTGCACTTGTATTTTCTGATAAATTTCATCCTGATTTGCTTAATTATATCCTAAAAATACAATCATTCTAAAAGAACTCCAAACATATGATTAGTAAAAAAAAACTTCAATAAAAACATAAGAACTTTGATTCAAATATAAGAAACTAATTAAAAAGATGCTTAGGCATCAAAAGTAGTGCACATTTGTCTAGTTCTGTATAATTTTCAGCAAGCATTCAAGGTGTTCTATAGTTCTTGGCTGGTTCTTCAAGGATTGAAGCTTTCTAAGTCCAATTCCTTGTTCTTTATTGTTCTTTCTTTTTCCTCCATACAACTTCCAACAAGGTAGCCTTCATAGTTCATCATTCTTTTTTTGATTTTGAGCATCATTCTAAGAAGATATATTGCTCTCTTTCTTCTATAGTAAATCATCTTTAGAGGTCACAAGGAGCATGCCTCAAAAAACACAAAATTCAAGCTTGAAGAGGGTGACAATCACTTTCTCTTTCATTTTCCATGGTTCGGCCAAGAGGGCTAAGAACTGAATTGAAGAAGAGGTAAGGTTAGGATTAGTCATACAACCTCTATACTTGACATGATGTTCACATAGTTCTTTGATATTTTTAATTGTATATGATGTTTGAATTGAGAGGTGAATTACTTTTTTATGAGCATAATATATGTGAAATATGAAATTTGATGACTATGCTTTTTATATGTATGTTGGCCGAATCTATGATGTACTTGGGGTTAAAATTTCAATCCATAAAAGCTACTAAAAAGTGATATAATTCATAAGACAATGTCCTAAGAAAGTTGTTAATGAGAAAGAGTAAGAAGAATTGAAGAAATATGGCAAAAGAAGGCTAAAATACAATTTAGTGATCTATGAAAAATGTATGATGCACCACTAAGGATATTTTGGTAAAGTAGAAGAATAAGAGGATTAAAGTTGTAATTAACAAGCATTATTCCTAAAATTATAATCATAAGAGTTTTAGGGATAAAATTGTAACTAAATAATATGTTAGGGTTAAAATTATAAGTATACCAAGGTTTCGGGTCTAAATAAAGACTTTAGTAAAGTCTAGGTGTAAAGGTGTAAATATGGTAAGTTAATAAGAAAAAAAGCAAGTATCTAGAGATAAAATGGTCAGTTATATCAAGGAAAAAATCGGCATTAACTAAAGTTTTAGGAGTATAGTAGTAATTTTGGAAAAAAATAAGACTTAGAATCATTAATTAATCTACTTAGAGGTAAAGTGGTCTTTTTCATAAAATATGAGGGAAAAAAGGATGAAGTAACCACACTAGGGATAGAAATTGCCCTTATAAAAGTATAAGAATCATTTAAAATAAAATTTAAAGACAAAATAAATTTTTTTTAAATACCAAGAGTAAATTGGTGATTAAAAGGAATACGAGCCTAACACTCAAGAAAAAAGAACAAGGACATAAAAGACATTAAGTAAAAAGACTAAGAAAAAAATGGTTCCTTAGTGAAAGTAAGGGCATCAGGGCAATTATGTTGAAAGATTGAGGGTAAAAGGGTCCTAAAGATTGTATGTCTGGCAAGTGTAACGGATGCGTCTCTCTTACCCACTGCTTGATTGAGATTGATGGTGTAAACACCCATGAAAATGCATACTGTTTCTCCAACTATTAGCATACTATGGCGTCAAGCTCTGCGACGATTGCTGGTTGTCAAAATGTACGTGGCTTTGTCTATTAGACACGTATGCCGAACGTATGCAGTTGGAGAAACCATACTTGATAGCTGCATTTCTTTGTATTAGTGAATGCATACTTGCACTTGTGATTATTACTCTGCTACATAATTGTTCTTGTACTTGTTTCTGTGACTTATCAATGTAACTACGTGAATTTCTAGACTTAGGTTGCGAAAACCCTTAGTTTTATAACTTAGTACCTGTAACATCCTACCACACAGAGTCTTATGCTTAAGTCATAAAATAGAGGCGGTGTGGTATTACGACCTCTAAAATTAAAATATATACGTAATATATTTGAAGAAATTCATAACTAGGAGTTTTGAAAGAAGGTTTAGACCAATCCGCAAAAAAAAATAAAATGTATCACACATCAAAAAGCGCAACCGAATAAAATGTAAACTACACAATAAAAGTGGAGGATCAAAATACAGAATATCAAGCTCCTAACTCAGCCCGCAAAGTAAAGACTAGCCGGAGTGTAAGTTTGTATATACATACATATAGTCATAACACAAAGAAAACCCAAAATACAAAATAAATGACCTATTTCTCCATCGTCGACCTCTAAGAGGGACTTATCTAACTATCTATATATAGGAGAGTTCTACAACAAAGATACATCATATTATATCAAAATATAAAATCCCATAATAGACTTCGCTTGCCAGAGATCTTAGATGCTCACTGAGGTGCATCCCGACCTGCATCTGAAAAACACAAATTTTCGTATGGAATCAGAACCGGGAGTTCTCAACATGGTAAAGGTACCACATACATAAGACTAAGGTCTCGGGAAAGCCAAAGGCAATCCTAGAACTCCGACACTCAAATTATGAACTTAAAACTATACTTTTCAACCATAAATAAGGCAAGTTAGCTAAGGTTCTTATTTCTAATTCCATTCTAACATAAGCCCAAATCTCCACCTTCCTCCAATCCTCCGATACTCTGGTACACAGATCGTGCACGAAAGTGGCTCCGCACGTTTCGCATAGATAGACCGGCAAGTATACCGGGTCGTCCAAGTAATACCTCGGGTGAGTGAGGGTCAATCCCATGGAGATTGTTGGCTTGAGCAAGCATTGGTTACCTTGCAGATCTTAGTTAGGCGGATAGAAGTTATAGTTTGTCACGAAAAACGCATAAAACAAAATAAATAAATAAAACATTACTAGATAGATGAGAAATCAACGGTATGAGAATGGTTGAGGCTTCGAAGATGCTTTGTCTTTCCGGATTAACTTTTCTTACTGTCTACTTCAATAACATTTTGATTTCTTCAATGGCAGCTGTAAGTGATTAATTCACGTCCTCTCATCATGTTAATCTCTTCTACTGCAGCAATCCACCACGTTGAGATGACTCATGTCCTCTCATCAAACCACCTCTAGGTTTCTCACTATAGCAGAAGATGAAGCTCTAAGCAATCCACTCCCCTTCACGATCCTACTTAAGGTGCCACAAACAAGGCAGATCTTTCAAATCAGAAAGTGTTGTTTCTCTAACACTAGCCTTAACGCCACAGAGACCTCATGCACTCATAGTCAACGGGATTTCATGTCACGTATCCAAAGTTGCTCAGATGCTCTATTGGAATCCGTAATACAATCTCTAGTTTTGGTTCAACACTATCCGGGTCAGGACTCACATGAAACCCATATAGAACAAGGATGATTGTCACAGGTCACCCTCAATTCATGAGATGAAGAACGAGAATGCATAAGAGAATATAATCAGCCATATTGAACTAGAACAGTAATATTATTGATCCATGAAACTCAGCAGAGCTCCTAACCTTAAGCTTAGGAGGTTAGTGACTCATATTGTACATAATAGTGTTAAAAAATAATGGGGGAGGAAGAAGATGCTAAACATGGGTGATCTTCTCCTATATATACTAATCTACTAACTAAGGATTACAGAAATAAGATAAACTAAGTTGATAGTGCAAAAATCTACTTCTGGGGCCCACTTGGTGAGTGTTTGGGTTGAGCTTAAGTGTCTCCCACGAGCTAGTGCCCCTTAGGGGTGTTGAACGCCACCCTGGGCTCCCTTTTGGGCAAGCTTCTCCCCTGTGAGCGCTGGACGCCAGGAATGGGGCTGGTGGCTAGCATTGAACGGCAGTTTTAGGCCTTTATCTCCAAAGCAAAGTATAAACTATTATAAATTTCTGGAAAGCCCTGGATGTTAGCTTTCCATATCCGTTGAGAGTGCACCATTTGGACTTCTGTAGCTCCAGAAAACCTCCTTCGAGTGCACGGTGGTCAGATCCTGACAGCATCTGCAGTCATTTCTCTGTCTCTGAATCAGACTTTTGCTCAAGCTCCTCACTTTCAGCCAGAAAATACCTGAAATCACCATAAAATACACAAACTCGAATTAGAATCTAAAAATGTGAATTTTGCACTAAAACCTATGAAAACATAATAAACTTAAACAAAATATACTAAAAACTATATAAAAATAATGCTAAAAAACGTATAAAATATACGCTCATCAAAATACCAAACTTAAACTGTTGTTTGTCCCCAAGCAACCAAAAATAAAGTAGGATAAAAAAAGAGAATGATACAATAAATCTCAGAGTTCTCAATAAAGCTTAGTTTCAATTAGATGAGCGGACTAGTAGCTTTTTGCTTCTGAATAGTTTTGGCATCTCACTTTCCATTGAAGCTCAGAATGGTTGATATTTTTAGAAACTCAGAATCCAGATGATATTATTAATTCTCCTAGTTTAGTTCTTTTTTATTCTTGAACACAGCTTCTTTAAAGTCTTGGTCGTGCCCCTAAGAACTTTGTTTTCCAGTATTACCATCGGATACATAAATGTCACAGACACCTTAACTGGGTGAACCCCTTAGGATTGTGATTCAGCTTTGCTAGAATCCCCAGCCAGTGGTGTTCAGATTTCTTAAGCACACTTTTTGCTTTGCACCATGACTTTAACTACTCAATCTCAAGTTTTTCACTTGATACCTTCACACCACAAATATATAGTTAGGGAAGCAGCTCACTTGAACTGTTTAGGTCAAGATTTTATTTTTTTAGGCCCTCCTAACCATTGATGCTCAAAGCCTTGGATCCTTGCTCTTGCCTTTTGGTTTAAAGAGCTACTAGATTTTTCTTTTTCTTTCTTTTCTGCTTTCTTTTTTTTGCTGCTTTTTCTTGCTTCAAGAATCAATTTTTTGGATTTTTCAGATCACCAATAATATTTCACTGTTATCATTATTCTTTCAAGAACCAACATTATTTAACTCCAACATCAAATATGCGCTGTTTACTCATGCATTCAGAAAACAAAAGCAATGCCACCACATCAAATAATTGAACTATTCTCAAAATAAAATTTGAAATTTATGTATCATTACTGCTTTTAAAAAAATCAAAATTTTATTCAAGTTCAATAAAATGATAAGAGGAACATTTTATAGCTAATTGGAAAATAAAAATTTAAATCCTAATAATGCTTATGCAATTCTGAAATTTAAAAGGCAGAAACTTAAATAAACAAAATTAAATACTACTAGTGATCATGTAAATCTAAATATAAGAAATAGGAATTAGAATATCCACTAAAATAGGGAGGTAGAACTCAACCACCTTAATCATGGGGGCATTAGGCTCTTCAGGGGATAATTTCTGACGCTTCTGTTCTTCTAGCTCACGCCCCTGCTTCTCTTGTTCCTTCACAAGTTTGAAAAGTATGCTAGTATGATCTTTTTGCTCCTCTCTTAATTGATCCAAGGTAGTTTGCAATTGTGCAACGGATGCTTTCAGCTAGGTCCAATATTCAATTGGAGGGATCTCTTGCACTTGAAGAGGCTCAGACGCCTTCCTTTTGGGTTGATCAGCTAGTACTTGGGCGCTTTCCATCACTTTCTTAGTGATTTAGCTTTCTGTTGGGATAAATGAGTCTCTGTTAATCATGACTCTAGCCTCTTTACACAAGAAAAAGATAAGGTTTGGATAGGCCAATCTAGCTTGAGTTGACATCCTGTTTGCAACCTTGTACAACTCAAAGGCAATCAGTTGGTGGACTTTCACCACATTCCCCTTCATGATGCAGTGAATCATCACAGCCCTTCTGATGGTAACTTCAGAACGGTTGCTAGTAGGGAGTATAGAATGCCCAATGAAATCCAACCAACCCCTAGCAACTGGTTTTAGATCTACTCTTCTCAATTGGTTTGGATTACCTTTTGTGTTGTTGATCCACTTAGTTCCAGGCAGACATATGATTTCTAGAATCTGATCCAACATTGGATTAGCCACCATCCTCATATTAATGAATTCTGGATTATCCTTTTGGGGAGGTAACTTGAAGATCTCTCTTACGTTGTCAAGATGAAAATAGAGAGTCTTCTCTTGCACCATGGTGCAAAAAGTATGGAATCCTTGTCCATCTTTCTTTTGCTTATCTGTCATCTATATATTTGCATAAAATTCATTGATCATTGTTATTCCAACATTGATCTCAGGATCTCCCAGCCTCTCTTTTAAATCTGCTCTTGGATTTTCGGGTGCTCATCTTCTTTTAATTCGAATTTGGCCTCCGGGATTACTGTCCTCTTGCACATTATTTTGTAATAATTTTCTTCATGCTGCTTTGTGTAGAATCTAAAAGGTTTGAAAACAACTGTTTGATTGTCTTTTTTCTTGCTTCTTGAAGTGGGATTTCCACTTTTGGAGCCATGAAATTCGAATGGAGTGAGAAAGAAAGGCTCTTTTCACACCAAACTTAAAAGGTTTGCTCGTCCTCGAGCAAAAGAGAGGAAAAAAATGAAGAGGAGAAGAAGAAGTCGAATGGAAGGATGGTGAGGGTGGCCTTATTGAATAAATAGGGATGGGGAGGGTGGGATTTTGAAATTCAATTAGATAAAAGATAAATAAAATATGATTCACACTTTAGTAAAAGATAGAAAAAGATAAGTTTTTAAAATCAAAAGATATGAAAAAAAATAAAAAGATAATATAGAAGGTATGAAAAAGATTTTAAAGTTAAATAAAAGATTTGAAAAGGAGTTGAAAAAGATATGAAATTTTGAAAAAGATTTGAAAAAGGAGTTGAAAAAGATATGAGGTTTTGAAAAAGATTTGAAAAAAATTGAAAAAGATTTGAAAAGATTTTAGATTTCAAGGGAATTTGAAATTAAAAGATGAAGGTCAAAAGAATGTTGTTTAGAAGATATGATTTAAAAAGATAAAAATTTTAAAAGATAAGCTTTGAAAAAGTCAACAACTTCCCTAACCTATTTTGGGCGTTGAATGCCCATAATGCCTTGCTTCTGGCATTCAACGCCATGCTGGTGCTCCTTCTGGGCGTTGAACGCCTAGCCAGTGCCCCCTGGCTGGCGTTCAACGCCATCTTGCCATTCCTTCCTGGGCGTTGAACACCAAGCTAGTGCTCTCTGGCTGGCATTCAACGCCAATCTTGCCTCCTCCTTCAGGGTGTTGAACGCCCAGCCAGTGCCTCCTGGCTGGCATTGAACGCCAGTCTTGCTGCCTCTTAGGGGCATTCAACACCCCTCTTTCCCTCTTGCCTGGCGTTCAACGCTAGCAATGGGCCTTCCCGAGGGTGTTATGTTTTCTGCTCTGACTATTTCTGTTTCTGTTCTAACTACTGCACATGATCACAAACTTAAACATAAAAATTAAACTGAGATAACTGAAATAAACTTAATGAAAAATAGAAATAACTTTAATTATGGCTGGGTTTCCTCTCAACAAGCGCTTCTTTAACGTCACTAGCATGACGGTACTGCACTCATGTCAACAATAGAGTGGATTTGTCTTGCTCAATCTCATCACCCAAGTAATGTTTCACTCTCTGGCCATTAACAGTAAATCGTTTATCAAAGTAATTGCACTGAAGTTTTATATGACCATAGGGTGATACATTAGTGACCAGGAAAGGTCTTGTCTAACGTCACTTAAGCTTTCTAGGGAAGAGCTTTAGTTTAGAATTAAAGAGCAGGACTTTTTGTCCAGGTTCAAAGACACTGGAAGAAATCTTTTTGTCATGCCACTTCTTGGTCCTTTCTTTATAGATATTTGCATTCTCAAATGCAGCAAGTCAAAATTCATCCAACTCATTTAGCTAGTGCAACAGTTTCTCTCCTACTGTCTTTGCATCAAGGTTCAGGAGTTTGGTTGTCCAGTAGGCCTTGTGTTCTAGCTCTACTGGCATGTGGCATGCCTTTTCATACACCAATTGATATGGTGATGTTCCTATAGGGGTCTTGAAAGTTGTTCTGTATGTCCAGAGAGCATCATCAAGCTTTCTTGCCCAATCCTTTCTAGAGGTATTCACCGTTCTTTCCAGGATTCTTTTTAGTTCTCTATTCAAGACTTCAGCTTGCCCATTTGTCTGTGGATGATATGGGGTGGCCACTTGATGGCAAACTCCATATCGGCTCAGCACAGAGTCAAGCTGTTTGTTGTAGAAATGAGTTCCTCCATTACTTATCAGTGTCTGAGGGACACCAAACCTACTGAAGATGTTCTTCTGGAGGAACTTCATCACTACTCTAGTGTCGTTTATGGGTAATGTGACTGCATCAACCCATTTAGACACATAATCTACTGCCACAAGCATATAGGTATTTGAGCATGATGGTGGGAAGGGACCAATGAAGTTGATACCCCAAACATCTAACAGCTCAATCTCTAGGATTCCTTGCTGAGGCATGTCATGACCATGAGGGAGATTGCCAGCCTTTGGCAACTATCACAGCGACGGAGAAACTCTCGGGAATCCTTAAAGAGTGTGGGCCAGTAGAAACCACTTTGGAGGACTTTAATGGTTGTTCGCTCTCCTCCAAAGCGTCCTCCATAATCGGAGCCATGGCAATACCATAGAATTTTCCGTGCCTCTTCTTCAGACATACAACGGCGGATTATCCCATCTGAGCATATCTTAAAGAGATATGGTTCATCCCACAAGTAGTATCTAGCATCATGAATGAGCTTTTGGGCTTGCTGCCTATTGTACTTCTTGGGGATGAATCTTATAGCCTTGTAGTTTGTAATGTCTGCAAACCAAGGTGTCGTCCAGATAGCAAAGAGTTGCTCATTCGAAAAGGTTTCAGATACCTCAGTAGAGGGAGAAGATGTCCTTTCTACTGGCTCAATCCGAGACAGGTGGTCAGCCACTTGATTTTCTGACCCTTTTTTGTCTCTGATTTCTATATCAAACTCTTGCAGGAGTAATACCCATCTTATTAGCCTGGGTTTAGAATCCTGCTTGGTGAGTAGATATTTGAGAGCAGCATGATCAGTGTAGATAATGACCTTAGATCTTACTAGATAAGATCTAAACTTGTCAATGGTATAGACTACTGCAAGTAATTCCTTCTCTGTGGTAGTGTAGTTTTTCTGCGCATCATTTAGAACACGGTTGGCATAATAGATAACATTCAGAACCTTGACATCCAATGGCATGGTCACTGGCGTCATACATCAGTTCGAATGGCAAGTCCCAGTTGGGTGTAGAGATGACATGCATAGTGATCAGCTTAGCTTTTAGTGTCTCAAAGGCCTGCAGACACTCTTGTTCAAAGACAAATGGAGTGTCGGTAGTTAGTAAGTTGCACAGGGGTTTAGCAATTTTAGAAAAATCCTTAATAAACCTCCTGTAGAATCCTGCATGTCCCAGAAAACTTCTGATTCCTTTGACATTAGTAGGTGGTGGTAACCGCTCAATTACCTCCACCTTAGCTTGATCCACCTCTATTCCTTTGTTTGAAATCCGATGCCCAAGAACAATCCCTTCAGTTACCATGAAGTGACATTTTTTCTAGTTTAAAATCAGGTTTGTCTCTTGGCATCGTTTGAGAACTAGGGCCAAATGCTGAAGGCAGGAGTCAAATGAGTCTCCAAAGAAAGAGAAGCCATCCATGAACACTTCAAGGAATGTTTCCATCATATCAGAGAAGATGGAGAGCATATACCTCTAAAAGGTGACAGGTACATTGCACAGGCCAAACGGCATTTGCCTATAAGAAAATACGCCGTATGGGCATGTAAATTCTGTCTTTTCTTGGTCCTGAGGGTCTATTGCAATTTGATTATAGACTGAATAGCCATCGAAAAAGCAGTAGAATGCAAGACCTGCTAGTCTCTCTAGCATTTGGTCTATAAATGGTAAAGGAAAATGACGCTTTCTAGTTGCGTTATTGAGCCTCCTATAGTCAATGCACAGACGCCACCCTGTAACTGTCCTTGTAGGAATCAGTTCATTCTTTTCATTATGAACTACTGTCATGCCTCCCTTCTTGGGAACAACTTCGACAGGGCTCACCCAGCAGCTGTCAGAGATGGGATAAATAATTCCAGCCTCCCACAATTTTGTGACTTCCTGCTGCACCACTTCCTTCATGGTTGGATTCAGTCGCCTCTGTAGTTGTACTACTGGTTTGGTGTCATCCTCCAGCAGGATCTTGTGCATGCATCGGGTTGGGCTAATGCCCTTCAGGTCACGTATTATCCATTCAAGTGTTGTCTTATGTGTCTTTAGCACTTGGATTAGTGCTTTTTCTTCCTGTGGTTCTATGGCAAAGCTTATAATCACATGATAAGTATTCCCATCCCCATGAAATGCATATTTCAAGGAGGACGGTAATGGCTTGAGCTCGAGTTTAAGAGGCTTGTCCTCCTCCTTAGGAGTTTTCAGGGGTTCTTTTATTTCCTCTGGCTCCTCTAAATCAGGCTGAGCATCATAAAAGATGTCATTCTTCTTCGAGTCCTTCAGCCATGTTCACTTCTTCCAACAGGAAATCAATGATATCAACACTCATGCATTCCTTTGGAGTGTCTAGATGCTGTATGGCTTTGACAGCATTTAGCACAAACTCATCCTCATTGACTCTCAGGGTTACTTCCCCTTTTTGAATGTCAATGAGGATCCGTCCTATAGCGAGAAAGGGTCTTCCTACAATGAGGTTTGCACTCTTGTTCTCTTCCATTTCTAGCACCATAAAATTTGTGGGAAAAGCAAAGGGTCTAACCATAGCAATCATGTCCTCAATCGCTCCTGATGGAAGCTTATCCATCAGCAAGTTGAAGACGTATGCGGGTAGGTTTAACTTCGTGAGTTAAACAGAGCCTCTTTATTAATAATGAAGGTATTAAGTTAATACTTGCTCCGAGGTCACATAGGGCTGCCTTTGTGCAGACATCCCCTAAGGTGCAGGGTATCAAAAAGCTCCCAAGATCATTGAGTTTCTCTGGTAAGCTCTTTTGGATTACTACACTACATTCTTCAGTGAGGAAGACTGTTTCTGCCTCTCTCCAATCCTTCTTATGACTTAAGATGTCTTTCATGAGTTTAGCATAAGAAGGTATCTGCTCAAGACCCTCTGCAAAAGGGATCTTAATCTCAAGTGTCTTGAGATAATTCGCAAAATGGGCAAACTGTTTATCTTTTTCGCTTGGCAGAGCTTCTGAGGATATGGCATATTGGCCCTGTATTCATCAACTTTAGTTGAAGTAAGTTGAATGCCTACTGAAATGGAAGGGGGGTTAGTAGCTTGCTTAGGAAAGGTCTTATCAGCACTTGCATGCGCCTAACCATCCCTGGTCGGGCGTTCAACACCCTTGCTGCCCCCTTCTTGGCGTTCAATGCCAGGAATACTGTTCCCTTGTGGGCGTTCAATGCCAAGGGTGGGTATTCCTTCTTGGCGTTGAACGCCAAGAGTGTTGCCCCCCTTTGAGCGTTCAACGCCAGGAGTGAGCACCCCTTCTTGGCGTTGAACGCTAGTGACATTCCTCTTAGGACGTGCAATGTCCTCAGAGGTATCTTGGACAGTAGTCTGGTTGTTCTCTGTCAGCTTTTCTTCTTCTGGTCTCCTGTTGCTCTGAGGTTGGGTGTTCAATATTTTCCCACTCCTCAGTTGGATCGCCTAACATTCATTTTTTATCTGCTTAGATAACTGTTGCCTTGTTTGACTCAACTAGGCTTCTACATTCTTTTTGGAAGCTTGAGTTTCACGCAAAGCCTCTTGCAATTCCAACAACTGTTGTGCAAGGGCGTGTAGCTGCTGAGTCAATGGGCCACCTTGTTCTGGAGGTTTGGACTCAATAGATACAGCCTTAACCTCTCCTTTTATGGAAGTCTCATCAACCGAGTACAGATGTTGGTTCATGGCAATTTTCTCAATAAGTTTGTGAGCCTTTTCAATTATTTTTCTCATATGTATAGAGCCACCAGCAGAATGATCTAGAGACATCCTAGCCATATCTGTGAGGCCATAATAGAATCTGTCTAATTAAGGTATCTTGGACAGTAGTCTGGTTGTTCTCTGTCAGCTTTTCTTCTTCTGGTCTCCTGTTGCTCTGAGGTTGGGTGTTCAATATTTTCCACTCCTCAGTTGGATCGCCTAACATTCATTTTTTATCTGCTTAGATAACTGTTGCCTTGTTTGACTCAACTAGGCTTCTACATTCTTTTTGGAAGCTTGAGTTTCACGCAAAGCCTCTTGCAATTCCAACAACTGTTATGCAAGGGCGTGTAGCTGCTGAGTCAATGGGCCTCCTTGTTCTGGAGGTTTGGACTCAATAGATACAGCCTTAACCTCTCCTTTTATGGAAGTCTCATCAACCGAGTACAGATGTTGGTTCATGGCAATTTTCTCAATAAGTTTGTGAGCCTTTTCAATTATTTTTCTCATATGTATAGAGCCACCAGCAGAATGATCTAGAGACATCCTAGCCATATCTGTGAGGCCATAATAGAATATGTCTAATTGCACCCATTCTAAAAATATTTCAAGGGGGCATTTCCGGAGCATTCTCCTATACCTCCCCCAGGCATCATGAAGAGATTCAATGTTCTCTTGCTTGAAGCCTTGGATATCCAACCTTAACTGGGTCAACTTCCTTGGGGGGGAGTATTGATTCAGAAAGTTGTCTACTAGCTGCTTCCATGTTTTCAAGCTAGATTTGGATTGGTTATCTAACCACCTCTTTGCTTGATCTTTTATAGCAAAGGCAAAGTGTAGCAGTCTGTAGACATCCTGGTCTACTCCCTCGCTCAGTGGGTACTGTGTCAGCAATTTCTAAAAAGCTTGCCAGAAACTCAGTAGGTTCTTCCTGTGAAAGTCTAGAGTACTGGCAATTTTGCTGCACGTACCAGAATAATAGAGAGGATTTAGCTCAAAATTACTTGCTTCAATGGGGGGTATACTGATACTTCTCCCATAGAAATCAGGAGTGGAAGCCATGTAGGACCCCAAAGTTTTTCTAAATTGTTCATTCCCATTTGGGTTCATAGTGAAGAAGGGTAGGAGAGATTAGATATTAAAAAGTAAACAGGAAAACTTAAATTAAAATATTTTTGTTTTTATTTTTTTATTAATTAATTAAAAAGATTTGAAAATTAAATGGATGATTTTCAAAAAAGAAGAGAGAGAAAAATGTGAGAAGTTTTCGAAAATAGAAGAGAGAGGAATTAGCTGGAAAGTTTTGAAAAAGAAGAAAGAGAAAACAAGTAACTAATTAAGAAAGATTTGAAAATAAGATAAGATTTGAAAAAGATTTAATTTTTAATTTGAATATTGAATTTTGAATTTTAAAATTTGAATTTCGAAAATTGAATTTGAATTAGGATAAGATAAGATTTTGAAAATTGGATTTTAAATTTTGAATTTTGAATTTGAAATAAAATAAGGTAAAGATTTAAAAAAGATTTGATTTTTGAAAAGATTTGATTTTGAAATTTAAAATTAAGATACGATAACATAATGATTTGAAATTTAATTAAAAGATAAGATAAGAAAAGATAAAGATTTGAAAAAGATTTTGAATTTTAAAATTTTAAAAGAAAGATAAGATAAAAAAGAATCAAATTAAAAGAAAATATTTTAAAAGATTTTAAAAAGATAAGATTTGAA
Source organism: Arachis stenosperma (assembly GCF_014773155.1). NCBI lineage: Eukaryota > Viridiplantae > Streptophyta > Magnoliopsida > Fabales > Fabaceae > Arachis > Arachis stenosperma. The sequence continues at coordinate 33,203,518 of NC_080385.1, read as the reverse complement.
ATTTAAAATTTAAAATTAAGATAAGATAAGATAAGATTTTGAAATTAAAATTTGAAATCTTTGTTGAAATTTTCGAAAAAATTTTGAAATAAAGATAGCAAAAGATATATTTTTTATTTTTTTGAATTAATGAAGAAAGAGAAAAACAACTAAAAGACACCCAACTTAAAATTTTTAGATCAAAAGACACTAATTTTCGAAAATTGAGAAACAAACACCAAAAGACACCAAACTTAAAAATTTTAAGATCAAAACAGAAAAACAAACAAGAACAACTTGAATACCAAGAAAGAAGACTAAGAACAATTTTCAAAAATTTTAAAGAAAAGATAAACACACAAGGGACACCAAACTTAAGAATTGAGACTAGACTCACACAAAAGACACTATTTTTGAAAATTTTTTGAAAAGAAAGCAAGAAAGTTCAAAACTTTAACAAGAACAAGAACAAAAGACTCAAACAAAAGATAAAAATCAATAAAGAAAACAAAAGGTTTTGAAAAAAAATTGAAAAGAAAACAAAAAGACTCAAAACAAAAGTAAAAAGTACCTAACCTAAGCAACAAGATAATCCGGTAGTTTGTCAAATCCGAACAATTCCCAGTAACGGCGCCAAAAACTTGGTGCACGAAACTGGCTCCGCAAGTTTCGCATGGATAGACCAACAAGTATACCGGATCGTCCAAATAATACCTCAGGTGAGTGAGGGTCGACCCCACGGAGATTGTTGGATTGAGCAAGCAATGGTTAGCTTGCATATCTTAGTTAGGTGGATAGAAATTATAGTTTGTCACAAAAAACGCATAAAACAAAATAAATAAATAAAACATTACTAAATAGATGAGAAATCAACGGTATGAGAACGGCCGAGGCTTCGAAGATGCTTTGTCTTTCCGGATTAACTTTTATTACTGTCTACTTCAATAACATTATGATTCCTTCAATGGCAGCTGTAAGTGATTAACTCACGTCCTCTCATCAAGTTATCCTCCTCTACTGCAGCAATCCACCACGTTGAGATGTCTTATGTCCTCTCATCAAGCCATCTCTAGGTTTCTCACTGTAGCAGAAGATGAAGCTCTAAGAAATTCACTCCCCTTCACAATCCTACTCAAGGTGCCACAGACAAGGCAGATCTTCCGGATCTGAAAGAGCTGCTTCTCTGACTCTAGTCTTAACGTCACAGAGACCTCATGCACCCAGAGTCAAGGGGATTTCATGTCATATATCCAAAGTTGCTCAGATGCTCTATTGGAATCCGCAATGCAATCTCTAGCTTTGGTTCAACGCTATTCGGCTCAGGACTCACACGAAACCCATGTAGAACAAGGATGATTGTCACGGGTCACCCTCAATTCATGAGATGACGAACGAGAATGCATAAGAGAATAGAATTAGACATATTGAACTAGAACAGTAATATTATTAATCCATGAAACTCAGCAGAGCTCCTAACCTTAACCTTACAAGGTTCGTGACTCATACTGTACATAATAGTGTTCGAAAATAATAGGGGAGGAAGAAGATCCTAAACATGGCTGATCTTCTCCTATATATACTAGTTTGCTAACAAAGGATTACAGAAATAAGATAAACTAAGTTGATAGTGTGAAAATTCACTTCTGGAGCCCACTTGGTGAGTGTTTGGGCTGAGCTTGAGTGTCTCCCACGAGCTAGTATCCCTTAGGGGCATTGAACGCCTGGACTCTCTTTTGGGCGTTGGATGCCAACTGCTCCCCTGTGGGTGCTGGACGTCAGGAATGGGGCTGATGACTAGCATTGAATGCTAGTTTTAGGCCTTCATCTCCAAGGAAAAGTATGGACTATTATATATTTATGGAAAGCCCTGAATGTTAGCTTCCAATAGCGCGTCATTCAGACTTCTGCAAAAATGGTCCTTCAAGTGCACGAAGTTCAGATCTTGACAGCATCTGCAGTCCTTTCTCTATCTCTGAATTAGACTTTTGCTCAAGCTCCTCACTTTCAACCAGAAAATACTTGAAATCATCATAAAATACATAAACTCAAAGTAGAATCCAAAAATGTTAATTTTGCACTAAAACCTATGAAAACATAATAAAACTTAAACAAAACATACTAAAAACTATATGAAAATAATGCCAAAAATCGTATAAAATATCCGCTCATCAACAGACAAGCAAATACAGACAAAGTGAACACAAGTAGAGTACAGTTATAGCAGGTAGTAAGTATGACAGATAAGCATAGTGATTTACAAAGGCAAACCTAAATAGTTCACAATCAAGCAAAACACACAAATGCATATAATGCATGTCTGCCCTATGGCTAATGGGCTCATTTGTCGGTTATACAGCCAGCCCAACGTGTCTGGTAGCTAACCCGGACACATTCTCTCTATTACGCACTAACATCATTAGAGGGAATACGTACCCTGTCACCATTATAGGGAATATGTGCTCTGTCACCTTTAGAGGGAATCGGTGTCCTGTCACCCTTACAACCAGAGAGAAAACAGATATATATTCATCATCAATCAACCACAATCATGCCTCATTTATCATATTCATTCATTCAATTGTATTATGACCTAAATTCATCAATTATATAGCACTTCTGCACTTCTCAATCATAATACATCATATCTCAAACTTTCTTTACTTCCAAGTTACCTCACCTTCCTAGTTTATCCCCTTTCACCACCATTACAACTTAATTCTAGGGTCTTAGAGCATAAAAATAGAGCTTTAGATGTTCAAAATCATGTTTAATCACAAAATTAAGTTTGATGAAAAATAGGGTCGAACGTACATAAACCATGTCCCGTATACTCAGATGTGATATTTTTCTCAACTCGCGTATGAACCCTTTGTCCGCGTACGCGAGTACACTGGACAGAGGCGAATGACTGCATAAGCGGCCGTGTTCTCGTGTACGTGAATGCCTCATTTTTCCCATGCCGCGTACGTGGCACTTGTTTGCGTACGCGAGTGCACCAGACAGAGGTAAATGGCTTCCTTACCTAATTGATGGAATTTGTAGAGCTCAACGAGGTGGACGCATAGCCGCAAACGGTGCGGCAATCGGATTGAAAGTTGTATGAGATTTAGTGAAGGGTTAGGGTTTGGAACTTACCCTCTTCTTCCCTTTGGTGTTTTTCCTTCTTCACATGCATAAGAAAGAAAGTGAGCTGAAGCTCATTGTATAAGTAAGTTGGGTTGGGCCTTTGGGCCTGGTTCGGGCTCGGTTCGGCCCGTTCAGCTCAATCTTGGCAAATTCTTTAAAATTAGTATCAAAATTCCTGTTTTAATTAATTCTTCCATTCTAAACTAAAAAATTTAATTTTCTAATTTCTTTAAATAATAATTTATTTATTGGCTAATTATTTACTAATTTCTCGGGTTTTACATCCTACCCCCTAACAAAAATGTTTGCCCTCGAAAATATCATTCACTACAAGAGTTCACGAGTGTAGTTTCCTTTCCAACCTAACGGATAGTTTCTCGAACCTTGCCAATCTTTGCAACGACTTATCTCCCACATTTCCTCCATTCTGACCTATGTTGTCCTAACATCCTCCCAATCTTCGCGCTTCCGCTGCATCACTCTGATCGCTTCTTATTAAGGACTTACCTAATTATTTACGCTAACCAAACTCCCTATCAAAATAACTTAAGGTCATCTACCAGTAATCACGATTTTGCAGTCAACCATGTGTTACGAATGAATGCCATCCTCCGGTATTGTTCAAAGAGGTTCAAATTCATTACCTTGGGTCTAAGGATCGGATCCGACTACATCCCGGGCTCTCCTTTGTGGGCAATCTTTGACCGAATGTCCTGACTCTCCACAATTGTAACATAAGCCCAAACCATAACAACACGGCCTATTTCGGTGATGACCTCCACATCTCTGACAACTCGAATCATTTGAAGCATCCACTGTCTGTTTTTCTCTACCATTTTCTTGGTGGTTATCATTCGTACCGAAGTTATTCCATCCTTGGAAAAATTGTTGTGTGTATCATCTTCTCTTAAACTCTTGGCCCCTTGGTGCAAAAATTTTGATTGTGCTCCCTTCAGTGGAATTTCCAGCGATCATTCTTCGCTATAGCAGCCTTCCTCACACATTCTTCAACAATTCGACTCTTGTTCACGAGCTCAGAGAAAACCCTAATCTCCATTGGCCCAACGGTGCTCAGAATATCACTCCGAAGTCATCCCTAGTATTTAATACATTTTTATTTTGCAAAATCCTTCAGAGCACCTTGGCAGATTTGGAAAAATAGGCATAGTTCTACAAATTATTTGTATACTCAGCAACAGACATCTGACCCAGTTTTAACTGCGGATGCTCAAGCTCTTTAGCATTTCTAACTGAATTAGGGAAGTATTTTCTGTAGAACTTAGTCTGCAACACCCCCCAGGATATCACAGCGCCATCAGATTGTAGAATACGTCGCATTCTCTGCCACCAGTATTGAGCTTCCTCTTGTAACTGGTAGGTCGTGAACTCCATCCATTGTTCTTCAGGAACCTGTTGAGCTTGCAGACCCCCTACATTGCTTGAAGCTAATTATTGACCTCAGTAGGGTTTGTGGTCTCTCTGAAGGTCGGGGGATACACCTTCAGAAAAGTAGCAAGTATCATCGGCCCCTCTTCACCGTTATTCCCATTCTCATGATTCATCTAATTTCCCAACGCTTTAGTTGTCACCTGCATAGCCACAGCCATGTTTCCCAGGGCAGCCATAAAGTCCACAGGGTTGTTTTCCACCATTCCAGGGTTTGCATTACCTATTCTACCTCTGCCTTGCCCGCTACCGCGTCCACAAGTCGACATCAGGTCCCTGTTCACACCAAACAAGTGATATCAAGTTTATCAGTCTCAATATTACAAGTCTAGTGCGTCAAAGTCCAAATGCATGCACATGAATATTTATGCCACATATATCAGTTAAATAAACTAATTTAGCATGTAAAGAAACCTAGAGTATGCCCAGAAGCATAGTCAGTCCGTCTCTCAGGCTCTACAGGAACGAACTGCTCTGATATCAAAATATAACACTCTACCACACAGAGCCTTATGCCTAAGTCATAAAATAGAGGTGGTGTGGTATTACGACCTCTAAAAATAAAATACATACATAATATAGTTGAAGAAATTCAAAACTAGGAGCCTTGAAAGAAGGTTTAGACAAAAACCGCAATAAAATAAAACGCATCACACTCAGAAAAGCGCAAACCGAATAAAACGTAAACTACACAATAAAAGTGAAGGGTCAAAATACAGAATAGCAAGCTCCTGACTCAACTCGCGAAGTAAAGACTGGCCGGAGTGTAAGTGTGTATATACATACATATAGTCATAACCCAATGGAAACCCAAAATACAAAATAAACGACCTGTTTCTCCATTGTCAACCTCTAAGAGGAACTTAGCTAACTATCTACATATAGGTGAGTTCTACAACAAAAATACATCATATGTATAAAATCCCATAATAGACTTCGCTTGCCAGAGATCTCAGACGCTCACCGAGGTGCATCCCGATCTGCATCTGAAAAACACAAATATTCGTATGGAATTAGAACCGGGGGTTCTCAGCATGGTAAAGGTGCCACATACATAAGATATAAGGTCCCAGAAAAGCCAGAAGCAATCCTAAAACTCCAACACTCATATTATAAACTTAAAACTATACATTTAACCATAAATAAGATAGGTTAGCTAAGGTTCTTATTTCTAATTCCATTCTAACTTAAGCCCGAATCTCCTCCTTCCTCCAATCATCCAATACTCCGGTACACAAACAAGCAAATACAGACAAAGCAAACACAAGTAGAGTACAGTTATAGCAGGTAGTAAGTATGACAGATAAGTATAGTGATTTACAAGGGCAAACCCAAATATTTCACAATCAAGCAAAACACACAAATGCATATGATGCATATCTGCCCTATGGCTAATGAGCTCATTTGTCAGTTATACAGCCAACCCGACGTGTCCGGTAGCTAATCCAAACATAGTCTCTCTATTACGCACTAACATCATTAGAGGAAATGCATACCCTGTCATCATTATAGGGAATATTCGCTTTGTTACCTTTAGAGGGAATCGGTACCGTGTCATCCTTACAACCAGAGAGAAAACATATACACACTCATTATCAATCAACCACAATCATGCTTCGTTTATCATATTCATTCATACATTCATATTCATTCATTCATTCAACATCATTATGACCAAAATTCATCAATTATATAACACTTCTGCACTTCTCAATCATAATACATCATATCTCAAACTTTCTTTACTTCCAAGTAACCTCCCTGATGAGCGGATAATTTATACGCTTTTTGGCATTATTTTTAGTATATTTTAGTTAGTTTTTATTACATTTTTATTAGTTTTTAGTTAAAATTCACTTTTCTGGGCTTTACTATGAGTTTGTGTGTTTTCCTGTGATTTCAGGTATTTTCTGGCTGAAATTGAGGGACCTGAGCAAAAATCTGATTTAGAGGCTGAAAAGGACTGCAGATGCTGTTGGATTCTGACCTCCCTGCACTCGAAGTAGATTTTCTGAAGCTACAAAAGCCCAATTGGCGCGCTCTCAATTGTTTTGGAAAGTAGACATCCTGGGCTTTCCAGCAATATATAATAGTCCATACTTTACTCGCGATTTAATGGCCCAAACCGGCATTGCAAATCAGCTTCAGAATTCCCGGCGTTTAACGCCGGAACTGGCACAAAAATTGGAGTTAAACGCCCAAACTGGCATAAAAGCTGGCGTTTAACTCCAGAAAAAGTCTCTATACATGAAAGCTTCAATACTCAGCCCAAGCACACACCAAGTGGACCCCGAAAGTGGATTTTTACGTCATTTACTCATTTATGTATACCCTAGGTTACTAGTTCACTATTAATAGGACATTTTGATATTGTACCGGCACCTCATGACACTTTACACGTTTCTTATTGTATCTTCTACGGCATGAGTCTCTAAACCCCATGGTTGGGGGTGAGGAGCTCTGCTGTGTCTTGATGGATAAATGCAATTACTACTGTTTTTCATTCAATCATGCTTGCTTCTATTCTAAGATATCACTTGTTCCTAAACCTGATGAATGTGATGATCCGTGACACTCATCATCATTCTCACCTATGAACGTGTGCCTGACAACCACCTCCGTTCTACCTTAGATTGAGTAGATATCTCTTGGGTTTCTTAATCAGAATCTTCGTGGTATAAGCTAGAATTGATGGCGGCATTCAAGAGAATCCGGAAGGTCTAAACCTTGTCTATGGAATTTTGAGTAGGATTCAAGGATTGAATGACTGTGACGAGCTTCAAACTCCTGAAGGCTGGGCGTTAGTGACAGACGCAAAAGAATCACTGGATTCTATTCCGACCTGATTGAGAACCGACAGATGAATAGTCGTGTTGTGACAGAGCGCGTTGAACATTTTCACTGAGAGGATGGGAGGTAGCCATTGACAACGGTGAAACCCTACATACAGCTTGCCATGGAAGGAGCCTTGCGTGCTTGAAGAAGAAGACAGTAGGAAAATAGAGATTCAGAAGATAGAGCATCTCCAAAACCTCAACCTGTTCTCCATTACTGCAAAACAAGTACTTGTTTCATGCTCTTTTACTTTTCACAATTAAACCTGATAATTATTGATATCCTGACTAAGAGTTACAAGATAACCATAGCTTGCTTCAAGCCGACAATCTCCATGGGATCGACCCTTACTCACGTAAGGTATTACTTGGATGACCCAGTGCACTTGCTGGTTAGTTGTGCGGAATTGCAAAAGTGTGACTGCAATTTTGTGCACCAAGTTTTTGGCGCCCTTGCCGGGGATTGTTCGAGTTTGGACAACTGACGGTTTATCTTGTTGCTTAAATTAGGACTGTTTTATTTTTGCTGGTTTAGAGTCTTTTATTTGAGTTAAATTCATATTTTAAGTTTGGTGTCAATTGCATGCTTTTGTTTTCATTTATTTTTCGAATTTGCATGTCCTTAGTCCTTTCTTGATCCTTAAAAATTCTAAGTTTGGTGTTTTCTTTGTGTTTTCCTTTAAGTTTTCGAAAATTTGTGTTTGATTTTCTAAAAATTTTAAGTTTGGTGTCATTTTGTTGTTTTTCTCTTTCCTCATTTCAACAATCAAATCTTTTTTCAAAATAATTTTCAATCATATCTTTCCAATTGCTAATTCCAAAATCTTTTTAATTAACTAATTGATTTAGTTTTCAATTCGCTTTGATCTTATTTTCTTTTAGTTTTTGAAATTTTATTTATTTTCCATTTATTTTATTTTATTTTTTTTCGGTCACTTTTAGTTAAAAAAATTTACTTTACTTGTGAATCCATATCATATTCTCTTTCTCCATCATGGACCTAAGTGGAAATGAGCAGTCCAGAAGGACTCTGGGGTCATATGCTAACCCCATTACAGCTGCAAATGGGAGTAGCATCTGTATACCTCCCATCAAAGCAAGCAGCTTTGAGCTAAATCCTCAACTCATTATCATGGTGCAGCAAAATTGCCAGTATTCCGGTCTTCCATAGGAAGAACCTACTGAGTTTCTGGCACAATTCTTACAAATTGCTGACACAGTACGTGATAAAGAGGTGGATCAGGATGTCTACAGACTATTACTGTTTCCATTTGCTGTAAAAGATCAAGCTAAGAGGTGGTTGAATAACCAACTTACAGCAAGCATAAAGACATGGAAACAGTTATCAGAGAAGTTCATGAATCAATTTTACCCTCCAAAAAGGATGACACAGCTAAGGCTGGACATCCAAGGCTTTAAACAAGAGGGTAATGAATCCCTTTATAATGCCTGGGAGAGGTATAGAGGTATGCTAAGAAAATGCCCCTCTGAAATGTTTTCAGATTGGGTACAGTTAGACATCTTCTACTATGGGCTTATAGAAAAAGCTCAGATGTCTCTAGACCACTCAGCTGGTGGATCTATACATATGAGGAAGACGATTGAAGAGGCTCAAGAGCTTATAGATACTGTTGCTAGAAATCAACATTTGTACTCTAGCAGTGAGTCCTCTACAAAAGAAGAAGTTATGGCAGTAGCCACTGATCATAATCCTCAAGAACAAATTGTTGAGCTTAATCAGCAATTACACCTGATGACAAAACAGTTACAGAATTTAAAGAGATGCTCCAAGAGACTAAAATTGCTAACAAGAACATAGAATCGCAGTTGAATCAGACAAAACAGCAGTTATCTAAACAGATAACAAAAGAAATGCCAAGCAGTTCAACTGAGGAGTGGGAAGACATTGAATAACACTGCTCAAAGTAGCAAAAAGCCAAGAAAGGAACAATTGACAGAGTATAACCAAACCACTGTCCAAAATCGCTCTGAGGACAGTAAGAGCCCAGAGAGGAATACTCTTGGCGTTCAAACGCCAGAAAGGGGGGAAAAGCTGGCGTTAAACGCCCATTCCTTGCCCAGTTCTGGCGTTCAAACGCCAGAAAAAGGGGAAAAGTTGGCGTTAAACGCCCATTCTTCACCCAATCCTGGCGTTTAAATGCCAATGGGGAATCAGACACCTGAGAGTGCTGATAGTAACCCCTCTAAAAAGGCTTCTCTAACCACCTCTGTAAGGAATAAACCTACAGCAACTAAGATTGAAGAATATAAAGCCAAGATGCCTTATCCTCAGAAACTCCGCCAAGTGAAACAGGATAAGCAATTTGCCCGCTTTGCAGACTATCTAAGGACCCTTGAAATAAAGATTCCGTTTGCAGAGGCACTTGAGCAAACACCTTCTTATGCTAAGTTCATGAAAGAGATCTTAAGTCATAAGAAGGATTGGAGAGAAACTGAAAAAGTGTTTCTCACTGAAGAATGCAGTGCAGTCATTCTGAAGAGCTTACCAGAAAAGCTCCAAGATCCAGGAAGCTTTATGATACCATGCACATTAGAAGGTGCTTGCACCAAGACAGCCTTGTGTGACCTTGGAGCAAGTATCAATCTAATACCTGCATCCACTATCAGAAAGCTTGGGTTGACTGAAGAAGTCAAACCAACTCGGATATGTCTCCAACTTGCTGATGGCTCCATTAAATATCCATCAGGCATAATTGAGGACATGATTGTCAAGGTTGGGCCATTCGCCTTTCCAACTGATTTTGTAGTGCTGGAAATGGAGGAGCACAAGAGTGCAACTCTCATCCTAGGAAGACCTTTCCTAGCAACTGGGCGAACTCTAATTGATGTACAAAAAGGGGAAGTAACCCTGAGAGTCAATGAGGATGAGTTCAAGTTGAATGCTGTAAAAGCTATGCAGCATCCAAACACACCAAATGACTGCATGAGCACCGACATTATTGACTCTTTAGTGGAAGAGATCAATATGGCTGAAAGTCTAGAATCAGAGCTAGAGGACATCTTCAAGGATGTTTAGCCTGATCAGGAAGAACCAGAGGAAACAAAAGAACTTTTGAAAATTCCTCAAGAAGAGGATAAGCCTCCCAAACCTGATCTCAAACCACTACCACCATCCCTGAAGTATGCCTTTCTGGGAGAGGGTGACACTTTTCCAGTGATCATAAGCTCTGCTTTAAATTCACAGGAAGAAGAAGCACTGCTTCAAGTACTAAGGACACACAAGACAGCTCTTGGGTGGTCCATAAGTGATCTTAAGGGCATTAGCCCAGCAAGATGCATGCACAAGATCCTATTGGAGGATAATGCCAAACCAGTGGTTCAACCACAAAGCCGGCTAAATCCAGCCATGAAGGAGGTGGTGCAGAAAGAGGTCACTAAATTACTAGAGGCTGGGATTATTTATCCCATTTCTAATAGCCCCTGGGTGAGCCCTGTCCAAGTTGTCCCCAAGAAGGGAGGCATGACAGTAGTTCATAATGAAAAAAATAAACTGGTTCCTAGAAGAACAGTTACAGGGTGGCGTATGTGTATTGACTACAGAAGGCTCAATACAGCCACCAGAAAGGATCATTTTCCTTTACCATTCATAGACCAAATGCTAGAAAGACTAGCTGGTCATGATTATTACTGCTTTTTGGATGGCTATTCAGGTTACAACCAAATTGCAGTAGATCCTCAAGACCAAGAGAAAACAACATTCACTTGTCCTTCTGGCGTGTTTGCCTACAGGAGAATGCCTTTTGCTCTGTGTAATGCTCCTGCAACTTTTCAGAGATGCATGCTATCCATCTTCTCTGATATGGTGGAGAAATTCCTGGAAGTATTCATGGATGACTTCTCAGTATACGGAGACTCATTCAGCTCCTGTCTTAACCATCTAGCACTTATCCTGAAAAGGTGCCAAGAGACTAACCTGGTCTTAAACTGGGAGAAATGTCACTTTACGGTGACTGAAGGAATTGTCCTTGGGCACAAAATTTCAAGCAAGGGAATAGAGGTGGATAAAGCAAAGGTAGAGGTAATTGAAAAATTACCACCACCTGCCAATGTTAAGGCAATCAGAAGCTTTCTGGGGCATGCAGGTTTCTACAGAAGGTTTATAAAGGATTTTTCAAAAATTGCAAAATCTCTAAGCAACCTGCTAGCTACTGACACACCATTTGTGTTTGACACACAGTGTCTGCAGGCATTTTAGACCCTGAAAGCCAAGCTGCTCACAGCACCAGTCATCTCTGCACCAGACTGGACATTGCCATTCGAACTAATGTGTGATGCCAGTGACCATGCCATTAGTGCAGTGTTGGGACAGAGGCATAACAAGCTTCTGCATGTCATTTATTATGCCAGCCGTGTTCTAAATGATGCACAGAAGAATTACACAACCACAGAAAAAGAGTTACTTATAGTGGTTTATGCCATTGACAAGTTTAGATCCTATTTAGTAGGATCAAAGGTGATTGGGTACACTGACCATGCTGCTCTTAAGTACTTACTCACAAAGCAGGATTCAAAACCCAGGCTCATAAGATGGGTGCTGCTTCTGCAAGAGTTTGATATAGAAATAAAAGACAGAAAAGGGACAGAGAACCAAGTAGCTGATCATCTGTACCGAATAGAACCAGTAGCTGGGGCGTCCCTCCCTTCTACTAAGATCTCTGAGACCTTCCCAGATGAGCAACTTTTTGCCATTCAGGAAGCTCCATGGTTTGCAGACATTGCAAATTATAAAGCTGTGAGGTTCATACCCCAGGAGTACAGCAGGGTGCAAAGAAAGAAATTAATTTCAGATGCCAAGTACTACCTCTGGGATGAGCCATATCTCTTTAAGAGATGTGCAGATGGAATGATCCGCAGATGTGTACCTAGAGAGGAAGCACAAAGGATCCTGTGGCATTGCCATGGATCACAGTATGGGGGACATTTCGGAAGTGAGCGAACAGCCACTAAGGTCCTCCAATGTGGCTTTTACTGGCCTACTCTCTATAAAGATGCCCGAGAGTTTGTGCGCAACTGTGACAGTTGCCAAAGAGCTGGTAACTTGCCTCATGGTTATGCCATGCCTCAACAAGGGATCCTAGAGATTGAATTGTTTGATGTATGGGGTATTGACTTTATGGGTCCGTTCCCACCATCACACTCAAACACTTATATTCTGGTGGCAGTGGACTATGTATCTAAATGGGTAGAAGCAATTGCTACACCCACTAATGATACTAAGACCGTGCTGAAATTCCTCCAGAAACACATCTTCAGCAGGTTTGGTGTTCCCAGAGTACTAATCAGTGATGGGGGCACTCATTTCTGCAATAAACAGTTGTACTCTGCTATGGTCCGATATGGAATTTGCCACAAAGTGGCAACCCCCTATCATCCACAGACAAATGGGCAAGCTGAAATCTCTAACAGAGAGCTAAAAAGAATCCTGGAACGGACTGTAATTGCCCGTAGAAAGGATTGGGCAAAAAGCTTGGATGATGCTCTGTGGGCATACAGAACAGCATTCAAGACTCCAATAGGAACCTCTCCATACCAACTTGTGTATGGCAAGGCCTGTCATCTGCCCGTGGAACTGGAACATAAAGCCTACTGGACAACCAGATTCCTGAACCTGGACGCTAAGTTAGCTGGTGAAAAAAGATTACTCCAGCTAAATGAGCTAGATGAATTTAGACTCAGTGCCTTTGAAAATGCAAAAATTTATAAGGAAAAGGCAAAGAAGTGGCATGACAAGAAGTTGTCATCCAGAGTCTTTGAGCCAGGACAAAAAGTTCTGTTCTTCAACTCTAGGCTCAGACTGTTCCCAGGAAAACTTAAATCCCGGTGGAGGGGTCCGTATGTGATTACAAGAGTGTCACCATATGGATATGTTGAGCTTCAGGATATTGATTCTGACAAAAAGTTCATTGTTAATGGACAGAGGATCAAGCATTATCTTGAAAGCAATTTTGAGCAAGAATGCTCAAAACTGAGGCTTGAATGATTCTCAGTGAAGGTCCAGCTAAAGACAATAAAGAAGCGCTTGCTGGGAGGCAACCCAGCCATTAGCAGGTTATCTGTTTTGTTTAATAAAAGTTTGATACATATTCTCAAAGGGCAATCATCAAAATTGAAGGAATTCACAGAGTTACAGAAGAATTCAGTGCAAAAAGCAGAGAAAAGGAGCTTGCTGGCAAAAAAACGCCAGTAAGGGGTACTCTGGGCGTTTAACGCCAGTAAAGGTGCCATTTTGGGCGTTAAACGCCAGAATGGGCACCATTCTGGGCGTTTAACGCCAGGTGTACAGCATCCTGGGCGTTTAGCAAAACGCCCAGTGATGAAGGGGTTTCTGGCGTTTAACGCCAGCCAGGGTACCTGGCTGGGCGTTAAACGCCCAAATTGGCCAACATTTGGGCGTTAAACGCCAGAATGGATACCATTCTGGGCGTTTAACGCCAGAAAGGTGGGGGAAAGAGATTTTGCTTTCCACTTCAAATTTTTTCAAACTTTCCTGTTTTGATCCATAATTTTCTACATAAACACATTTCAAACTTTCATCATTCACCTTCAAATTTTCAAAATTAAAATCATCCTTCAAATCTCTTTCGAATCCTTTCCAAATCTGCTTCAAAAAACTCAAATATCTCTCAAAGTCTTTCCATATCTTCTCAAATCTCCTTCAGAATTTTCGAAATCTCTCCCCCTTCCTTATAAATATATGTTCGGCCACACCCCCCTTCCCCACCATTCGAATTTGCTCTCCTCTTCTCTCTCCTCTTTCCTTTCTTTTGCTTGAGGACAAGCAAACCTCTAAGTTTGGTGTGTTTTTCCGTGATCACTAAGTTAAGACTCATCAAGATCATGGCTCCCAAAGGAAAATAAACCAATTCAAGATGCAAGAAAGAGAATGCTCCAAAAGACCTTTGGAGTCAAGAGAGGTTCTTAACCAAAGAACATGCAGACCATTACCACAAAATAATGAGTCTAAGGTCAGTGATCCCGGAAGTTAAATTTGATCTGAAAGAAGATGAATATCCGAAAATCCAAGAGCAAATTCGAAACAAAGGATGGGAAGTTCTAACCAACCCTGAGACAAAGGTTGGGAGAAATATGGTTCAGGAATTCTACTCAAATCTGTGGCTGACAGATAAGTAGAGAATGACTGGAACCACTTTTCATACCTACAGAACCATGGTCAGAGGGAGAATTATTTACTTCCATCTGGACAAAATAAGAGAGGTCTTCAAATTACCTCAACTACAAGATAATCCTGAATCCTTTAATAGGAGAATGGTGAGAGTAGATAAGGGGTTGGATCAAGTTCTAGAGGACATATGCCTCCCTGGAACCAAGTGGAGACCAATTCAAAAGGTGTGGAACCAAATTCAAGAGGAGGTAAAACCAAAGCAGTGATGATTCATTGCATCATGTGGGAAAGAAGTGGAGATTCATCATCTGATTGCTTGTGAAATTTACACAATTGCAAAGAACTCCACTGAAGCCAAACTGGCTTACCCAAGCTTAATCTCTTTGCTCTGTAAGATGTTGGGGTGAGGATGGGAGTAGATGAATTCATCCCATTGAGCACCCAATCACCAGAGGTCAATGGAAGGACAAATGCAAGATAACTCTATCAAAGGAGGGCGCAGGAGTTCCTCCCTGAACTTCCTGAATTGACTACTAGACTCGCTAGAAGCATCTGTTGCCAAGCTGTAAGAAGCTATGGAACAAATTAGGAAGAATAGCAGAATCAAAACTGCATGCTCTGCAAATTGCTGAAGGACAAGAGAAGCAGGGGCGTGAGCTACAGGAGCTGAAGCGCCAAAAGCTCTCCCTTGAAGGTCAAATACCCCATAAGTAGAGGGAGCATCCACTTCTCAAGATCAAGGTTGTTGAGTCCTAACTCTGTGATAATCTCTATCATTAGAAGTCTTTTAGAGTCATTTAAAATTCTATTTTTTACTATTAGTTATCTTATCTCTTTTTTGAGTCTTGTTCTTAATTCATGATTAATAAAATTAAGGTTCAGGTCATAAAGCTATGAATGTCCTGTGAATCCCCATGAAAAATTCTTTAATCACAAAAGAACAAAGTACAGGATTTCGTCATCTTTGAAACTAGTTGAATTAGTTTGATGTGGTGACATACTTTTGTTTTCTGAATGAATGCTTGAACAGTGCATATGTCTTTTGATTTGTTGTTTTAAGAATGCTAAATTGTTGCCTCTTGAAAGAATGATGGAAAAGGAGAATGTTATTGAGGATCTGAAAAATTATCAATTGATTCTGGAAGCAAGAAAAAGCAGTGATACAAAAAAGAAGAATATATAAAGTTGTGATCCAAAGCAAAAGAGTGTGCTTAAGACCCTGGACCTTTGGGACTCTAGCAAAGCTGAGTCACAATCTGAAAGGTTCACCCAGTCTGTGGCATGTATGTATCCGGTGGTAATACTGGAAGACAGAGTGCTTTGGGCCACAGCCAAGACTCATAAAGTAGCTATGTTAAAGATCATACTTACTAGGAGAATCAATAACACTATCTGAGTTTGAGTTCCTATAGATGCCAATCATTCTAAACTTCAAAGGATAAAGTGAGATGCCAAAACTATTCAGAAGCAAAAAGCTACTAGTCCCGCTCATCTAATTGGAGCTAAGTTTCTTTGATATTTGGAGTCTATAGTATATTCTTCTTTTATTCTATTTTTATTTTCAGTTGCTTGGGGACAAGCAACAATTTAAGTTTGGTGTTGTGATGAGCGGATAATTTATACGCTTTTTGGCATTATTTTTAGTATGTTTTTAGTATATTTTAGTTAGTTTTTATTACATTTTAATTAGTTTTTAGTTAAAATTCACTTTTCTAGGCTTTACTATGAGTTTGTGTATTTTTCTGTGATTTCAGGTATTTTCTGGCTGAAATTGAGGGACCTGAGCAAAAATCTGATTTAGAGGCTGAAAAGGACTGCAGATGCTGTTGGATACTGACCTCCCTGCACTCGAAGTGGATTTTCTGGAGCTACAGAAGTCCAATTGGCGCGCTCTCAATTGCGTTGGAAATTACACATCCTGGGCTTTCCAGCAATATATAATAGTTCATACTTTTTCCGAGATTTGATGGCCCAAACCGGCGTTGCAAATCAGCTTCAGAATTCCCGGCGTTTAACGCCGGAACTGGCACAAAAATTGGAGTTAAACACCCAAACTGGCATAAAAGCTGGCGTTTAACTCCAGAAAAAGTCTCTATACATGAAAGCTTCAATACTCAGCCCAAGAACACACCAAGTAGACCCCGGAAGTGGATTTTTACGTCATTTACTCATTTCTGTATACCCTAGGTTACTAGTTCACTATTAATAGGACCTTTTGATATTGTACCGGCACCTCATGACACTTTACACGTTTCTTATTGTATCTTCTACGGCATGAGTCTCTAAACCCCATGGTTGGGGGTGAGGAACTCTGCTGTGTCTTGATGGATTAATGCAATTACTACTGTTTTTCATTCAATCATGCTTGCTTCTATTCTACCTGATGAATGTGATGATCCGTGACACTCATCATCATTCTCACCTATGAACGTGTGCCTGACAACCACCTCCGTTCTACCTTAGATTGAGTAGATATCTCTTGGGTTTCTTAATCAAAATCTTCGTGGTATAAGCTAGAATTGATGGCGACATTCAAGAGAATCCGGAAGGTCTAAACCTTGTCTGTGGTATTCTGAGTAGGATTCAAGGATTGAATGACTGTGACGAGCTTCAAACTCCTGAAGGCTGGGCGTTAGTGACAGACGCAAAAGAATCACTGGATTCTATTCCGACCTGATTGAGAACCGACAGATGAATAGTCGTGCTGTGACAGAGCGCGTTGAACATTTTCACTGAGAGGATGGGAGGTAGCCATTGACAACGGTGAAACCCTACATACAGCTTGCCATGGAAGGAGCCTTGCGTGCTTGAAGAAGAAGACAGTAGGAAAGTAGAGATTCAGAAGATAGAGCATCTCCAAAACCTCAACCTGTTCTCCATTACTGCAAAACAAGTACTTGTTTCATGCTCTTTTACTTTTCACAATTAAACCTGATAATTATTGATATCCTGACTAAGAGTTACAAGATAACCATAGCTTGCTTCAAGCCGACAATCTCCGTGGGATCGACCCTTACTCACGTAAGGTATTACTTGGACGACCCAGTGCACTTGCTGGTTAGTTGTGCGGAATTGCAAAAGTGTGACTGCAATTTCGTGCACCACTCCCCTTCCAAGTTCAACCCCTTTCACCACCATTATAACTCAATTCTAATGCGTTAGAGAGTAAAAATAGAGATTTAGAGGTTCAAAATCATGTTTAAATTGCAAAACTCAGTTTGCTGAAAAACAGGACCCCGTGTACACGAACCATGTCCTGCGTACGTGGATGTGATATTTTTCCCAACTCGCATATGCACCATTTGTCCGCGTACGCGAGTACACATGACAGAGGCGAATGACCGCGTAAACAGCCGTGTTCCTGTGTACGCGAATGCTCCATTTTTCCCATGCCGTGTACACGAGCGCACTGGACAGAGGCGAATGGCCGCGTAAGCGGCCATAAGCCCGCGTATGCGCCCCTTTCATTTTCCTTAAAAGACTGCTAGAAATGCATATATCACATTTTACATCTCCAACTTTCGACCCGCATAGCTCTTTTGTTAAAAATTGTTTTTCATCCATTCTTTGAATAGCATAAACTTCACGGACCCAATTTTTATACAAAATAAGTTTAGAAAAGTTTGGGGGTTCGGAAACCGAGTTATGGCTAGCCGAAGTTTGGCAAAAAATTTAGTTTTTTCCAAAACTTCTCCAACTTCTATTTTACCAAAATCATAACTCATTATCAACACTCCAAACCTTCAAACATCACCAAAACATACCAAATCACATCTTCTCATTTCACATTCATATCATAACACTTCCATACACAAATTCACCAATTCCAATTCCAATCCCAACCATCCACATCCAATACCACATCTATACTCAATCATCAATGTATCATTGTTATTGAAAATAATCATTATTTCATCAACCATTCACCACATCCATTTAACAACCAACATAACTAATACCCAAATGAAACAACACATAATTTAATAATCAAAACTACCAAATGTGCACCAACATATGATTCATCTTATCCTATGGTCGTCTAGCCCAAGTTTTCACAAGACATTATATATTACATATGAGAAAACAAAATCATACCGTAGCCGATTTCTCCCTACGCCAAAGACACCTCAAATACGCAAGACCACAAGTCTCCACCACCAAAATTTAGTAACCAAGGCTCAATCCACGCTTTCAATCACCTTAATTATGTTCAACAATCACATATTCACTACCTAATATACATTATCACATACATATACACAAACTTAATACCTAACCACAATTAATCAAGAAATTCACTAGGGTTTGAAAATTCTCACCTTATCGACAAAAAATTGGGTCAAAATCCGACAATTCCACTAAGTTAGTTTGATCATAAATATCAAAACTAACAAAATCTCAACACCCAAATTGTATGATTTTTGAAATTGGGAGAGGAGAGAATCAAAATTTAAAAGTGACTTTCTTACATAATTGAGTACTAGACTTTGTAGAGCTCGACGTGATGGATGCGTGGCCGTAAATAGTGCGGCAATCGGAGCTCCGAATTAAAAGTTATATGAGATTTAGTGAAGAGCTAAGGTTTGGAACTTACCCTCTTCTTCCCTCTTGTGTTCTGCGTTCTTCACATGCATAGGAAAGAAAATGAACTGAAGCTCATTGTATAAGTAAGTTGGGTTGGGTCTTTGGGCTTGGTTCGGATTCGGTTTGATTGGTTCAGTTCGTTCGGCCTAATCTTGGGCCAATTTTTTTAAAATTAGTGTCAAAATTCCTATTTTAATTAATTCTTCCATTCTAAACTATAAAATTTTAATTTTTTAATTTTTTAAATATTAATTTGTTTATTGGTTAATTATTTACTAATTTCTCGAATTTTATAGTACCCTGCTTGGAACCTTAGGTTTCCACTACCTTATTTTCAATGTTTCGTAGATGAGGACAAACGTAATCTTCTTTGAGTACCTAATATTTAGACAGTATGTAGACCCAATAACAGAAGACACAGTGATCTGGGATGGTCTACATACACGTGCCTGCTACCTCCCGAACCGACCCTTCGCACATCCTCTTCTCAGTCCAGAGTTCGACCCGGACATACCTTATGATTTTCTGCTATCTGAGCAACATCATAGGTGTGTCTAATTGACTTTCTGTACTATTGGACAAGTTCTTCCAATTATCATCTACTAGTAATCTAGTAATCTTTTGCCCTTGCCTTGTATAAACTTTTAGAAAATTAGTATCTTTTGTACATAGTTAAATAATCTAAACGAATTTTAGCGTAGAGTGGCTCTTGTGAGAGCCGAAATCTAATAATATAAGTTTCAGAGCATACATATATATATATATATGTGCGCTTTGATTTACTTAAACTTATCTCTTATATTTGGTTAACACACGATCTTGATGAGCAATACATACTCATATTTGTATCATTAATAATATATTTTGTCTAGAATTTTTAAGATAAACTGAATAATAACACCTAACTACTAGCATTGATTATGACATAGTAAGAGTTGAGTTGTTTTACATATGTGTGGGTTGAATAGCAGATGTTAAAGATTTTTATTTTCATTTTTTATATATGATGGTCCTATATTTATTAGTATTCTTTATATTCTATTTACTAACATTTACATTTTGTTAGATTTTTTATTTATAAATAAAATAAACATTTTATTTACTAATATGTGTATCATTGAGTGTATTTATATTTTTATAATGTCATTATATATCTCAGATACATAGGATAGAAAATAAATAAGCATGAGATATGTAACATTTTAAAAAAATATCTTATGTACACTTGAGATATGTTAAAAAGAATTTCTTCACAATATATTTGAGATATATTAAGATCAGATGTAATTTGATTTTTCCATTTCATTCAATTTTATTCGAATAATTTAAAATTTTAAAATTACATTTTTTAATTTAAAATTTTGATTAATATATATAATTTAAATTAACGATTTAATTCAATCTAATACAAATAAATATACTCGTATTATTATACTCATATGGTTAATTATGTTTATATATTTGATATCAGAAAAAAAAACTAACAATTTATTTTAAATTATTTAAATAATATTAGATAAAATAAAAAACCAAATCAAATTAGATCATAATATATCCCGAGTGTATCAGAATATAATTTTTTTAAGATATTACGCATTTTAGACACTATACACCCAATTTTTATTTTTGTTTATCTTTTATCACGTGAACGATGAGATGTGTGATGATAACATAAAAAAATATAAATATTTTATATGTGGTACGTTTCAATAAATAAAATGTTTAAATAATTTAAATAAATAAAAATTCCGCACTTTATTTCCATCTTTATAACGATCTTATTGTGCTATATATTATATTAGTTTAAGATTTATTGCATTGTTATTTTAATTTATGTTTATACTAAGGCTAAAATTATTATAAGCACGTGCAACTTATTTATTTTCTATATAAAACAAAATTAATTCATATTTGAGTTAATATATTTTATTATTATCAATAAATTATTACATACTCAAAACAAAATTTAAATATTTAATATTTATTTAAACGTATAATTGACCAATCTAAATTGATTTCTAAGTTTAAACAATTAGTGTAGTGCATCACATAAGTCACATACTAAGTATTGATAACAGGTAGAAGTAGGACTTAGAGTTAAATAAACCAATAGTTTTTATTAAAGAAAAAGATTAGAAACTATTTCTTTTTTCTTTTCTTTTTTCCCTCATCTTTTGGTTCAACTTTTGGTCTCAATATATATATATATATATTGGTTTCCCTCTTAATAAATTAATTTAAACGAAAAAGTATTTGCTTCTACTTACTTTTATACAGGCCCAATCTGTATTCTTCTAAAGCCCAAATTTAAACGCATTATTTCTTGTGGACTGGTCACATTTACATAACCTATCTATTCAGGCGAGGGGAGTAATTTTGACTTTTTAAAAGAAGAGAGAAAAATATATTTGTCCAGAAAAATTAAAAAAAAATGATTACTGAGCTCCTGAAGCTCAATACAAACATATATGACCAATCATCTTGAGTATATATTCAAATAGGTTTTTAAAAAATTTAAATTAGATGTTTCCATCTCTAAAATAATTTATTATGTTAGAATGTTTAAATTTTATAAAAGTAAAATATATAATTTTTTTGTCACATTTTTTAAGACTTATTTATCTAAATAGAAAGAATAAAATTAACTAAAATAAAGACTTATATATCTTATGTTTATAAAGTTTAGAAGCCTCAACGTAATAAAATTTTTTGAAAGACGAAAATATCCAATAAAAAATTTCTTAAGAACCTATTTAAATATATACTCAACAAATTTTATAGTAAGCGACCTAAACGTTAATTAATTTGTGACAAAAAAATATTAATTAATTTTAACTAAATAGAACATATTTGTTCGAAAATAAAAAAAAAAAGAAACACAGTGACCTATTTGACTAATCTCTACTAATAATCAAAGAATTGATGGTGACTAAAGAAGAAAGCATAATATATTTTTAGCACAACCTGGACGGTGAGAAGTTAAAGCAAATAATATACATGTGATTTTGCATTGCTTCAAATTTCCATGTGAAACCGAGAGACTGTTTTGTTTCTCTTTCGGTGTTCTTGTCTCATTATACTTCCTTCCCTTTCTCTCTTTCTCTTTAATTTTTCTTTGTATAGTTTTCTTTTTCACTTTTCTCTTTTTCTTTGTCTTCATGGTTTAACGAAAAAGCCAATAATAATAATAATAATAATAATAATAATAATAATAATGCTTTACGTACTCTCCACACTTATATATATATATAATATATATATATATATTGTGTGGAGCTATATAATTATCCAACACAGGAAGGAATTTAACGTCTTTATTTTCAGGAGTTGCGACAGTATAAAATTACCACAAAATGATTTAGCAACAGTTTCTTGATCGTCATCTTTTAAGGTACAGAAAAACATATTTGCGGTAATTTCAGCCACCGTTACTATAATCGCCGCAATATTATAATACGGTAACTATGATAGAAGAATCTAATTTTGATACAAGTAATTTTATACGTGTATTGAATTGTATAATGTCACATTTACAAAATAATTATATTTAATATTAATTTTGTGAATGGTCATCCAAATGATGACACTACTAGAAAACTAGTTATTACAGACGGATATTTCCGACGGATTTTATCCCACGGAAATACAGAGAGAATTTCAGAGGGATTTTTTGTCGGAAAACAAAAAAAAATGGATTAGCATAAATTACAGACGGAAAAGAGAATCCGTCGATAATTCCGTCGGAAAAATAATTTTTTTTTCTGTAGAGAATGGTTACAGACGGATTTTCCGTCTGTAATTAAGTAGACAAAACGCGCGTTTTATTAAATTATTACAGACGAAAAATCCGTCTGTAATTTAAATAAAATCCGTCGGAAATATTGAGTTAACCCTAAATCAGATCCTACTCTCTCGATCCATTCACACTCCACACACTCCATCGCAGGAGCTTCTTCCTCT
Organism: Arachis stenosperma; assembly: GCF_014773155.1. NCBI lineage: Eukaryota > Viridiplantae > Streptophyta > Magnoliopsida > Fabales > Fabaceae > Arachis > Arachis stenosperma. The sequence continues at coordinate 33,180,445 of NC_080385.1, read as the reverse complement.
CCATCCACGCTCTCTCCATGGCAGGAGCTTCTTTCACCGCCGCCACTCTCTCCATCGCTCCGTCCACGATCTCCATCGTAGGAGCTTCATTCGCTGGTCATCCTCATCCACCGGTTTAGGAATAACTGCACTCATCCATCGGTTCAGGTATGATTTTGCATGACTTTCAATTTTTGAATTTTTCTCATTTGAAATCATAGTTCCTGTGCTGTTCAGGTATGGCTTCAGGAATCACTGCATTCATCCCTTTCTTTCGTTCTTTGCAACAATCAAAACCATTACACACTAAACAAACCAACAAATCCTAACAACAACATTATCAATCTTACTCTCACAACCATTTGCAACCATCTATTCAGTTTAGTTGAGGTGAGGTTTATTCCTTTTTCTCTTTTTCTTATTCCCTCTATTTTTGCTTTCTCCTAATTTTGCACTTGAGAAAGGCTTTAATATGTGGTGCGTTCACAGAAAACTTGAGTGATAAAAAATGGAAAACTTGGAATTTTATGTGTCATATAGTTTTATAATTCAATAAATGGTGCCTTGTATTTTATTCAGGTAGGTTCTGTTGTTTCCTTGTTCAATTCCTACATTTTTGCTTTCCATGTTTGAGAAGTGGTTTTATTTTGATTCGTAGGTTCTTTTGGGAGAAGGATATTATGCAGAGAGAACTTTCATACAAACAGTTGAGATATTGAAACGGAGAGGGAAGGGATTAGAGTCACAGCTTGATTCTCTGGAAGCCATGATCAAGGACCTTCAAGCAGAGGCCATATTTTTTGGTCAAACAATTGCTGAAGCTGCGGTGCATTTATAATGTATGGTTTGGACTTAAAAGGCATTGTTGAACCTGTTGATGCATATTTTTTCTTTATTATTATTATTATTTTGAAGGATTTGTTTTTATTTGATTTGTTAATTTTGTTTTTAATATTTTAAAGCTGGGAAATATGGACCTCTGGTGCAATGTAATGTACATTACTCCTTAGCATATGACATTGAATGCAAATATATTCTTGTGATACATTTTTAATGGGACTTGATCCGTCTTGTGCTTTTATCATGCATGCATATGAAAGTGTTCATGAAGTTTTCTTAACTGATTGATTTGTTTGTGATGATATTTGATTTTGGCACAGGAGGGTCTTGTGGAGATAAGGAAAGACTATATAGAAGATCCTCACAAAGGGGAAACTAAATCAGGTATGTTCATGGCTTTTTCTGCTTTACAAGGTCTAAGATTAATTTTAGATGAGACAGACTTACAATACTACCAAAACTCTTAAATTTGGAGCCATGGTGCAAAGGTCAGTAGTTAACATTCGAAGTTTTGGTTGTAAAATCAGCTTCTTGCCAAATTCAAGCTAACCTTTCCTACTACACATTCATACTGACCCTTCTCTAGAGTCAGATAACATGAAAGCAAAACTTACATCTTGAGTCTTTTTATCTTGATCTGTGAATAGAGTAGCACAAGTAATATGCTTATGTATATTTTTTTTCTAGCATATTTTATTGATGCATTGGATTCCTTCTCCGTCTTGCTTCCCCAACCGTGGTTTTCTTGACTACCCTACCCCAAACAATTGGGTAACCATGAAACATTGAATGATTGAAACCCGTGGTTTGCTGAGGAGAGACTCTATCCGCCTTTGCTTTGAAGATGTACCTTACTGCTCCGGGAGGCGACGTTGTCCAGTGACGACTCAGACTCTCTTCTGCCGCCAATCTCGCAACTCTGTTCGCAAGTTCATTTCTCTCTCTTGGTGTCCAGGTAACTCCAAGCTCCTGCTGCTCTTGCAATAAAATTCTGATATCTTTTACCCTTTTAGGATGGCGTCAATTTGCTCTTGGAGATTTCCCTGTGCTTGAACTAAAATTTGGAAGTCTGATCCCCGTTTCCCCCAATTGCAGATTTTTTTTTGCCAGAAACCCTTATATATCTTGTCTGAGACTTTTTTGCCCAATTTCTTTTTAATCAATGAAGAATTACCACCTTTGGAAAAAAAATAAAACATTTTTTTATTTATTAAACTAAGAACACCCAATTGAAGGGAGTTAGCATATTCAATTCAAAGTCACTTCAACATGAAAGCCTCTGCTCAGATGAGTATACTGAAGTGTCTTAATGTTAATGTTTAAGATTAATGTTGTCAACCAAGCTGCTCTTTTTAATGGAGTGCTCAGTTTTTTAAATCTTCACTGAAGCTTTGTGACTGAATTTTCTATGACCATCGTCAAAATACTAAAAAGCAAATCAGATCCATGTTTGTTGGCAAAGGATCTTTGTAACAAAAAAAAGGTTTCATTGGACTAGTGTGAATGGATTTTTTCCCTTTTTTTTCCTTTTTTATGTTGGTTAAAGAAAATTGGATCAAAAACTGGATATTTAAATTTCCTTAGATCTGACGTTCTAATCAACCACAAAGTTATTAATCAGTTAATCTTAGCTCGTTATTTGTTTGTAGATATTTTAGCTAGAGCTGTTCATTATTTGTTTTTTCTTGTTTGTTGGTTCAATTTTTAAGGCGCAGTTTCTGGATTTGAATGTGATTTGAATTCTAGAATTAAAAAATTAAAAAACTTTTCTGCTAAGGTTTTATTTTTATTGATGATTAAAATTTATGAAGATCTTTTATCCATTTCTTTAATTATTTTTTTTCCGAAGAAAACCTGTATTAATCTTAAACATACCTATGTTAATGAAGCTTTTTTTAACTTCTGTACATTGAGTATTTAGTCTGATATTCAAGGGTCGAATGTTAAAATTAGGACGCCGATTTATGCTGAAAGCTCTGTTATATTGAAAAAACTCTCAGAAACAGATATATTGAATGTATATTTACAGGTCTTTGCTCGAATGACTCCATATGACTTGGGAAAGGCATCTTGTGTGTGTCGAAAATGGAGGTACACAATTCGTAACCCTGTTTTTTGGCGCGTTGCATGCTTGAAGGCTTGGCAGGTAAACTTGCTAGAGCTTTTGAATGTGGAGGTTTGACTGCACATAAATATTTTAAGTTCTAATTTTGGAGTCTCTTTTATGAAGCTCTCTGGAGTGGTAGAAAACTGTAAGATTCTTCAATCAAAATATGATGGCTCATGGCGTAAAATGTGGCTCTCACAACCAAGGTTGCAAACTGATGGTAAAAACAACAATCTCTTATTGGGTAACCTTATTGCCTGCTCCTTTCATTATATTAATTGGAAACATGTGATGGTTCAGTCTTTTTTTCTCTTCCTTTTCATTTTAATGTAATCAAGCTGGTGCTATGATGTTTTCTGAGATCAGTTCCTAATTTAGGCATAGTAAACATATCTTTGTTCTGTTATAGATAATTTATCTACAATCATCTTGTTTCCTTTTTTTCCTGATCTGTTTTTCCGTTTCAGGCTCTAGAACCTGCTACTCTTGTTCCTCTTCAGCCAGTTTATAGATAATTTATCTTTGTTCCATTTCACCAATTTTCATCCTTAAACATAATTAGAATGTTGCATCAATATTGATCTTCAGCCAGTCGTTTGGTGGCACTCTCCATCTCACTGGTAAGCTATTTCTCCTTTTAGGTTCTATTAACTGGTGGTTCTTTTTCTCATATATGTTGTTATAGTCAGATTCTAATTATCAGTTAGTGGAGTTAGTAAGTCAGTAAGTATAGAAACTTCAGTTATAGTATGGGTGCTTCCAATCTCCAACTCAAGCTTATCAGTTATTACTTCACTTGGTTCTTACTTCTCAGATTGGGAGACAAAAGGAGAAAACATTGAAGAAGATGGGGTTCGGAGTTCCTGCTCTTCCATTTACCTTTGTGGCTCACCTTCTAGCGGTGGCTGCTATTGTCATGGTCTTGCTTTGGAACATATACTTCAGAGGTGGCTTAGCTTGGGAAGCTACCAACAAAAATCTCATATTCAATGTATGTTTCTTGTTTCATCTTGCTCTTTACTCTCTATTTGCTATTATTTTTGGGACTATGATACATTGATATATGGCTCTTCTTGATTCTTACTCTATTTCGTTTGGTCCTCTGTTGAATAAACCTTAACTGAATTTGGCATTTGCCTTGTATATTTGAACCTTAAAAGCAAGACACACTAAACATAATTCGAGCGTTTTCCCCCCAGGCCAAGTAATATATCTTGCTTTTAGTTTGAGTTCCATGGTTTCAGTGATTGATTGATTACCTTAAAGTTATTAAAGACTAATATTATATATTTTGTGGATAGTTTACAGTTTACACTTTACATATCTACCACCATATTGGTTTGTCAGTTTCTTGCTTAGTATTTCATACTAGTATTTACTTCAATCTTGTAAAGTTTCACATATTTTTTGTTTACTTTAACAATATTTTAAAAAGGCTCTTTAAGTTTTATTTTTTTCTTTCCATCTTTTTTATTAATTATTGGGCCCCAACAATTCATTGCTTGCGGGCTCCACATGCTTATCCTTCGATTTCTTCGGTGTGAATTCCATATACTAATACATTCATGTGGTTTCAAATCAAATAATAAATGAGGCAAAGGGTACTTCTTAGTCCTTAAAAGCTTAAACTACTTTATTTAGATGCTTTTGTTATTTTTTTCTCCTATCATTACGTTGATGAATTAGTAACTAAATTGATTTGTGACTGGGTTTAGTTTTTAATACGATATATAATATTATAAAAGTTGAAGTTACTAATCTATATTAAGCCCTTATATATCTTATATTAGTGACTATTATTATATATAAATGTGAATATATATAAATATCAATATATAACTGAATTTTCTATACTTACTGATAAGTCTTTTAGTTTGTGGAGTTCCACCTGATGCATTCAGTGAAACTGGTCAGCTGTGGGGCAGGTTTGATCTTAATCACAGGATAAATATTTTGCCATAAATTTACTAGTTGAACTTTTTGTTGTTGTTGAAGTTATTTGGCAATTTTAACAACCATTCCCCATGATTATTTTATTTTGGCACTTATTATTAGGCTTCTTCTGTTTGAATGATGTTGATTATAAATTATATCTGCTGGTAGAATATCACTACTCTTTTCTTGCAATTCATGCAGATTGAACCAGAATCACAAACAAAACTTTTAGATACTACACTGAACTTGGAAGGAGTGTTGTTGGCTGGAGTTCTAGGAGCAGGAGGATTTGATGCTCTTTGCTGTTACTTTGGGAGATTCAAGCAGCAATGTGACAAAAATATGGAGCTCACTCAATGTTCTTGCCCTTCTGGTTAAAGAAGATCCTTGTGGCGTTTCTTTAGAAAGTGCTGACCCTAGAACAAATGAAATCACTTCAGCTAGAACAAATGAAATCACTTCAGCTGTATCTTCAATTCATATTGAATAATTTATTGTAAATATTGTTTATTTTTAATACGATGAATTTGTTTATTTTTTGAAATATTGTAAATATTCGAATATAAATTAAATAAAAATTTGTATTAAATTTATATTTATTTTGTATGAAAACAAGTTTATTTTGTAATTAGAAAAAGTAAAAAATTCTATTTTATCTTACAGACAGATTTACAGACGAATTTTCTGTCTGTAATCATGATTTTCCAAAGTTTAAATTACAGACGAAAAATCTGTTGGAAAATCCGTCTGTAATTACAGACGGAAAATCCGTCTGAAAATCCGTTTGTAATTACAAACGGAAAATCCGTCGGAAAATTTGTTTGTAATTACAGACGGAAAATCCGTCGGAAAATCCTTCTGTAATTACAGACGGAAAATCCGTCTGAAAATCCGTCTGTAAGTTCGTCGCCTTCGGGAAATGGAGGGAGAATTTACAGAGGGAAAATCCGTCGGTAATTGGTAAAAATCCGTCTGTAATTTTTCGACGGAAAACAAATCCGTCGGTAAATAATTTCCGACGGAGCTTTTACAGAGGGACAAAATCCGTCGGTAATTTCGTCGGTAACCAAAAATCCGTCTGTAATAAAGACTAAATCTGTCTGTAAATCTGTCTGTATTAATCCATTTTCTAGTTGTGTGAGCAATTATAATAGAACGATTGTGTAAAGTATTTTTATATTATTAATACATCAAAACTAAATTTATAATTTTTTTTATCACTTTGATGATATTTAAAAGTATTGATAAATTTAAAGTAATCATTTTAATTTAAAAATTAAAATAAAAATGTCAGAGTAACCAAATCAATCCCTGAAGTTTTTAAAATCGGACACTTGAGTCCCCAAGATTTTAAAATATACAAAACAATCCTCAAAATTTGTCTCCGTTAGACAATATAGTCCCTCACAAATTTCCGCCGTTAGTCAATAACTTCGATTACTTATGTGAAACGTTAATTCGCACATGTGACCTTTAAGTGTCCATGTATGCAAGGTGGACAATTCAGTTCCTGGACTCATTTACAAAAATTTAAAGGTACAAAACAGTGAGTTTCAGAGTTGTGTTAAGAAAGACTCTTCCAGACATCATTGTCACATAAAATAACCTTAAACCCACCTTTTCTTCTTGATTTTTTTACCGAGAGAACCATAACCTCCTTCCATATAACACGCACCTCATTTCCCACATCACTCTCATCACCCACCTCTGTCCATTTCACCATCGCCATTAGCATCTCCGTGAAGCATCCATCCATTGTTGTCACGCTACAATGCCCACCCAACGTTAGCACAATTCGCAGTCACAATAGAGGTGCATGTGACCACAATAAACTCTTGGTGAAGAAGGTAAGAAATAATTCACCATGTTTGACTTTAAACGTGTTTAATAATTGATTATAATAGTAATTATTTTCTTGTGTGTTTAGTAATTACTAAAGAAACAAACCTTAACCGATTATAATAGTGTATTTGTGCCATTACTAATGCTTGCTTCTAACTTGCTAATAATTGATATAGAAAAATAAAAACACAAGCAAATTTAACTTTCTATAAGTAATTTACATTTCAAGGAATTCACTGAAAATTGTCAAATTTATTGGAGAAATTATGAATAAAATCCGTTGATAAATTTATTATCATCAGATAAAATCCAACTATATAGTCCTCGCCAATAATAGATTATCGTCAAATTTTGTAATCAAACGAAAATTTTTGGTAAAATTAGCGACAAATTCCATTAAATGGTTGGCAAAAAATTGGAGATAGTCACCGTAGGATAATTTCCATAGGCAACTTTTTTAGCGTCACGCATTATGGTTTCACACCGCATTACGATAAGATATTGTTTTATAGTTATTTGTTTTAAAATTTATCGGGGAATTCACCAATGATAAATTTAAATCTTTTTTGTTCTTTTTTATGTTTTTTAACATGTTGGAAATAATCAACAATTAATAGTGAAATCCCAATTAGTGAAAATCAAGAAGTATTTTTTATGAAAACAGTCAGCTATATATAATGTAAAATATCAAGTGTACAGAATAAAAACTCAATGCAATAAAATATTGTCAAAAAAAACTCTAATCACTACGTGTCTTGATAGTCGTCGTCGTCATCATCCCCTTAGTCTTGCTGAGGCAGTGGTCTAGGTGGTGGTGTTGGTGCTTGTTCTAGCTCCTATTCAGAGGACGAAGAGTCCCTTCCAGCAGCAATGCTGCCACCAACGTGCATCTTCTCATTTTACACTGCCATCTATTACCACATCTGCTGAATCTGCTCTAGCTCTTGTCTCAGGGACTTTCTTTCTGCATTGCAAGCATCCCTCGCTGCCATATGTACGAAGAGCTCGTTATACCTCTCGTCATCCAAATGCAACTAGTGACCCTGCACTTGAAGGCTCCGAGTGAGGCTCTGAATTTGCTCCCACAAATCGATGTCCTCAGGATTAGCGGAGTTGGTGGCTAGGGTGGACGAAACCCTCACGGTGGAAGTGCGGAGGTTGCTGGCAAAGAACAACCCCAGTCTGTAGACATGATTCTTGTATGACTCGAATGCGGTCTCACACCACACCGCATCAGGATCAATGACGAAAGCAAAGGATTTGTTGATGTCTTCCTCACTCAACTGAGACTGTTGGGTCGCAACCTGCAAGTTTTGCGTGCAGGATTCTTACATTTCACATTATATACAAAAGTGATTATGACAACAATTAATTGAAAATGAATATATATTATGAAAAAACCCCAATGTTTACTCACATAATAATCTGCAGACTGCTGATTGGCAAATCTCTCTTTGTTCTCCTTCAAAGTGTGAGTATATTTGAAGGTATCTATCATCATCGCCTCACGATCTAATGACTTAAACAACATATATTGAATCAATATGTTAAATCAAATGATAATTAATTTAAAAATCAAAGATAAAACGAACTTAATAAGCTAAAATAACTTACATACCAGCTTGACCTTTGTCTTCATAGGTCACTGACCCACCAGTATACTTGGAGGACATGGTCGATGCTCTATTGGCCTTATTTGTGGCTCGGCGACGCTCAAACCCCTCATCAGTCTCCCAATATAAGTAGAAGGCATTCTTAATGTCCAGGAAGAGCCAATGAGTAAGGTGGTCACGTCTCTCACGTACGTTCTCAAGCATTTGCTAAAGCCACCTAGCCATGCGATGGTCGAAAATCTGAGATCATGGCATCATGAGTCTTCTCCCATATAAACTTCTCATGTAGAAGGAAATATTTAGCACTAGTTAATCGAAATTAAATATATAATTAAATGAAACAGAAGATAGTAACTAACTAAATTTTGAATATGTAGAGATTTTACTGCCCACTTATGAAACCATCACTCTCTAGTCCCAACAGGGATTTTCTTGTAACTCGATCATGTGTGGTTGTACATTAGTTTAATGACATTAGTACACTGATGTGTACAAGTATTGTTTTTCGGTGTAAACCTATCAATCCAGAACTTAAGATTAGTAAACGCGGATGTTTTTTAACAATTTCAAAATAAATTGCATTTAAATCAATTAAAATAGTACCCACTGATAGAGGAAAATTATCGGTAAAGAATTTCTCAATGAAATCTCATTGCAATTATAGTTCTAAACCAACAATAATCCTCACTCAAAGTTTAATTTGTTTGTCACAAGTACAAATCCCAATAAAAATAACCGAAGTATTTAAACCTCGGGTCGTCTCTTAAGGAATTACAGGGAAGTGTGTTCAATTATTGGTTATGGGTTGTATCTCTTGGGGTTTTGGAATAAGAGACAAGAAATGTAAATCACAAGAAAGTAAATGAAACTCAAATGATAAAAAGGTCTTGGTAAGGGGTGATGGTTAACGATCTCTATCCTTGTCACTAACCACAACATGATAATTGCAAGGATCAATCCCATTAAGTCATCCTCTAACAAGTGAAGGAAAGTTAAATGAGCTTTATCAATCCCAATCCATAAGTCCTAGCCACTTACTAATTGACTTAGTGAAAGCTAGTGTCAATGGACACCAATTATCAATCACTTGGACATTAGCAACTCAAGGTCACCCAAGTTACCATCCCAAGGCAAGAATAGAAAATCTACTCTAAAATCCAACCAAGCATTTTATTAAACACTTGGAAGACACAAAAGGAAAGTAAGGTAAAATTGTAAGAAATGTAAAATCTACAACTACCAAAGCAAGAAAACAACAATAGCAAAGCAATTAAACAATAAGAACATCAACATAAATTGTATTAATTGAAATCAAAAGGAACAAAAGTGCACGAACATGAGAATAACAAAATAAAGGAAATAACAAATAAAGCTAAGAGAGCAAAGATGTAGGAACAAAAAATGGTAAAGGAAACTAAATAAAAGCAAGAATTAAAAGCTAGATCTAAGAGAAATTAATCTAAGAACCCTAACCTAATTCTAGAGAGAAGAGAAAGCTTCTCTCTCTAGAATTCTAACCTAAAACATGATAAAAGCTCAACTATGACTACCTAGTTCCTTTCCTCCTTAATCTCTGGTTCAATAGTATCAAAAATGGGTTAGATTGAGCCCAAAATGCATCAGAAATCGCTGGTCACGTGTTGCCTTTAAGTGGCTGATCTTGTGACACACACGCATGGGCGACATGTACGCATCCCCTAACTGTAAGGCAACTATGGCAAATTACATATCATTTTGAAGTCCCGGATGTATCTTTCCAATGCAACTGAAACCGCCTCATTTGGACCTCTGTAACTCAAGTTATGATCAATTTAGTACGAAGAGGTCAGGATTGATAGCTTAGTAATTCTTTCATTTCTTCATGAGTTCTCCATTTTTATATGCTTTTTCTTCATTCCTTCAATCCAATATTTGCCTTCTAAACCTGAAATCACTTAACAAACATATCAAGGCATCGAATAGAATTAAAGTGAATTAAATTTATCAATTTTTGGCCCTAAAAATCATGTTTTCACTCTTAAGCACAATTAAAGGAGAATTTACAAAATCATGCTATTTTAGTGAATAAATATGGGAAAAGTTGATAAAATCCTGTAAATTCAACACAAGATAAACCCTAAAAATGGGGTTTATCACCCACGCAGTCAAACCATTTGGCCAATTATTTTTAATGACCGGCAGCGGTGCTGGGACATTTGGGTATGATCCATGAGAGAATCCTAGCACTGTGGTGTCTATCATCGAAGGTGGCATCGTCAAAGTAGTGGGCTGCTAAATGGGTGGAGAATGTGAAAAAGTTCACTCTGTGAGGCAGCAGATTGACTTCCTAGAGACGAGAGTGACACAGTAGGACCCACATAATTAGGACTAGGACCATAATAAATGATTGATCCTGTGCGCCCAGTACCTGTGACATCCTAGGGGTAGCTAAGGTAGAGATCGATGACTGAAAAGTTCCATGGGTGTCAGTAGTCATCCTCCCTCAACCCTAACCATGAGGCCGACTCGTGACACCTCTGCCTATCGTCATGTCTACATGAAACAAGAATAAAAATAGTTGTGTGGCTAGCGTGCAATGTAATTATATAATAATCTAATTAAAGTTTTAATAAGAAAAACACATAAGATAGAAATAAGGCTAGCGTGTATTGTGATTATATAACAATCTAATTAAAGTTTGAACATATAACAAGCTAGTTAAAGTATACTTAGGTTACCGTTATTCGGACTAATCATCTTCTTCCTCTAGTTCATCCTCCTCTTCTGAGGTAACTTCTTAATCAATTTTTTAGAAATTTTGGCAGAGTTTCTTCTATAATTAGAATCTTTGACCAAATATAATTTTTATTTCGTTTACAAACCAAACATGATTTTAAACAATTTTAATGAAAATTCAGCAGAATATTTCCTTAATTCAGAGACCTCTACCAAAAAATTTATCAATTTTTACAAAGAAAACAGTTGCAGATATAAATTAAAACTAAAACGCAATCAATAAAACATCAAAGTATAGCCTTTCTAGTATGCATTCCCTTATTACTTACAATTTTTCAGTAAACAAGAGTTTCGAGAAGGCGCTACTGGGCAACCTTCTCCCACTTCCGTCCAAAAATTTTATCCTAGAAAAAGTAAGTCCAACATAACCAACCTGAGTACTACACAAACAACTCACGCATATATCTTAGCACAAACAACCCACGATTAAAGCTAAATGAATTTCAAATAAAATAGAAAATCCTAAAATAGAAATAAAATTAGTAAATTAAAACAATATTAAATAAAAATTTAATGACAAAGAAATGTATGCATTTTGTGCAACATACAAGGCAACCTTTTCAATATTGAATATTCCATCAAACTAAGCTCAATGGTGGATACAATACAAGCATAACCAAACCTAAAACTACATCACCAAAATCATTTTTAATTTTCAATTTTCAAATTTCAAATTTAAATACTAGTGTAAAGAGATTAATCTCTTTAATTTTGATATTAATTAGATATCTAACTTAATTATATGAAAGTTATTAAATGAGTCAAGTGCTTAATTTCAATCATAGCAATCACTTTATCACAAGTAGGACTTTACTAAAATTACAAAGCACCATTTATATCAAAGTTTATCAAATATTATCTATGAAAATTCATACTATTAAATTATCTTAATATACGATAAACTAAATTGAACTCAATGCATCTAAAATGTTTCCTATTATCTAATATTTGAGTTGAATCAATCAACTATTAAATTAAACATAACCCAATTAAACATAACTCGTTAATCAAACATCAATGCAAAAATCAGAGTACGCATACCTTCTTAGCGTGGCAGCAGCGACGACGGCGTGGTGGTGGCCACAATGGCATGGTAACGGAACTAAATGGTGGTTCAAAAAAGTGTAAGGATTTTTATTTGAAAAAAAAATAAAAACAAGGATGGAATAGGGAGAGGGATGAGGAAAATCTACTTGGAGGAGAAAGAAGAAATGCAGCTCTGGCGACAACAAAAGGAGCAATAGCAGCAGCGACACCAATGGCGGAGACAAAGGAAGCAACTCTATTTCATGCGGCAAAATAGGATCAAGGTGAGTCCACATAGTCTTTGGAGGAGAATATAGGTGGCCGACGCTGGTAGAAGGTGGTCGGAGGGGCTGCCAAAGGTAGTTGCAAGGAAAAGAGAGAGGAGAGTGGTAGAGGGAGAAAAGGGTTTTTGAAAGTGAAGGAGAGGACCGCGCGTTTTGAATTTAGGGTGTCCTTACTATCGGACTTAATGGTGGATACATCTGATGGTAACATTTTTAAATTCACCAAAATGCAGCGTTCCACTAAATGAATTTACCAAATTCACTGGTAAATCTTCCGCTAGCTTTTACACCTATTATTTTATTTTTTTTCTCTAATTATTACTAGTGAATTTATCGTCGAAAATGAAAATTCATCGGTAATTCTTTGACTTAACGAATTTGTTGCCTCCACCATTGGTAAATTTAACGGTAAAGCTGCCACTAATTTGCGACAATAAATATGACAAAATATTCGACAATATTCAATATTTTTTGGTAGTGCTATTTCATTGAATGTGCACATACGACTCCATGGTTTCTTTATATGCTTTATCCTTGTGTTGAATGTGTTTGCTTTTTTGTGACTAAATAGAAAAGAAAGAAAAAAAAGAGACAAAACCAAATTAATTGGCTAGGGTCATATCTAAATCTATTAGATGTTGAAGCTCACTCCATGGTTGGCTCCAATTCGAGTGAATGTCCGCGCCAGAAGCAGCTGCTTTAGCCATACAATCTGCAACACTATTTGTAATCCTCTGAATTAAAAGAATAGAGACTCTCCAATTCCAATTCATAACCTCCTGTACATGCTTTGCCAAATCCCATTCCGGAATATCCTTACCAAGCATTCTTTGGTTTACCAAGAAAAGAGCTTCTAAACAGTCTGTTTCACAAATAACCTCACGAAATCCGTTCTCCCAAGCAAGAAGTAAACCTCTCCAAATTGCATACAACAGCAAAAAGAACACTGCACACTTCAACTTTTCCAGTGCAACCTTTCAACCAACATCCATCAGGATTGCGAATGATACAACCAAAACCAGCATAGCCAAAAGGAGCAAACCAACTAGCATCACAATTCAATTTAACAGAATGAACTGGAGGTGGAACCCAATGCAAACAAAGTGAAGGAGGAGATAAAGATTGATGTATAGCAAAAATAGTGTAAAACTCCCTTACTGAACTACGAATCAAACTCACCACTTTACTAGCACTCCATGAATCATCTATACTAAATAAGTCTTGATTCCTGCTTCTCCAAATCCACCAGATGGTCGAAAAGAAAAGAAAAACATCTTCACTCTTTGCACCTCTGTAGATCCAATCATGTAAATTCGAGTTATCTGAATACAGGCCTAAAAGGTTCCAGACCTCCTTGGCACTAGGGCACTCCCAAAGACAATGAAGAATGGATTCAGAACCATTCTGATATCGATGACAGGTGCTAGATAAAGCTAAACCACGACCTAAACGAAACTCTGCCGTAGGAATAGCATTATGAAGACTGAGCCAAATCAAGAACTTGTACTTCTCAGGAATATGCAGTCGCCATACCCACAACCAATTATCATGCTCATTCCAGTCAAACTTTCTTTTGGCTAGCCAACTGTACCCAGTCCTAGCTTAGTAGAGTCTAGAAGATGCCACACCCCACGACCAACCCGAACTCTCTCCAGCATTCAAATCCGGATTATAAGCATTCAAACGCTGTTTGACATCTTCTGGAATGATAGAAAAAATATCATGGAGATTCCATTGACCATCTTTCCAAACGTCTCTAATAGTTAAATCAGAGTCAGATATATGTACAAAAGGGACATCTTGAGCAATTGGGCCCTCAATACTCCAATTGTCAAACCAAAAGGATTGATCAAGTGACCCAACGCACCAAGAGAAGGCATCCTTAAGAGCACCAAAAGCCTTTGAGATACTCTTCCAAACATGAGAAGCATTGCAAGGGACATGGCCATCTAAAACTCCCTCATTTCTCAGATACTTTGCCCTCAATAGAGCAACCCAAGGCTTGTCCTGACAATAAAAAAGTTGCCAAACCAATTTACCAAGTAAAGATATATTAACACACGCAGGATCTCTAACACCCAGGCCACCAAATTTCTTTGGAGTGATCACGGTCCTCCAATTAACAAGAGAAAGACCTCTACCATCAACTTGACCCTTCCAAAGGAACTGTCTCATCAAAGAAGACAATTTATCGCAAACCCAATTTGGAAAAAAAGATACCTGCATATGATAGACATGAATGGATGCTGCAACAGAATTGATCAGGCAAAGTCTCCCTGCTTTATTTAGAAGCCTTCCTTTCCAATTAGCTAATCTTCCCCTCACCTTTTCAATCACCGAATGAAAAGAAGCCCTACTGGTACGGGAATAATTAAGGTTAACTCCAAGATATTTTTCTAAGTCCAAAGTAAAACGTATTGAAGAAACACTAGTAAAAATATCTCTTCTACGAGCAGACACATTTTTAGAACAAAAAGCTTTAGACTTTTCAAGATTCACTTTCATGCCAGATGCCTTACAAAAAATGTTAAGAGAATGCATGACCATTTGAACCTGACTCTTTGTAGCCTGACAAAAGAGTAAGAGATCATCTGCAAACATCAAATGAGAAAATTTTGGGCCACTCCTAGTGACAGAAACTGGTTTCCACACACCCTCGACCACCTTATGAGATATATAACAAGCAAGTCTTTCCATACAAAGCACAAATAAGTAAAGAGACATTGGATCGCCCTGTCTAAGCCCCCTTCTAGGAGCAAAACTATCCAATCTATTCCCATTCCACATAATAGAAAGAGATGATGCACGGACACAATTCATAATCAAATTAACAGTGATGATAGGAAAACCAAAAGCAATGAGAGTACTCTCCAAAAACCTCCAATCCACCCTATCATAAGCTTTTTCAAGATCAATTTTAAAAGCAAGAGTACCTTTCTTGGATTTTGTGTGCTTCATGAAATTAAGAATTTCTTGGGCCACAATAATATTATCAGGAGCACCACGACTCGGAATAAAACCTCCTTGTAAAGGACTAACAATATCTGGAAGAAAAGGCCGAAGTCGGTTAGTCAATACTTTGGTGATAATTTTATAAACAACATTACACAAGCTAATAGGCATGAAATCCTTCATAAAGGTAGGGTTATCAATTTTAGGAATAAGCACAATCAGAGTTTCCATGATGCTAGGATTTAAGAACTCTCCCAAAAAAGCGCTCCGGACAATATTCCAAATCTCAGTTCCTACTATCTCCCAATATTCTTTAAAAAAATAAGCTTGAAAGCCATCTGGACCAGGAGCCTTAAAAGGGCTCATACTGAATACTACTGACTTGACTTCCGCAAAAGAGACAGGGTCAATTAACCTAGCACAAGTCTCAGTGGTTAGAGTGGGCATCGGAACATCCCCTAAACAATCGACCTCAACCTCTTCCGTGGTACCAAAGAGATTCTTATAAAAAGAGAGGGCTTCTTCCTGGAGAATATCTGGATCAGTAGACCAAGACCCATCTCTAACATATAATCTATGTACTCTATTACGGTTTCTACGCACCAAAGTCTTAAGATGAAAGAATTTAGGGTTTCTATCCCCATACTTGACCCACTGCTCTCTAGATTTCTGGTACCAAAAAAGTTCCTCTTGCAATAAAAGCCCATTGTAATCTTCCCTCAATTCACAATTATTCAGAGAATCTACAAGAAGATAAAAAAACAAGATTATATCAAGAATTATATAAAAATAAATATAAGAATATCTTCTGGTGTCGAGGGAATAACAGGAATAAAGATTAAAAAAAGAATTGATTTGATTCAAGTCATAATCTCTATGGAATTTCCAAAGTTATTAATTGAGGGTAAGCCTTTTCAGCTTCTTTAATTCTCAGAGATAACACATCGGTAACCTCCAAACGCCGTTGAATCTGATCAATCTGATATTCCAGCTTATTGTTTTGCACAAAAATATTTCCAAAAATCTTTGAGTTGAAGTCCAAAGGAGCCTGTTGAACCATCTTAAGTCTTTTAGTAACGCCTCCAAACTCTTGATTCCAAGCCTTACTAATAACATGTTTATAAGAAGGATGTGTTGTCCACGCAGCTTGGAACCTAAAAGGACAAGAACCTTTCACTCTGGGGGCTACCATGACAACGAACTAAAATAGGACAATGATCAGAATGAATCCTGCTAAGAATTTCAGAATAATCCTCAGGAAACATTGTCATCCATGCATCATTAACTAGACCTCTATCCAACCTTTTAGCCAAGTCCCTGCCAGCCTGAACTGCTCTATACCAAGTATATCTCCTACTAGTCACTTTAAGATCAAATAGCTTACAGTCATCTATAGTAGTAGCTAATAGACTAGCTCTGTGAGAAGAAAAATAAGCACCTGTACTCTCATTTGGTGCTACAATCTCATTAAAATCACCAACAGCCATCCATGGTCTATTATGGCCTGAATTAATAGAACGCAAATGATCCCAAAGCATACATCTTTTTTCGAATTGTGGACTCCCATATACTTCACTACAAAGCCAAATTAAGTTACCCACACTCACTTTCACTGTGATACATTGGTCAATTTGATCAATAACCACACAAGAAGTATTAGCAATAGAAGATAGAAACCAAATGTCACCCATGTGTCCTACTGCTTCCTCAATACCAACACAATGAAAACCCAACTTATCCCAAAAGTTCTTCAAATTATTAAACATGGTATGATTCTCAAAGAGAAAGAAGAAAGATGGTTTATATATTCTCACCAAATTTTTGCAATGCACACGGGCCATCTTGTTAGACGCACCCCTCATATTCCAGGCTATGATATTGAAACTATCCATAAAAACAACAAAAAGGGAGCTCCAATAACAAACCCGAGACTCAACATGATGTCCCTGTCTTCGACGATCCTACCTTTAATGGACTCTCAAGTTGTAGCCCAATTTTCTCCATTGAAACTTGCACCATACCTGCCGTCAATGCTCCATCCTTATCTACTGGTGAATTCTGCAAAGAGTTTGGGCGAGGACGCTTTCGCATAGTGCCATTTGTTGTCTCACCTTGCTACTGATGATGAACATTGTGCCGGGTCCCCGAAGAAGCCACACTAACCGGTTTTCCAATATTGATGCCCTTGCTTAATTTTACTTTGGATCCAGTAGCATGTGTTGTACGTTGGTGATTAGGCCTTGTCCAAGTATTGGTAGCCTTGTTAGGAGTCTTCTTTGCTTTTGGTTGGACCTTATGGGTGCTAGGAGAAGGATTTTGACCCATTTTATACTTTCCTTTCCTAATCACTTGAGTCCAGCCTTCCAAATCCTCATGTTGTGCATGGCCTACATGAACAGCATGCAAATCACTCTCAACCAAATCTGGAACAGTAACATTTACAGTCTCAACTCCAAGATTCTTGCCAAAATGAAAACTTGCCTTTTCCACATGCACTGGATTTTTTGAATTTGAGCTTTCTGGCTGCTTTGCTACATCGCTAGCCACCTTGGCATTAGTTCCTCCTCCCGCATTGCTGTCAGTCTTGCACACCTTCATATCATGACCAAACTTGAGACAAGAGCCACAAATAAAGTGAAGACTTTCATATTCAACACCTTCAATAAGAATCTTCTTAGTCACTGGCAATCCTAAATCTATCTGAACACAGGCTCGAGCATATCGTCCTCTTTCAGCTAATTTTATTGCCAAATCAACCTTAACGGGAATGCCAACTGCAGCCGCAACACGGAGCATTGCATCTTCTTGGTAGCACCAAATTGGTAATCCGGAAATTCTAATCCACACTAAAGTTGCTCCAAAACAGTTTTCACTTGATCTAAACTCTTGATCCCAAGGCTTCACAGCCACATAATTTCCCTCGATCATCCATGGACCTCCTAAGAGAATTTTTTCTCGTTCCTCAGCCACATCAAACTTCACAAGAAAGTAGTCAAATCCCACGTCCAATAAATCAAAACCTCCCTTAATCCTCCATACCGTTCGGAGTTTATGAGACAATGCAGTGTAGCTATAATGTTTACCTAGCACCTTAATCACTATAGCATCCTTATAAGGTTCTGCCAAGCAATTCTTAGCTTCTTGGGTAAACGTGATACTCGGTGGGAAGAGAACTCCTTACTTCCCAGAAACTACCGCAATGTTATCTCCCGATAAAGTTCCAACGAGTGAAAAAGCTTTAGCAATCTTGGAACCCACAACTTTGTCCCTAAAAGAAACCTTCAAAGGCTTAGAAACCCCTCCCAAAATATGATCCTCCTTTTTCCCTGATGCAATCCCTCCCCCGCTCTCCCCCTTATCTCTTCCGCCGACATTATCAGTTGCCTCACCGTGTTTCACCCTCAAAGTCTCTTCCCCGCTCACTCCACCGCTCATCTTCGATTTTCAAAATTGTACAGAGTGTTTGGTACTTGTTGAGCCTAAAAGTACTTTTGGTTTGATATGTGTTTGCTTTTAGTATGCTAATAATCGCTTATGTTTACTCTATTTGTTTTCTTTATATTGCTAAATTAAGATAAAAGAGCATTATATTGCTAGCTAACTAGAATAAAGTATTACACTAAAGAGCATTATATCGCTAAGCCAAATTTGATTAAACATTATATTGCTAAATTCAGCTGGAATAAAAGTATCATAGTTTAATCAAATTTGATAAATAATGCAAAAGTAAAATAGAACAAAGCATTATATTTGATTATGTAAGTAGAAACACTAGTAGCAGCAAGTAAAAGTACTACATCAATCACTATAAAATTTTGGGTTTATGACTATGATTTTTTTGTCACAATAAAAAAAATTGGCAAAAAATCGTGACTATAAAGGTCTATGGTCACGTTTTTTTACCATGACACAAAAAAAGTTATGGTCACATTTTTTAAAAAAGGGTGACCATAGAATACCATTGGTCACGATTTTTAAAAAAATGGTGTCTTAAAAGAGTCTATAGTCATGATTTTGAGGTGACTTAAGGGGTCTATGATCACAGTTTTGGGAGTGACCAAAAAGGGTCTATAGTCATAATTTTCAAAAAAAATGGTGACCTAAAAGGATTTATGGTCATGGTTTTTCAAAAAAAAAAAGTGACCTAAAAGGGTCTATGGTCACGATTTTAAGTCTCTGGTCATAGTTTTAGAGAGTAATCTAAAGATATCTATGATCACGGTTTTAGGGGTGACCTAAAAGAGTTTATGGTCACAGTTTTTCAAATAAAAGGTTACCATAGAGTATCTATGGTCACAATTATAGGGAATGGCCTAAGGTGGTCTATAATTACGATTTTTCAATTTTTTTTATAACCCATCCTCTGGCGTCGTTTCTTCCAATTTCCCCTCCCTATAATTTCCCATTCCGTCGCTCTGTACTTAAGAAAAAAAAGCAGATAACCCCATTCTTCCTTACCCCAACCCATCGAGCTTAACCCTTTCTCCCAGTGACCCTATCTTCTCTTCCAGCCACGCACCCTCCTTCCCTCACACACGGCCCCACCCTTTCTTTCTCAGCCATCTCTCTGTGTCTCACCAGCAACCGTCACCACTCACTAGCCTCAAAGTCACCTTGGTCCGCGGTGAAGCTGCTCTTCATTCGACTGACGACAGTGACGATTGACAATTTATGACTAATGACTGACAGTGCCACCTTGCTTCTCGGTGATGACTGACGTTTCTCTGCTCGGCTCAGTCATCTTCTTCTTCTTGGCCCACCACCTCTTTTCTGCTTTCTTCTCCAGTCATGTTCTTCTTCTCTTCTCAATTAAATAATTAATTATTATAATTAATTAATATTCTGATTAAGGAATAAAGATTTTTATTACAAGAACTTTTGATTAGGAGTGTGAGTGTTGATTTTGATTATTAGAACTTCTGATTAGGAGTGTTATTTTGGTTATCAGAACTTCTCAATATTAGAGGTGTTGATTAATGTTTTGTTTAGTATTTTTTCTGATTTTTTACACCTTTTTTACTTATTCTATTTAGTAATTTAGTATTATTGAAATTTTAAATTATTACTTGTCTTTTTTTATTTGTTCTTAATTTAGTTGATGTATTTATTGTTCTTCCTATTTTATTGTAAGGTTTTTGATTTGCTAAATTTTCTGAATTGATTGATGATGGCTATTCTTTTATTATAAGCATAACTGAGTATAATTTAACACTATCTCTATCTTAAATTATTACTCATATATATATATATATATATATATATATATATATAATTTAAAATTATAAACATTCTTATATAGTTTTAATTAATTAGTTTCCAAAAATGATAGTATATCCAGATTCATATATCCTACCTAATAAGCTAGATCAAGATACTGTATGTATGTTCCAATAACTTATATGTGGTTTATAATGATATGTGCTATTTTCGAAGGAACCATACTATATCTTGCTTTTGATTTTAGGGTATTTGCATTCTGAAGCTTATGAAGAGTTGTTGAATTTAGCTTATGCGCAGGGGCGGAGCCAGGTGGTGAGAAAGGGGGGCGATGGCCCCCCCTAATTTTAATTTTTTACATGTAAATTATATGTAAATTTCAATTTAGCCCCCCCTTAAAATTTTATTTTAGTCTTAGTTTATTGTATAAATATTTTTGGCCCCCCTCTAATATTTTATCTAGCTCCGCCCCTGCTTATGCGATATGAATGTATTAGTTTAGTTATTATTTATTCTTTCTCCGCCATTAATATTATAATTTTGTAAGAGGGATATGAGTTGTATGAGTTGTATATTTATAATATGTACAAGTTATTTAAGTAATAAGTTATGTATAATGGTATATACATGTTTGTCTTCAAGACAAAGTAATTTTTCTGGTTTTCTTTCAAAGGAATCGGTGGTATGGTTTCGAGTCAAAGACACCTATTATATTATTAAGTATATGAAGTCGTCGTAATACTTCTTGCTATCAAAGTGGCACAGCGGGAAGCGTGACATTTTGATAGTGATAGTGTTATATTATGGTATCAGAGCAGCCTTTCCTGTAGAGCCTGAGAAAATGGACTGACTATGCTTCGATTGCATACATTGAGTGTCTGTCATGTTGTAGGTCTTGTCTTAAGGACGAGAGTTAGAATTTTATGCACATGACTGCTTATTGATTAATGCTGTTAGTCTATCATTTCATACTTTATGATATTAAGTTTGACCAACTTAATACTAATAGTTTATGTACATGAGAGCACTAACGGGTTATCATAGGCGAAATAGAACTAATAGGTAACGCATATCGTGGGGTTTGGAAATGTTAAAAGTTGAAGTCCGGAGAGTTGAAGCTTTGAAGTTGGTATGGGATCAGTGTTTCGACGTTAAGCACATTGTTTTAACCCAGCCCGTTTTATAACCTTACGCCGCCTTGTTTTATCATCGCATGTTTGAACCATGTTATCTTTTGCATCAAACCTGCCTTGTAACTTTTGCTTTGCAATCACACTTCTACCCTTGTATCTTTATACCATATGACAATCCAAGTATTTGAAAACTATATATATGTATATATGGTAAAATATTCTTGCTTCTTCCTTAAATGTATTTAAAGAGTGAAGTTAACATGAACCTACTTCATTTCGTAGCAATTTTCGAGAATGAAAATTTTTATAAGTGGGGTAGGATGTAAGACCATGAATTTTTAAAAATTAAACAATAAATTTATTTATAATTTATTATATTTAATTAAGATTATTTTTTTAAAAGATTTTAAATATAAATTAAGCAATTTCTTATTTATGATTTAAAGATTTAGTAATTGAATAATAATATGAAACTTATATGCTTTAAGTTGAAGAATTAGATTTTTTACTTTATTTTATGATTATAAAGAAAATTAATTTTTATTATCTCTAATAATTGAATTAGAGTATTTATTTAAAAATAAATTTGAAGTTGATAATTAAATAGTACTTTTATAGATATTATTATTAAATTAATACTGATTTTTAATTACTCTATTACCCCTAATTTTATTAAAATTACCTAAACTACCCAAAAATTTTCAAATTGAACCCACTAACCCTAACCTAATCTAGTCACTGCCATTCACCGCCACATTTCCCCTTTCTACCTTGTCTCAGAAGCCGCCAACCCCCCCCCCCCCACATTCCCCTTTTCCCTTCACGTAGCACACACACAAAACAGGGGGAGAGAGAGAGAGAGAGAGAGAGAGAGAGAGAGAAGAAGATGAGCGCGCCCGCAAAGGAGGGCGCCGCCGCCACTATTCATCGCGCCCTGTTGTGTCATCGCCACTCACGCTGAAAGGGAAGAGACGAACAGAGGAGGGGTGTCGCTGCCCTAATGCCTACATGCCTGCTCCACCAGCACAGTTCCTATGCCGTCACCGTCGTTTTACGAGCAGAGAAAAAGAGAGGAGATCCGAGAGGAGAGGAAGAGAAGCTGCACCGCGACACGTATTGTCGACGCTCCGTTGCTGCCAACTGTCGCCATCACCGAGCCCGAGATGGAAAGAAGAGAACGCGAGGAGGAGTCGTTTGTCATCGCATCAACTACAACGCCATTTTACTGTCAGGACTGCCAACATGGTCACTGTTGAAGACCCGCTGTCGTTCAGCCTTGTTCTGCTCGCATCTGGTCCTTCGTAGGGGGGAGCTCGCGAAAAGAGGAAAAAGCGTGAAGAAAAGAAACCCTGGGGCTGCTTTTGTTGTCGTCCGTGGAGCTGGGGGGAACCACCACCGCCATTTTGTCACCGCTGCGTGTTACAGTCCAGACCACCAGCTAGCACGATATTGTCCGCTTTGGCACCCAAGGCCTCACAGTTTTGCCTTTGACGATAGGGATGATAGTCGAAGCCCCCCACACTCACTCGTCAAAACACGTCATGCTAAGGAGAGGAATCCACACCCTTATAAGGCATGCATCGTTCCCCTCCCTAGCCGATGTGGGACCTTACAATCCACCTCCCTAAGGGAGCCCAGCGTCCTCACTGGCACATCGATTCGGGCTCCAGCTCTGATACCATCTGTAACAGTCCAGACCACCCGCTAGCACGATATTGTCCGCTTTGGCACTCAAGGCCTCACGGTTTTGCCTTTGACGATAGGGATGATAGCCGAAGCTCCCACACTCACTCGTCAAAACGCGTCATGCTAGGAAGAGGTATCCACACCCTTATAACGCATGCTTCGTTCCCCTCCCCAACCGATGTGAGACCTTACACTGTGGCTGTGCTATCGCCGCCATCGTTGTTGGGTTAGCTAGAAGGAAAGAATGACTATGGTGGACACTGGTGATATCGCATTTGAGAAGAAGGGTTGGCTCTGCCACCCTTACTGCTGTTGAACAGTTGCTGGGGGCTGCCCGCCATGCCTAGTCACCGGAAAACGATGCAGACATTATCGGAGTCAACCATTGGAGCTGCGGCTGCGTTATACTTAGGTCCTTTAGGTACAAGTAAGTTATCTTTGCTCTGAAAACTCCTTAAATCGTTGATTTTGTTATACATTTCTAAGGTTCTTGCGACGTTATTGCATAAGGATCGAATCCTGGTTATTGCATGTTGATGATCTTAAGTTACTATTGTGGCTGCGGATGTAGTGGAGCTGTGGTTGCGGCTGCCGCTGAGTGCGGGTTGAGAGAAAAAGGGTTTCTTTGATGTGCTTGGTTTTGCAAGTTTCAACGAGCTGAGGTTGGGGCATTTTCTTAAATTCATTTTACTTTCAAGACTTGTTGTAAGTCGATAATAGTATGAAAAAATATATTTTTATAATTACGTAAGTCTTGTGAATTGAATTGGACTGTTTGAATGGCTGTGATTTTTTATTTGATTGATTTATTAAATTTTTGAGGAAGCTGGTTATTCTGATTTGCTGTTTTGGTTTGTTACGTTGGTCATTGTTGAATTAATTCTCCTTCAATTATTGAAAAATGTTTAACATTGGAATTTAGTTTAAATTTGGAAATGTTTGATTTTAGAAAAGATTCAAAACTGAAATTTGGTTTGATTTTGGAAAGGATTTGATATTTGGAGCTAGTTGGGAACGGATTGAAAAATATGGTTTTGATGGGACCCGTAAAGATGGCATAGTCTGAATTTTAGAGAAGATGCTGTCCAAATTTTGATAAAAATTGGAGACTTTGTTTAAAATGATTATTTAGAAAGATTTTAATTTTTAAGGATTTTATAATTTATTTTTTGGAGTTCTTAAGAAAAGGGTTACGTTTGAAGTTTGATTTAATTAGAAATGAATAAATTATGTTTTGAATCTGAATTATTGAAGAAAGTAATAGGAGGTATTATGAGAATGAGTGTGAGAATGAAGATTGATTTTTGAGTATGATTTTGAATAACTGAATGATAATGAGAATGAATGTGAAAATGAAATTGAATTTGATTGAGATACCTGGGCAGTAGCAAGGATTCTGGTTCGTCTCGCTTGCTCCAAGTCAGTGATTGTCACGCTTGGGTAGTAGCAGTAGTAGTGGATTATTCCACATGCTCCAAGTTGAGCTTTTAAACACCCGCCTGGGTAGTAGCGGTAGTATTGGTTCTTCCACTCGCTCTGGGTTAAACGGGTAGTAGTAAGGGGGTTGTAGCTCAAACCCACTTGCTCTACAATGGGTGTTTCTATCCATGATTAGCTACCAGGATGTGTTGGGTTGGCTATATAACTGACAGATGATATCATCAGTCGTAGGACAGGCATGCATCATATGCATTTGCATGTTTTGTTTGAGTTTGAATTTATTTTGGTGTGCCTAATTACTTATCTATTATTAACTGATAATTGTAATACTTGCTGTAACTGCTCCTTAAATGTGTTTGTCTTATATTGATTGTGTCTGTGTTTAGTTCTATTTTGAGATTGAGTATTGGTAAATGACTTGATACCTTAGATGATAGTGTGGCTGATTATATTTGGGCCGAAAGTCGAGGTTGATTATGTTTGGGCCGGCTGTCATGATTGACTAGATTAGTGGTAAGTATTGGTCAAAATGTTATTTTACATGGAATTTTTCTAAGAAAAATACGAATTTTAGATTTGAATAATAAATTGATAATCACTATGTATTGAAAATAGTTTTTAATTACAATATCTTCTTACGACAATTCTTAAAAATCCTCTACTGGGAACTCTTTCGAGGATGATGTTCTCACCCCCTACAGACTTCTCTTTTCAGGAAACGGACGAAAAAGGTTATAAAGAATTGTTGAGTTTAGCTTATGCGATATGAATGTATTAGTTTAGTTATTATTATTCTTCTCTCACCATTAATATTATAATTTTGTAAGAGGGATAGGAGTTGTATGAGTTATATGTTTATATTATGTACAAGTTACTTGAGTAATAAGTTATGTATAATGATATATGCTTGTTTATCTTCAAGATAAAATAATTTTTCCGGTTTTCTTTCAAAGGAATCAGCGGTACGATTCCGAGTCAAAAGCTCTTATTATATTATTAAATATATGAAGTCGTCGTAATACTTCTTGCTATCAGAGTGGTGCAGCCGGAAGCTTGACATTCTGATAGTGAGAGTGTTACTGAAAGGGTGTTTTTGTTATTGGAAGGACCGTGAATGAGAATGGGGTGCTACATATTAAGGCCACTAGGGTTGGCTTAGAGAGTGCTCTTTCTCAAATTAAAATACTATTATTGGTGCATCTAAATGTAATATTTTGATGTTTTCTATATTTTTTAAGAGACTTTTCTCAGTCGGTATTACATGTAATAGATATAATATAATATATTTTGATTTGTGTTGTTTAGACAAAAAAATATCTAACTTATCATATAAATTTTATGATTTAGATTTTTTGATTTTATTTTTTTAGACTTATTTTGTGATTATCATAATTTTGAAATATGATTAAGCTTTAAAAAATCTCATAAAATAAAGTAAACTATGACAAATATGACCATAAATTAGGTTATGGTTACAGTATAAAATATGAGTGACCATAAAATAAGTTATGTTCACGATTTTAAAATAGGGTAACCATAGATTAGGCTATGGTCAGGCACGGACCTACGTGCTATGACAGGGGGCACTTGCCCCCACTCCGATTTCAATTTCTTTTATATATATATATATATATATATATATATATATATATAATATATTTTTAATTTAAATTTTAAATAATTCTTTTATAAATAAATTAAATCCAATTATTTAAATTTTTAAATTTATTTTATCTTGACTATTAAATAATCTAATCAAATTTAATCTTCTTTCATTTTCAAATTTCAGTCGTCACTACTCCTTTATTCTATTAAACATTTTTCTTACTTTTCAACCTTTTTTTTCTATTCATTTTTCAATGGTCATTTTTTTTCATCAAAAAGTAAATTTTAAATATTTTTTATATAATTTTTTATGACTCTATGTATTTTTTAATTTTATTATTTTTCTTTTTGATATTTTCAAATATAAATTTTAATTCAAGCAATTATAGTTTAAGTATTAATCTAATTTGTTATTCTCTTTATAAATTTATATATTTTATTTTATTCTTAATTTACTGATCCTTATTATTTATTTGTTTATCTTTTGTTCTATTTTATTATATGTAATTATGTTGCCTATAAAATTCTAAAGTCAATTGATCAATTTACTAATTTAGAATATATACTCTTTTATTTTTAGAAATAATATGAAAAATATTTTAAAAAATATGTTTCGTCTTATTTTATTATATGTAATTTTTTATTTTTCTTGTATTCGAATAATTAATGTATACTTTTATTTTTTAAAATTTAAATTAATATTTTTTTAAATGTAATGTATATTATTTTTGTCCCCCTAATATAAATTTTCTGGGTCCGTCACTGGCTATGGTCATAGTTTTATAAAAGGTGACCATGGAACAAGCTGTTCTCATGGTTTTTACGCATAACTATAGTGTAATCTATGATTACGGTAAAAAAAAAACATGGCTTAAAGTATTAGAATTTAAACACTTCAACTATAATCATAAAAAGTGTTACCATAGATTAAAAAAAAAACTGTGATCATAGATTCATAGCCACGCCATAATAAGCTATAATAAAAAAAACTGTGATCATAGATTCATAAAAAGTGTAATCTATGGTCACTATTTTCATTAATTATGATCACAATTTTTTACTATCACCATAAACTTTTTTTTGTAGTGAATAATGTTCTAATTTATTTTTTATCCTGGATTCAAGCCTTTAAAAAAGAAATATGAACAATCTAGATTTAATCTAGTGCTTTATGATTATTCTGTATTTTTATTGGAATTTCTGGATAAATGATGTAATTTGTTAATATCCATCTTTATCCTTTTGATGAGAGATGGATATTATAAAAATATTTTTTTTTTGGAGATTCGTCATAATGCTACTACATACATGAATTTTAACTAGGCACTATATTCTGATAATGATAGACTTGCTCGGTGGTCAATGTGATACTTGAAACACTAATGTGATAGTTGGAACACTTAATATATGGCACTACTATTTTATATATTTCAGGTTTTTACAATTTCACTAGCTTTAGTCATTATTTGTTTCAATTCAATACAGGTGTGCTTATGAAATAATATAAATTGAATGCCAATTGCATTATACTTGTTCTTGTTTTTAATTTGGCTATCAGGGAACTCAGGAGATGTTAGTTTGACACTAATTAATATTATTTGATGTACTAAGTTGAATGGTTAGTTATTTATGGTATTTCACTTAATCAGAGTGTTATCATTTTTTTCATTGCATTAGATTCATTAGAGTGACTCTATTTCACTATCCATCCACACTTGATTTAGAGTTTTTTTTTTTTTTCATTCTCATTAGCTTGTGTATGTAATCCATTAAATTCATTATCTATTTACTTAAAATTTCACACAAGCACTGATCTAATTTTCTCAATCTCTATTTACTATTTTTTTTTTTTTTTTGAGAATTCTCTAATACAACTACCTCTTCTGCAGCTCCATCAATTTCTCTTAGAATCCAATAACCACAACATCCAGTTGATCAACATCAACAACATCATCCATGGCATCATTCTTGTAACTGATGTCAAAAACCATGTCAAACCTAAATATTAATGATTTCTAATATCTAAAAAAGTAAATAATAATATTAAAAAATTCTGAAAAGATATTATTATTAATATTTTTTAATCAAATAAAATTTTTTAAATCTCATAAAGTGAATTTTTTTTCTTGTGAGCGTTCTAAAAGATTATTTTCAGCTATGAATATTGTGAAGAATAATTCATAAACAAAGTGAAAGATAAATTTTTTATTAATTGTCTTTTAATTATATTAAAAAGAAAATTGTTGAAAAATTTGACACAGATTCTATTATCGATGAATTTTATGATACGAAGAATCGACCACTTCGTTAATAAAAAGTATATACATATTTTTTGTACTTTAAAATATATTCTCTAGGGATATATTTTTGTAATACATTTTACATTATATAATTTTTTGTATAATTTTTTAATATTATATATGTTATTAGTCCCTCCAAAATAATATTTTTGAATCCGTCCCTGCCTGCAGCAACATGAAACTCAAAAACATTATATACTATACTTAAATCATATGCAAAATCACAATAGAATAGAGTTAATTACCTTATACATTGGACACCCAAATAACAACGTTCTGAGATTCTCCACCGTACTTGATTTGGTGATAACTGCATATAACTCACAAAGGCACTTCGGATGTTGTCCCTTGCTTAATTAACCCCTTGTTATCGGCAATATCGTGGCCAACCTTCCCTCTATGGCGGTTGGAATAGGTTGAACTTTGTCCACTATTAGCCATTGAAACAGGGGCAATCTTAAGAAAGGAACTAGGGTTTTTCATTCTCCATTATCGTAGCAAGTTTAGAGACGGAGTGAAAAATAGGTTTAAAGATGGCGTCATTTTTGTAAATAAGTTCAAGATTGAATTATCCATCTCGTCCACATAAATACTTAACAGTCACATATGCGAGTTAATGTTTTATGTCAGTAGTCAATATTATTGACTAAAGATAATAATTAACGTGTGACTGTATTATCTAACGGAGATAAATTTTAAAAATATTTTATGTATTTTAAAATTTGGAAACAAAAATATCTGATTTTAAAAATTTTAAGAATTGATTTTACTCAAAATGTTATAAAAATTTTACAAAATTATTTCTTTAATTTTAGTAAAAAAATATTGTCAAAATTGTGTAATTATGGTAAGCAATAGGCCAGGCAACGTAATGGCAGCCACCATCCGGCCTCCAATATATATATATATATACCAAACTCCAAACTAGTAGCTAGATGCTTTGCTATATTATATCATATCAGAAATCATTGGTACTATATTGCCGTATAAGTTAACCTGAAGACGATCTCCCTTGAAAGTTTATGGTGCGAATTATCAAATCTATAAAGAAGAGAGGCATCACAGATTCAATTTTAATTATTGAGAGAGAGAGAGAGAGAGAGAGATATTTACAATTTTAATTCACAAATTAAATTGGTTGGAATGTAGTATGTAGTTCAGGGTTTTCATTATCGTGATCATGCATGGAGATGTTATTAATTTTCAATTTAATTCAAATACAATGACAACTTTTTTACATTATCATATTATATATTGTCATCACGTTATACCTATTATAATTGTTAATAATTTCACTTCCTATCAAAATAATCATTTGAATAGAAGATTAATTGAATAATAGTAGTACATCAAATTTCAACTCTTTTATTAGGTAAAATACATTTTACCTTTACAAAATACTATCCATCTAATTTGTTTCTGTAAAGGTTAGTATCATTACCTCTTTACTCTCCTATTCTTTGGTTTTAGATAATGCTGCTTTTTCAGATAATTCGTCTTCTTTAAATTAGTTTTAAAAAAATTAATCAAATTTATTCTTCAAATATTTTAAATAAATCGTATTAGTTTTTCTGTCATTTTTTTATTGACAGCACCAAAATTTGTTAATGTGACACGTTAAGTGATACTATAATACATACATAGTGATAAGAATAAAACACACAATTTCCTACTTGCAAGAATTAGAGGAATAACAATATCTACTCACAATAAGTATTAACGCTAGCACAATAATACCCAATAGCAGTGGAAAAATCACATAAACCAGAAATTGGAGACAAGTTAACGAACCAAAATTTTTAACGTGGAAAACATCCTCAGTGTGAGAAGTAAAAAACCACGAGTCTCCAAGACCAGGAAATAGCTTTAATATGATGAAAATTAGGGTACAAGAGAGTCACAAGTTACTACAAGAAACGTGCATACAACAAGCCAAACAACCCAAACTTCAAAACTTACAAAACAAGAACAAGAAGATGAAAATACCACAAAAATAGAGCTGTTGTACATGGCTAATATCTCCGAATATAGACATAGAATCGCGGATCCTAACGGTAAAAATAAAGTACCAGATGTATGAAACACACTGTCCAAATTTGAGCCCGATCCAACGGTTAACGAATCTGCAGTGACCAATTTACAAAAACAGCTTTGTATATGTGCGAAAATAACTTTCTCTTCTCTTCTCTGTAGTGTTTGGTGTTCTTCTTGCAAATGAGACCTCTCTTACTCAACCCTAACTCACCTCAGCCACTTCAACTATTCATGAGCTTGGATACTAACATTGGAGCTTTTTCTCCACATAGGAAGGGAGCTCAAAAGCCCAACAAATCTCTCCCTCACAACTATGGGGAGGTAACCGCCAATCCGGCGATTAAGCAACAAACTTCAAACTTCCATCTTGGTAATGCCTTGGTCATCATATCAGAACCATTCTCATCAGTATGAACCTTTTTAAGTTTTAATAACTCAGCATCCCAAACATCACGTATCCAATGATACCTCACATCAATATGTTTGGATCGAGAATAAAAAGTAGAGTTTTTACCAAGATGCATATAGCACTTTGAATATCACAAAACAACACATACCTCTCTTGAGTAAACCCGAGTTCCTTCAAGAATTTCTTCATCTAAAGCATCTCCTTGCACGCTTCAGTAATGGAAATAAACTCGGCCTCGGTAGTAGACAAAGCAACACATTTTTGCAATCTAGATTGCCAAGACACAACTCCACCCGCAAAGTTGATCAAGAAGCCTGAAATGGACCTTCTAGAGTCAATATCTCCTACCATGTCTGAGTTAGTGTAACCAACTAGAATAGGCTTATCACTTCCATAACACAACTTCATGTTAGAAGTACCACGAAGATATCTCATTATCTATTTTACAGCATTCCAATGCTCTCTTCCTGGGTTTGAAACAAAACGGCTAACACAACCAACAACATGAGCTATATCCGGTCTTGTACACACCATAGCATACATTAAACTACCCACGGCCCTGATGCATATGGAACTTTTTCCATGTCGTTTCTCTCTTCATCTATCACTTGATGGACTTTGCTTGCAACTCAATTTGAAGTGTGTAGCAAGAGGAGTACTAACGGTCTTTGCTTTCTCCATTTGAAACCTGTGCAATATTGTCTCTATGTATTTCTCCCGTGACAACCAAAGTTTCTTCTCTTTTCTATCATGCTCGATTCTTATACCAAGAATCTCCTTTGCCGGCCCAAGGTCCTTTATTGCAAATGACATTGCAAGTTGCTTCTTTAACATATCAATCCTAGAAGCATTCTGACTAACAATAGACATGTCATCAACATATATCAAAAGGATAATAAAATCATTACTAGCAAACTGTTTAACAAATACACAATGATCAGAAGTAGTCTTCTTGTAGCCTTGTTCTGCCATAACAGACTCGAACTTCTTGTACCATTGTCTTGGAGCTTGCTTCAAGCCATATAAGCTCTTTTTCAGTTTGCAAACATGATCCTCTTTGCCTTTTACCATGAAACCTTCAGGTTGTTCCATGTAAATTTCATCCTTAAGATCACCATGAGGAAAAGCAATTTTCACATCCATCTACTCTATCTCTAAATCAAGACTTGCAGCCAAACTCAAAACAGTCCTAATAGAAGATCTTCTCACAACTAGTGAAAAGATTTCATTATAGTCAACTCCCTTTTTCTGCCTATATCCCTTGACCACCAATCTATCCTTGTACCTTAGACACTTAGAATTTTCTTCATGCTTCAACCTATAAACTCACATGTTCTGCAAAGCTTTCTTTTCTTTTGGCAACTTCACAAGCTCAAATGTTTGATTATCATGCAAGGATTTCATTTCATCTTGCATTGCATCAAACCATTTCTTTTTATCGTCGCCTTCCATAGCTTTCACATAGCATTCAGGTTCTCCCCCATTAGTCAAGGTCACATATCCATCAGTAAATGTCACATACTCATTAGAAGGATACCTCGTTGAAGGTCGTCGCTCTCTAGTAGACCTCCTAGGATGGAAACCTGGTAGATCTTCAGGTAGCTCAGGTTGATTATCAGCATTATCATCAACTGGAGCACCAATCGAATCTCTCATCTCCTGGTCATTAGGAACCAAAGGCTCATTTTGCTGCATATGCTCCTGATCTTGATTCTCTGCTAGTTCTGACGAAAGAGGTGGCTGAATTGGATCTACATCAGTCAAGTCACTGCTCTCTTATGATTGACTCTTCTTTGCCTTATCAATATCTTCAATGGTCTGGTATTCAATAAACTCTACATCACGACTCCTTACAAGCTTCTTTTCAACTGGATCATAAAGCCTATAACCAAACTCATCTTGACCATACCTAATAAAAATGCACTGCCTTGTCTTCACATCCAACTTGGACCTCTCATCCTTTGGAACATTAACAAATGTTTTGCATCCAAAGACTCTCAAGTGACCATACGAGACATCTTTGCCCGACCAAACATGATCTGGAACATCATTGTCCAAAGCAATTGTAGGACTCAGATTAACCACATGAGCCGCTGTAAGTAGCGCTTCACCCCAAAAGACTTTAGGTAGCTTAGCTTCAATAAGCATACACCTAACTCTTTCAATCAATGTTCTATTCATCCTTTCTGCCAAACCATTTAATTGAGGTATTTTATGAGGTATCTTTTTATGCCTAATACATTACTGCTTGCAATACTCATTAAATGGTTCACAATACTCACCACCATTATCAGTGTAAATAAATTTAACCTTTTTACCTATTTGCCTCTCAACCAAAGTTTGGAATTGTTTTAACTTTTTCAAAGCTTGGTTCTTTGTTTTCAAAGCATAAGTCCAAAGCTTTCTTGAATGATCATCAATAAAAGTAATAAAGTAAATAGCTCAACTAAAAGACCGTACCTTCAAAGGACCACAAATATCGGAGTGCATTAATTCCAAGAAGTCTGATTTTTTGAAGGTTGATGCTTCTTGAAGGATAATCTTTTTTGTTTGCCAGCCATGCAATGAGAATATTTCTCCAACTCTGCATTCTTCAAACCGGAAAGAGCATCCTTTTGAGCCAAATAATTAAATCCTTTTTCATTAATATGACCAAGTCTTTTGTGCCACAAGCTACAAACTTCTTTACTTTCAATCGCATTCACTCTACCTTTTGCAATCATGGCATGCATCGTATATAAACTTGAAGTACCTTTTTCTTGAGCCACCACTAAGTTGTCTTTAGTAAGCTTCTATTGTCCAAATCCGAAAGTATTTACAAAGCCTTCATTATCAAGTCTTTTAAGTGAAACCAAATACAAACGAACATCTAGAACATGTCTAACATCTTTGAGTAGCAGCTTCATTCCCATATTAGTCTCAAGACAAACATCTCCTACACCAATAATCTTGGCCAAGCCATCATTACCCATCTTAAGCACTCCAAAATTACCTGGAGTATAAGAAATGAAGAACTCCTTTTTTGGTGTAACATGTATTGAGGTGCAACTATCAATTACCTAGCTGAACTCATCATCAAAAATAAGATTGACCTTTTACTCATAATCAACAATATCAACAGTAAGAAGATCACCTGAAATAGAAGATACACGATCATTACCACTATCATCCTTCTTTTCTTACTTACCTTTGTTCTTGATAAACCCATATTTCATGGTTTATCTTGTGCTCAATTGAGTGGTTTTTATCTACTCTTTACCCACTTATTCATACTATTTGCATGTTTTACATTTTCCCTCCTAATTATGTACTTTGATTGAAAACATGCTTCTTTGACCTTAATTTTATTAATATTAATTCTCCTTTTATACCATTAGATGCCTTGATATGTGTGTTAAGTGTTTTCAGAGATTACGAGGCAGGAATGGCTCAGAGGATGGAAAGGAAGCATGCAAAAGTGGAAGGAATACAAGAAGTTGGAGAAACTGCTAAGCTGTCCAGCCTGACCTCTTCACACTCAAACAGCGATAACTTTAGCTACAGAGGTCCAAACGACGCGGTTCCAGTTGCGTTGGAAAGCTAACGACCGGGGCTTCGATTTGATATATAATTTGCCATAGCTGCCTCGACGCCAAGCGACGCGAACGCGTGGGTCACGCGGACGCGTGACCTGGCAGGAGCGCAACCCGCGCGTCCGCGTGGACGACGCGACCGCGTCACTCTTCCGCGACCTGTACGGACCAGAAAGCATTGGAAGTGACTTCTGGGCTGTTTCTGACCCAGTTTTTGGCCCAGAGAACACAGATTAGAGGTTATAAAGTAGGGGAATGCATCCATTCATAAGAATGCTTTTCATAATTCAATTTTCATGATTTAGATTTAGTTTAGAGAGAGGTTCTCTCCTCTCTCTCTTTAGGATTTAGGTAGTGTTTTTAGAAATTAGGATTTAGGACGTCTCTTAGCTTTCAAGAGTAACTCTGGATCCAGATTTAAATGTTCTTTTATTTTAAGTTTTACTTTTATTTATTTATTCCAACATTTGAATTGATTATCATAATTTGATTTATGAATTTCTCCCATGTCACGGATTGTTCTTTGAATTAATGATAATTGAGGTATTTTCAGTTTATAATTGTTCTCTTGAATTAAGTTGCCATTGCTTCCCATCTAAGGATATTTTTATTATTCCAGCAATTTTACTCTTTCCCCTTTTGACCTTGGTTAAATAATTGGTAACTCTTGAGTTATTAAACTCATTGTTGATTGAAAATTGGAATTCATCAACTTAACTTACCTTCATAGTTAGAGGTTAACAAAGTGGGAGAAAAAATCCAATTCTCATCACAATTGATAAGGATAACTAGGATAGGACCTCCAGTCTTTATACCTTGCCAAGAGTTTATTTTACAGTTATTTATTTATTTTTATTGCTTTGAAAATATGCTTGTGCCCATTGCCCAAATTCTCAAAACCCCCAATTTACAATCTCCATAGCCAATAATAAGAACATACCTCCCTGCAATTCCTTGAGAAGACGACCCGAGGTTTGAATACTCGGTTAACAATTTTTAAAGGGGTTTGTTACTTGTGACAACCAAAACGTTTGTATGAAAGGACTTTTGAAGGTTTAGAAACTATACTTGCAACGAAGATTTATCTGCAAATTTCTAGACCACGCAAAAGTCCTCTCATCAAAATGGCGCCGTTGCCGGGGAATTACAAACGTGTGCCTTATTATTGGTTATTGTAAATATTTAAAAAAAATATTTTTCTTTTACTTGTTTATTTGTTTTCTCTTTTTCCCCCTTATTTCTGATAACTACTATGAATTCTCACCCCTCTCGCTTTGAGTTTGGTTCTAACTTTGTTGAAGGAAATAGAAACCACAGCAGGAATATGCATCAAGGTCAGACCAATTAAGGATGGATGGAGCCAAGAGGATCTAATCAACCCTTTAGGCAACAACACCATCTTAGATATCATGGACAAAGACCAGGCTACAATGCATCCCAAGCTGATAGATATGGTGGACCACCTTGTAGCTACCAACAAGCCCCACCCTATGCTCAGAGATCATCCTTTCAACACAAGCTCAACCCACCACACTCACAAGCCCCTTTCCGCCATTCACCTCCATATGACCCTAACCCTCAACCACCATACCAACCACATTATGAGCCATATGAACCATATATAGAACCACCCCAATTCCAACCCAATTACTCACAAGAACCACCACTTCAATATTCACCATCTCCATATCCATCAATCCAAGAGCATTATGATCCTACTTATGAAAACCGAGTGCATCAAGAGGCAAAGGATCGTCTCAAGGAAACAATGGATCGATTTCAGGCAACCACTCAACAACTGGGGCAAGTATTAATTCAATGGGCTTCTAGACGCTTAAATAAATAAGGATCAGGCACAGCCCCATGTGGACAGTCTAGTGAAGAGCATAGCATAAAGGAGATACCAGAAACTCCAGTGGACAAGACAGAGCATGAATTTATACTAGAACAAGTAGAAGAAGCTATCATTGTTCAAGAAGAAGAGTTGGTTGAAGACTTAGGAGACGCAGAACCTCCATGGGAAAGACAAGACATAGAGCCTCCTTCCAAGACGGTTGAAATTGATGCTGAAGAGGGTGTACAACCTCCAAAGCATATCATAGTTGAAGACTTGGAAGAGGTTGATCAAGAGATGGAGATTCAAGAAGAAGAAGCACAACCTCCCATGCCCTTGGGAAGCAATGAAAAGGAGATTGAATTGAAAGAGAGCTACCAAGAGGAAGAGGTTGAAATTGAAGAAGTTTGCAAAGAGGTGGTAATTATCAGAGAAGAGCACAAGGGAGTGGAGCTTGCAATTTCATTAAAGATACCTCCCCCTAAGTTGCCATCATCCTTCACAACATTCAAGTGGGTAAAATTCATATCCCAGAGCTTTCTAATCCCACTTGAATATGGGCTACTGGAGACGGATGGTCAACTTAGAGCTCTTTGTGGCATTAAGAGTAAAAGGAAGATGGTCAGTGGTAAGAATTGTCCTGCAAGGTTCATCATGGTTGAAAGCTTTAAGTTCAAACGCAAAGGTTGGTATAAAGCTCAACCGAATGGGTCTAGGAAGCTGTTTGGTTGCTGCAGTGAGAATTCAGATCACCTTTCACCCGGCCGGAAAAATGCAAATCGAAACAAAAACGGGTGTAAAAGTAAAGTTTGGGATCCTGGAATCTGTTCTGGCATTTGTCACCCCGGGAGCCTAAGAATCTGTTTGAAGCTTCTTAAGGGCTTTACATGCTTAGTTTGGGACCCCGGAGGCTACTGGAAATACAAACATTGGTGGGAATTCCTGGATCAGTACAAGCATAAGCCACCATAGCAGGAATCTCATCAAATGTCCAACTTAAGGACTGTAACTAAAAGTGCTAGGTGGGAGACAACCCACCATGGTATGATCGTTTCTCTTTATTTAGTTTTGTTTGTTTTCAAGTTTTATTTTATTTATTATATTGAACCTGGAATTTTGCATCTCATTCACATTAAGCATTGCATTCTGCATTTTTCAGTTATTAAAAAAAAATTTTCGCTACGCGATCGCATCAGCGACGCGTCCGCATCGCTTGGAGAGAAAGGAAAAATAAAAGTGAACAGAGAGTCACGTTGGAGCGTGGCTGGAGGCGTTCTAATGGCACATATCGACCTACGCGACCGCGTCGCTGACGCGACCGCGTCACTGACGCGTCCGCGCCAAATGGGAAGTATGGCCTCCCACGCGACCGCGTGCCCTGGGTTTTCGACGTAAAAGGGTGCACAATGAAATATTGTGCGAGAGTGGTGCTGGAAGCACAATCCTTATCGCGCGACCACGTGCCCCACGCGGCCGCGTCCTCAATCTTCTGAAGCACACTCACGCGATCGCGTGCCACACGCGATCGCGTCACCCCAATTTTGGCAAATAAATTAATTTGAACAGAGAGTTGTGCTGGCGCGAGGCTGCACTCGCGCCAGAAGCATAACATGGGTCACGCGACCGCGTGACTGACACGATGGCGTGCCCATACTTAACGCACATCCACGCGAACGCGTGCTCCACGCGGCCGCGTCGCATGCGCTGCATAGCTCACCCTAAAATTGCCACATATCTTATCTTTCTCTCCTCCAAATCCTAATTTTTTTTCTTCTCCTTTCTTATTTACTTCCTCTTCCCTTCTTTCCCTTCTCATTCTTCTTATTTTTCTTTTTATTTTATTTTTATTTATTTTCATATTTCATTCATTGCATTTTAATCTTGCGCACATTTTTATTTTTCCATTGGTGTTAAAAAAAAAATTTTCTTATTCAACTGTTGCTTCTTTTCTTTAATTTATTTTGGTAACTTGTTTTACACTGTGGGATGCTATTAATTATATGCTAATGCCAATCTTTTATGATACTTGCACTCCATTTGCATTGACATGAGCTTGTATTGATACTTCCACTACCCACACTCCTCCCCTATGTTACAAATTTTATACCACTAGTATGCCATGGCTTCTATTGTTTTCTCATGTACATGTTGAAAGCTTCCATGTAAATAAGACCATTATCGTTTGGCATTACCCAACCCATATTTCATTTATTTTCTATCTTTATTTTTGGGTTACTTTTCTTTCCTTTTTCTTTCAGGATAGCCACCAGGAAGGGAACGGAAAGAAGTTTACATGGGGAGACAGACAAGTCCATATGTAAAATCTTGAAGAATAGCATCAGTTGGAACAATCCGTCCACCTGCACATCTCAGCATGCACCGAGGACGGTGCAATCTTTAAGTGTGGGGAGGTCGATACCGATCTCCATGGGTTAGTACTTTCTTGTCTCAACACCAATGTTTAAATTTTCTTTGTAGATTAGTTGTTGCATTTGCATGTTTATTTTATTTTTGTGCATATTTTACCACTTGGTTGAAGTAATATTTTCTTTTTCAAGAAACTTTTTATATTATTTCACTAATTTAAATTAAAAAAAACTTTTTGAAAAACTTGTATGAAAGAAATATTATTTTGGAACATGGTTTAAAGCTCGAACACACAAAACCAGTGAGATTTTGAGCCTATTTGATTGGTTGCATTTTATCAACCAATATTTTATTTTTGGTATGTGTTTCTCTCTCTAAAATTGTGATCTTTGTCTTGCTTAATTCTATATTTCCATTGTTTAATGTATGCATACACTTATATGATTGAGGCCTTGTTTCACTGAGCTTACATACCCATATGGCCTTAACCTTTTCATTATCTATTGCAAACCAATTTTGAGCCTATTTTATCCCTTTTGTTCTTTATTTTAGCACATCATTAACTCTAAGTGAAAAACAATAATGTCCTTAATTTGAATCCTTGGTTAGCTTAGACTAGTGAGAATGCTTATGAATTAAGTGTGGGGAAGAGTGGGTTTGGAAACATCTGGTTTGAGAATTGAGTATGTTAGAATTTTCTAAAAATGTGAAAGAAATGTTTAGGACATGTTCATGTATTCAATAAATTAATCATATGCATTGAGAAAAATATATATATATATATATATAAAAAAGAGAGCAAAATAAGTGAAAGGGGACAAAATGCCCCAAAGTAAGTGGTGAAAGCAATGCATATGAGTTGTACTTGAAATTAGAATGCATGAATATGTGGAAAACATGGTTAATAGATGGTTAGATGTTGTATTATGATTACATGGATTGTTTAAGTGGGAAAGTTTCAGTTAATTAAGGATTCAGATTTTAGTCCACTTGACCAAATACAATCCTACCTTGACCCTAACCCCATTACAACCCTTAAAAGACCTCTTGATATGTGTATTTGTGCATTAAATTTATGTTGATTGTTAGATGAAGAGCAAGCCTTAGAAAGCAAGGTTAGTAGAGAATTGAGAGAATCAAACCTAAAACACTTGAGTGATTAAGAGTGATATACACTACTAAGTGAGGGTTCGATGCTCGATTCTTTGTTCCCGGCTTTCATGAGCTATTTTCTTCTACAAGTCTATTTGTACTTCATTTTTATGATTTCAATTAGTGAAATCCAGTTCATATTTATTCTTGGGGATTTATTTGCTTTTAACCAAGTAAGTAGAAACATTTTTCATTTAGTTGCATTCATAGGTTGCATCTCATGCATTCTACCATTCCTCTTCATTCCTTTATAGTTTCTCTTGAGCTTAGCATGAGAACATGCTAATGTTTAAGTGTGGGGAGGTTGATAAACCCATATTTCATGGTTTATCTTGTGCTCAATTGAGTGGTTTTTATCTACTCTTTACCCACTTATTCATACTATTTGCATGTTTTACATTTTTTCTCCTAATTATGTACTTTGATTGAAAACATGCTTCTTTGACCTTAATTTTATTAATATTAATTCTCCTTTTATACCATTAGATGCCTTGATATGTGTGTTAAGTGTTTTCAGAGATTACAAGGCAGGAATGGCTCAGAGGATGGAAAGGAAGCATGCAAAAGTGGAAGGAATACAAGAAGTTGGAGAAACTGCTAAGTTGTCCAGCCTGACCTCTTCACACTCAAACAGCGATAACTTTAGCTACAGAAGTCCAAACGACGCGGTTCCAGTTGCGTTGGAAAGCTAACGACCGAGGCTTCAATTTGATATATAATTTCCCATAGCTGCCCCGACGCCAGGCGACGCGAACGCGTGGGTCACGCGGACGTGGTGCGCGAAATTGTGAACAATACTTTTTCACAACTCAAATAATCCCCGGTAATGGCTCCAAGAACTTGGTGCGCCTAATACCATGGCATTACACAACTTCGCACAACTAACCAGCAAGTGTACTGGGTCGTCCAAGTAATAAAACCTTACGTGAGTAAGGGTCGATCCCACGGAGATTGTTAGTATTGAAGCAAGCTATGGTCATCTTGTAAATCTTAGTCAGGCAGACTCAAATGTATATGATGATGATAAACGAAAATAACAGAAAAGGTAAAGATAGAGATACTTATGTATATCATTGGTGTATGAGCTTCAGACAAGTGTATGAAGATGCCTTCCCTTCCGTCTCTCTGCTTTCCTACAGTCTTCATCCAATCCTTCTTACTCCTTTCCATGGCAAACTTGTGTAGGGTCTCACTGTTGTCAGCAGCTACCTCCCATCCGCGCAGTGAAAGCTAATGCAGAGCACTCTGTCACAGTGCCGCCAATCACCGGTTTGGTTCCCTCTCCTACCGGAATAGAATCACTCTTTTGCGTCTGTCACTAACGCCCAGTAGGTTACAGGTTTGAAGCACGTCACAGTCATTCAGTCATTGAATCCTACTCAGAACACCACAGACAAGGTTAGACCTTCCGGATTCTCTTGAATGCCGCCATCAGTTCTTGCCTATACCACGAAGACTCTGATCTCATGGAATGGCTGGCTCGTTTGTCAGACGAGCACTCGGTTGTCAGGCGATCAACCATGCATCATGCAATCAGAAATCCAAGAGATATTCACTAAAGCCTTGAATGCTTGTAGAACAAGAATGGTTGTCAGTCATCTTGTTCATAGGTTGAAGAACAAGTGATATCTTAGATAAAGAACAAGCGGAGTTGAATGGAAGAACAATAGTAATTGCATTAATACTCGAGGTACAGCAGAGCTCCACACCCTTAATCTATGGTGTGTAGAAACTCCACCGTTGAAAATACATAAGAACAAAGGTTAGGCATGGCCGAATGGCCAGCCTCCCAAAGGTCTAAGATAGCATAAAACAAAGATAGCTACTCAGATGTCGTCTCTTCGACTCCCTCATACAATAGTAAAAGGTCCTACTTATAGAAAACTATTACATAGATGAGTAAATGACATAAAAATCCACTTCCGGGCCCACTTGGTGTGTGCTTGGGCTGAGCAATCAAGGAAATTCGTGTAGAGACGTTTTCTGGAGTTAAACGCCAGCTCCCATGCCAGTTTGGGCGTTTAACTCCAACTTTTAATCCTGTTCCGGCGTTTAACGCTGGAATTTCTGAGGCCGGATTGCTTCGCGGGTTTGGGCCATCAAATCTTGGATAAAGTATGGACTATTATATATTGCTGGAAAGCCCTGGATGTCTACTTTCCAACGCCGTTGAGAGCGCGCCAATTGGGCTTCTGTAGCTCCAGAAAATCCACTTCGAGTGCAGGGAGGTCAGAATCCAACAGCATCTGCAGTCCTTTTTGGTCTCTGAATCAGATTTTTGCTCAAGTCCCTCAATTTCAGCCAGAAAATACCTGAAATCACAGAAAAACACACAAACTCATAGTAAAGTCCAGAAAAGTGAATTTTAAATAAAAACTAATAAAAATATACTAAAATCTAACTAAAAGATATCAAAAACATACTAAAAACAATGCCAAAAAGTATACAAATTAT
Organism: Arachis stenosperma; assembly: GCF_014773155.1. Classification (NCBI taxonomy): domain Eukaryota; kingdom Viridiplantae; phylum Streptophyta; class Magnoliopsida; order Fabales; family Fabaceae; genus Arachis; species Arachis stenosperma. The sequence continues at coordinate 33,137,889 of NC_080385.1, read as the reverse complement.
CCGCTCATCACAACACCAAACTTAAATTGTTGCTTGTCCTCAAGCAACTGAAAATCAAATAAGATAAAAAGAAGAGAATATGCAATGAATTCCAAAAACATCTGTGAAGATCAGTATTAATTAGATGAGCGGGGCTTTTAACTTTTTGCTTCTGAACAGTTTTGGCATCTCAATCTCTCCTTTGAAATCCAGAATGGTTGGCTTCTTTAGGAACTCAGAGTCCAGATAGTGTTAATGATTCTCCTAGTGAAGTATGATGATTCTTGAACATAGCTATTTATTGAGTCTTGGCTGTGGCCCAAAGCACTCTGTCTTCCAGTATTACCACCGGATACATACATGCCACAGACACATAATTGGGTGAACCTTTTCAGATTGTGACTCAGCTTTGCTAAAGTCCCCAATTAGAGGTGTCCAGGGTTCTTAAGCACACTCTTATTTACCTTGGATCACAACTCTTATTCTTTCTTTTTCTTTCTCTTTTTTTTTTTTTTTTTTTTCGAATTTTTTTTTTTTTTTTTTTGAATAGCTTTTTCTTGCTTCAAGAATCATTTTATTGATTTTTCAGATCCTCAGTAACATGTCTCCTTTTTCATCATTCTTTCAAGAGCCAACATTCATGAACCACAAATTCAAGATACATATGCACTGTTTAAGCATACATTCAAAGAACAAAAATATTGCCACCACTTCATCATAATTAAACTATTATAAAATTCAAAATTCATGCAATTCTTCCTTTTTCAATTAAGCACATTTTTATTCAAGAAAGGTGATGGATTCATAGGACATTCATAACTTTAAGGCATAGACACTAAGACACTAATGATCATAAGACACAAACATGGATAACATAAAGCATAGAATTCGAAAAACAGAGAGATAAAGAGCAAGGAAATCAAGGAATGGGTCCACCTTAGTGATGGCGGCTCTTCCTTGCTTTTGAAGGTCCTATGGAGTGCTTGAGCTCCTCAATGTCTCTTTCTTGTCTTTGTTGCTCCTCCCTCATGATTCTTTGATCTTCTCTAATCTCATGAAGGATGATGGAGTGTTCTTGGTGCTCCACCCTTAGTTGTCCCATGTTGGAACTCAACTCTCCTAGGGAGGTGTTTAGTTGCTCCCAATAGTGGTGTGGAGGAAAGTGCATCCCTTGAGGTGTCTCAGGGATCTCATGATGAGAGGGCTCCCTTGTGTACTCCATCCTTTGTTTAGTGATGGACTTGTCCTCATCAATGGGGGTGTCTCCCTCTATGTCAACTCCAACTGAATAACAGAGGTGACAAATGAGGTGAGGAAAGGCTAATCTTGCCAAAGTGGAGGTCTTGTCCGCCACTTTATAGAGTTCTTGAGCTATAACCTCATGAACTTCTATTTCTTCTCTAATCATGATACTATGGATCATGATGGCCCGGTCTATGGTCACTTCGGACCGGTTGCTAGTGGGAATGATTGAGCATTGTATGAACTCTAACCATCCTCTAGCTACGGGCTTGAGGTCATGCCTTCTTAATTGAACCGGCTTTCCTCTTGAGTCTTGCCTCCATTGTGCGCCCTCTTCACATATGACTGTGAGGACTTGGTCCAACCTTTGATCAAAGTTGACCCTTCTAGTGTAAGGATGCTCATCTCCTTGCATCATGGGCAAGTTGAACGCCATCCTCACACTCTCCGGACTGAAATCCAAGTATTTCCCCCGAACCATAGTAAGATAATTCTTTGGATTCGGGTTCACACTTTGGTCATGGTTCTTGGTGATCCATGCATTGGCATAGAACTCTTGAACCATCAAGATTCCGACTTGTTGAATGGGGTTGGTAAGTACTTCCCAACCTCTTCTTCGGATCTCATGGCGGATCTCCGGATATTCACCCTTTTTGAGTGAAAAAGGGACTTCGGGGATCACCTTCTTCAAGGCCACAACTTCATAGAAGTGGTCTTGATGCACCTTTGAGAGGAATCTATCCATCTCCCATGACTCGGAGGTGGAAGCCTTTGCCTTCCCTTTCCTCTTTTTAGAGGTTTCTCCGGCCTTGGATGCCATAATGGTTATGGAAAAACGAAAAAGCAACGCTTTTACCACACCAAACTTAAAATGTTTGCTCGTCCTCGAGCAAAAGAAGAAAGAAGGAAGTAGAAGAAGAAGAAATGAGGAAGAGGGAGATGGAGGTGTATTCGGCCAAAGGTGGAAGAAGTGGTGTTTAGGTTGTGTGGAAATGAAGGGTGTAAAGAGGGGTTTATATAGGAGAGAGGGGGATGAAAGTTCGGTCATTTGAGGGTGGGTTTGTATTTGAAGTGTGAGGTTGGTGGGGTTTTATGAAGGATGGATGTGAGTGGTGAAGAGAAAGATGGGGTTTGATAGGTGAGGGGTTTTTGGGGAAGAGGTGTTGAGGTGATTGGTGAATGGGGGAAGAAGAGAGAGTGATTGTAGGGTCCTGTGGGTTCCACAGATCCTGTAGTAGGGTCCTGTGGGGTCCACAGATCCTGTAGTGTCAAGGAAAAGGCATCCCTGCACCAATTGGCACCAAAATCCACGTTTTGGGCCAATTCTGGCGTTAAACGCCGGGCTGGTGCCCATTCCTGGCGTTTAACGCCAGGTTTTATACCTTTACTGGCGTTTAACGCCGGTTTGGTGCCCCTTTCTGGCGTTAAACGCCCAGAAAGGTGCCAGACTGGGCGTTAAACGCCCATCTGCTAGGCTGACTGGCGTTTGAACGCCAGCAGCATCTTCCTCCAGGGTGTGCTGTTTTTCTTCCTGTTTTTCATTCTGTTTTTGCTTTTTTCATTATTTTTATGACTTCTTATGATCATCAACCTACAAAAAAAGATAAAATAACAAAAGAAAATAATTAATTATAAATCATTGGGTTGCCTCCCAACAAGCGCTTCTTTACTGTCACTAGCTTGACAGAGGTCTCTCATGGAGCCTCAGAAATGCTCAGAACCGTGTTGGACCTTCCCAACACCAAACTTAGAGTTTGAATGTGGGGGTTCAACACCAAACTTAGAGTTTGGTTGTGGCCTCCCAACACCAAACTTAGAGTTTGACTGTGGGGGCTCTGCTTGGCTCTGTTTTGAGAGAAGCTCTTCATGCTTCTTCTCCATGATGATAGAGGGATATCCTTGGGCCTTAAACACCATGGATTCTTCATTCACTTGAATGATCAACTCTCCTCCATCAACATCAATCACAGCCTTTGCTGTGGCTAGGAATGGTCTGCCAAGGATGATGGATTCATCCATGCACTTCCCAGTCTCTAGGACTATGAAATCAGTAGGGATGTAATGGTCTTCAACCTTAACCAGAACATCCTCTACAAGTCCATAGGCTTGTTTTCTTGAGTTGTCTGCCATCTCTAGTGAGATTTTTGCAGCTTGCACCTCAAAGATCCCTAATTTCTCCATTACAGAGAGGGGCATGAGGTTCACACTTGACCCTAAGTCACACAAGGCCTTCTTGAAGGTCATGGTGCCTATGGTACAAGGTATAGAAAACTTCCCAGGATCCTGCCTCTTTTGAGGCAGTTTCTGCCTAGACAAGTTATCCAGTTCTTTGGTGAGCAAGGGAGGTTCATCTTCCCAAGTCTCATTTCCAAATAACTTGTCATTTAGCTCCATGATTGCTCCAAGGTATTTAGCAACTTGCTCTTCAGTGACATACTCATCCTCTTCAGAGGAAGAATACTCATCAGAGCTCATGAAAGGCAGTAGTAAGTCCAAGGGAATCTCTATGGTCTCAGTTTGAGCCTCAGATTCCCAAGGTTCCTCATTGGGGAACTCACTGGAGGCCAGTGCACGCCCATTGAGGTCTTCCTTAGTGGCGTTCACTGCCTCTTCTTCCTCCCAGAATTCGGCCATATTGATGGCTTTGCACTCTCCTTTTGGATTTTCTTCAGTGTTACTTGGGAGAGTGCTTGGAGGAAGTTCAGTAATTTTCTTGCTCAGCTGACCCACTTGTCCTTCCAAGTTTCTAATGGAGGATCTTGTTTCATTCATGAAACTTTGAGTGGTCTTTATTAGATCAGAGACCATGGTTGCTAAGTCAGAATTATTCTGCTTAGAACTCTCTGTCTGTTGCTGAGAAGATGATGGAAAAGGCTTGCTATTGCTAAGCCTGTTTCTTCCACCATTATTATTGAAACCTTGTTGAGGTCTCTCTTGATTCTTCCATGAGAGGTTTGGGTGATTTCTCCATGAAGAATTATAGGTATTACCATAGGGTTCTCCTAGGTAATTCACCTCTTCCATGGAAGGGTTCTCAGGATCATAGGCTTCTTCCTCAGATGAAGCATCCTTAGTACTGTTTGGTGCATTTTGCATTCCAGACAGACTTTGAGAAATCAAATTGACTTGTTGAGTCAATATTTTGTTCTGAGCCAATATGGCATTCAGAGCATCAATCTCAAGAACTCCTTTCTTCTGACCAGTCCCATTGTTCACAGGATTCCTTTCAGAAGTGTACATGAATTGGTTATTTGCAACCATTTCAATCAGTTCTTGAGCTTCTGCAGGCGTCTTCTTCAAATGAAGAGATCCTCCTGCAGAGCTATCCAAAGACATCTTGGATAGTTCAGAGAGACCATCATAGAAAATTCCTATGATGCTCCATTCAGAAAGCATGTCTGAAGGACATCTCCTGATTAATTGTTTGTATCTTTCCCAAGCTTCATAGAGGGATTCTCCATCCTTTTGTCTAAAGGTTTGGACTTCCACTCTAAGCTTACTCCATCTTTGTGGTGGAAAGAATTTTGCCAAGAAGGCATTGACTAGCTTTTCCCAAGAGTCCAGGCTTTCTTTAGGTTGAGAATCCAACCATATTCTAGCCCTGTCTCTTACAGCAAAAGGGAATAGCATCAGCCTATAGACCTCAGGGTTAACCCCATTAGTCTTGACTGTGTCACAGATTTGCAAGAACTCAGCTAAGAACTGATGAGGATCTTCCATTGGAAGTCCATGGAACTTGCAATTCTGTTGCATTAGAGAAACTAATTGAGGCTTAAGCTCAAAGTTGTTTGCTCCAATGGCAGGGATTGAGATGCTTCTCCCATAGAAATCAGGAGTAGGTGCAGTAAAGTCACCAAGCACCTTCCTTGCATTGTTGGCATTGTTGTTGTTTTCGGCTGCCATGTCTTCTCCCTTGAAGAATTCGGTCAAGCCCTCTAAAGAGAGTTGTGCTTTGGCTTCTCTTAGCTTTCTCTTCAAGGTCCTTTCAGGTTCAGGATCAGCTTCAACAAGAATGCCTTTGTCTCTGCTTCTGCTCATAAGAAATAGAAAAAGAAGAAGAGAATGTGGAATCCTCTATGTCACAGTATAGAGATTCCTTGAAATGTCAGAGGAAAAGAGAAATAGTAAGAAGAAGGAGAAGGAGAATTCGAATTTTAATAGATAAAATTCGAATTGTGCATTTAGAAGGAGTAGTACTCCATAAATAGAAGGATGTGGGAAGGAGGGAAGAGAATTTTCGAAAATTCAATTAAAAAAATTTGAAAACATTTTGAAAAATGTTAATTGATTTTCGAAAAATCAAAGTGGAAAAGAGATAAAGTGATTTTTGAAAAAGATTTTGAAATTAGAAATTAAAAAGATTTGATTGAGAACTATTTTGAAAAGATGTGGTTAAAAAGATTTAATTGAAAAGTTATGGGTTTAACAAAGATGTGATTGAGAAGATATGATTTGAAAACATTTTTAAAAGATATGATTTGAAAACAATTTGAAAAGATATGATTTTGAAAATTGATGACTTGCCTAACAAGAAAAGATATGATTGAAACATTTAAACCTCTCTCAACAGAAAAGGCAACAATCTTGTGATGTTCAATCAAATCATTAATTGTTGGTAAGTATCTTTTTAAAAGGAAAGAAATTGAATTTGAAAACATTTGATTGAAAAGATTTGATTTGAAAAAGATTTGATTTGAAAAACTAAGAAAAATTGATTTTGAAAACAAAATCTTCCCCCTGGCACCATCCTGGCGTTAAACGCCCAGAATGGTATACATTCTGGCGTTTAACGCCCAAAATGCACCCCTTTTGGGCGTTAAACGCCCAACCAGGTGCCCTGGCTGGCGTTTAAACGCCAGTCTGCCTTCTTCACTGGGCATTTTTGAATGCTCAGCTTTTTCTGTATAATTCCTCTGCAGTTGGTTCTGAATCTTCAATTCCTTGTATCCTTGACTTGAAAAGACTCAAATTAAAAATATTTTTTGGATTTTTCTATTAATCAAAATGCAACAAGAATCAAATAACAATGCATGCAAGACACCAAACTTAGCAGTTTGTGCACTACTGACACTAACAATATGAGAATGCATATGAGACACACAAAATACTTCAAGTCAATAGAATTCAAAGATCAAAACAAGAAATATATGCATGAATTCGAAAATTATAACAAAAACATGCATTTGACACTAAACTTAAGATGAGACTCTAGACTCAAACAAGAAACATAAAATCTTTTTGGTCTTTTTATGGTTTTATAAATTTTTTTGTGTTTTTCGAAAATTAAGTGGAAAAAGGCATCAAAATTCTTAATGAGAATTCCAGGAATCAGTGCAATGCTAGTCTAAGACTCCGGTCCAGGAATTAGACATGGCTTCACAGCCAGCCAAGCTTCCAAGGAAAGCTTCGGTCCAAAACACTAGACATGACCAAAGGTCAGCCAAATCTTAGCAAATCACTGCTCCAAGAGCAAGATTGATACGAAATCAACAAGCTCTTGTGGTGATAAGTTGAAACCTCGGTCCAATCAGATTAGACATGGCTTCTCAGCCAGCCAGATTTCAACAAATCATCATGAAACTCTAGAATTCACCTTCAAGAATTTCGAAAAAAAATACCTAATCTAAGCAACAAGATGAACCGTCAGTTGTCCAGCCTAAACAATCCCCGGCAACGGCGCCAAAAACTTGGTGCGCGAAATTGTGAACAATACTTTTTCACAACTCAAATAATTCCCGGTAATGGCTCCAAGAACTTGGTGCGCCTAATACCATGGCATTACACAACTTCGCACAACTAACCAGCAAGTGTACTGGGTCGTCCAAGTAATAAAACCTTACGTGAGTAAGGGTCGATCCCACGGAGATTGTTAGTATTGAAGCAAGCTATGGTCATCTTGTAAATCTTAGTCAGGCAGACTCAAATGTATATGATGATGATAAACGAAAATAACAGAAAAGGTAAAGATAGAGATACTTATGTATATCATTGGTGTATGAGCTTCAGACAAGTGTATGAAGATGCCTTCCCTTCCGTCTCTCTGCTTTCCTACAGTCTTCATCCAATCCTTCTTACTCCTTTCCATGGCAAACTTGTGTAGGGTCTCACTGTTGTCAGCAGCTACCTCCCATCCGCGCAGTGAAAGCTAATGCAGAGCACTCTGTCACAGTGCCGCCAATCACCGGTTTGGTTCCCTCCCCTACCGGAATAGAATCACTCTTTTGCGTCTGTCACTAACGCCCAGTAGGTTACAGGTTTGAAGCACGTCACAGTCATTCAGTCATTGAATCCTACTCAGAACACCACAGACAAGGTTAGACCTTCCGGATTCTCTTGAATGCCGCCATCAGTTCTTGCCTATACCACGAAGACTCTGATCTCATGGAATGGCTGGCTCGTTTGTCAGACGAGCACTCGGTTGTCAGGCGATCAACCATGCATCATGCAATCAGAAATCCAAGAGATATTCACTAAAGCCTTGAATGCTTGTAGAACAAGAATGGTTGTCAGTCATCTTGTTCATAGGTTGAAGAACAAGTGATATCTTAGATAAAGAACAAGCGGAGTTGAATGGAAGAACAATAGTAATTGCATTAATACTCGAGGTACAGCAGAGCTCCACACCCTTAATCTATGGTGTGTAGAAACTCCACCGTTGAAAATACATAAGAACAAAGGTTAGGCATGGCCGAATGGCCAGCCTCCCAAAGGTCTAAGATAGCATAAAACAAAGATAGCTACTCAGATGTCGTCTCTTCGACTCCCTCATACAATAGTAAAAGGTCCTACTTATAGAAAACTATTACATAGATGAGTAAATGACATAAAAATCCACTTCCGGGCCCACTTGGTGTGTGCTTGGGCTGAGCAATCAAGGAAATTCGTGTAGAGACGTTTTCTGGAGTTAAACGCCAGCTCCCATGCCAGTTTGGGCGTTTAACTCCAACTTTTAATCCTGTTCCGGCGTTTAACGCTGGAATTTCTGAGGCCGGATTGCTTCGCGGGTTTGGGCCATCAAATCTTGGATAAAGTATGGACTATTATATATTGCTGGAAAGCCCTGGATGTCTACTTTCCAACGCCGTTGAGAGCGCGCCAATTGGGCTTCTGTAGCTCCAGAAAATCCACTTCGAGTGCAGGGAGGTCAGAATCCAACAGCATCTGCAGTCCTTTTTGGTCTCTGAATCAGATTTTTGCTCAAGTCCCTCAATTTCAGCCAGAAAATACCTGAAATCACAGAAAAACACACAAACTCATAGTAAAGTCCAGAAAAGTGAATTTTAAATAAAAACTAATAAAAATATACTAAAATCTAACTAAAAGATATCAAAAACATACTAAAAACAATGCCAAAAAGTATACAAATTATCCGCTCATCAGGACGCGTGACCTGGCAGGAGCGCAACCCGCGCGGCCGCGTGGATGACGCGACCGCATCACTCTTCCGCGACCTGTACGGACCAGAAAGCGCTGGAAGTGACTTCTGGGCTGTTTCTGACCGAGTTTTCGGCCCAGAGAACACATATTAGAGGTTATAAAGTGGGGGAATGCATCCATTCATAAGAATGCTTTTCATAATTCACTTTCCATGATTTAGATTTAGTTTGGAGAGAGGTTCTCTCCTTTCTCTCTTTAGGATTTAGGTAGTGTTTTTAGAAATTAAGATTTAGGACGTCTCTTAGCTTTCAAGAGTAACTCTGGATCCAGATTTAAATGTTCTTTTATTTTAAGTTTTACTTTTATTTATTTATTCCAACATTTGAATTGATTATCATAATTTGATTTATGAATTTCTCCCATGTCACGGATTGTTCTTTGAATTAATGATAATTGAGGTATTTTCAGTTTATAATTGTTCTCTTGAATTAAGTTGCCATTGCTTCCCATCTAAGGATATTTTTATTATTCCAGCAATTTTACTCTTTTCCCTTTTGGCCTTGGTTAAATAATTGGTAACTCTTGAGTTATTAAACTCATTGTTGATTGAAAATTGGAATTCATCCACTTAACTTACCTTCATAGTTAGAGGTTAACAAAGTGGGAGAAAAATTCAATTGTCATCACAATTGATAAGGATAACTAGGATAGGACCTCCAGTCTTTATACCTTGCCAAGAGTTTATTTTACAGTTATTTATTTATTTTTATTGCTTTGAAAATATGCTTGTGCCCATTGCCCAAATTCTCAAAACCCCCAATTTACAATCTCCATAGCCAATAATAAGAACATACCTCCCTGCAATTCCTTGAGAAGACGACCCGAGGTTTGAATACTCGGTTAACAATTTTTAAAGGGGTTTGTTACTTGTGACAACCAAAACGTTTGTATGAAAGGACTTTTGAAGGTTTAGAAACTATACTTGCAACGAGGATTTATCCGCAAATTTCTAGACCACGCAAAAGTCCTCTCATCAGTTCTCCTTTTTCCAAAGAAAGTAATATTTTTTAACGTGACCCATTTTGTGACAGTAATGGCACTCAACATTCTTGTATCTTGACTTGGATTTACTCCTACTTTTACCTCTACCCTTTTGACCTTTATTCTGATTTTTTCCTTAGTTTCAGTGACTAATATTTCAGAGTGTGACGAAGAATTCTATGTCTTCCTTCTCATCTCTTTATTTAAAATGCCACCTTTAACAAGTTACATACTCACTTTACCATTCGGAGCAGAATTAGTAAGAGAGATACGAAATGTCTCCCAAGAATCTGGTAGAGTATTTAGCAACTACAATCCTTGAACCTCATCTTCAAACTTGATTCCCATGCTTGACAACTGATCCAAAACTCCTTGAAATTCATTCAAGTGATCTGATACTTGTGACCCCTCCTTGTATCTCAAATTCATCAACATATTCAACAAGTACAATATATTATTGTCAGACTTGAAAGCATACTAGGATTCAATTTTATTTCATAAAGCCCTAGCATGAGTCTCATTAGCACTGTGATTGTAAACATTATCATCCACCCATTGCCTAATAAAACCACAAACTTGTTGGTGTTTAAACTCCCATTCTTCATCTATTTTAGATTCTAGTTTTTGTATAGAAAATACGGGTAAATATAGATTTTTGACAAACAACAAATCCTTTATTTTGCCTTCCATAGATGGTAATTAATGCCATTTAAACTTATCATCCTAGTAGAATTATTTGCCTCCATATTTCAAGTAAGTTATAACCAAATACCCAAAATTGAGCTCTAATGTCAATTGATAGGAATAAAACATACAATTTTCTACTTGCAAGAATTAGAGGAGCAACAATATTCACTCACAATAAGTATTAACACTAGCACAATAATACCCAATAGCAGTAGAAAAATCACATAAACCAGAAATTGGAGCAAGTTAACTCACCAAGATTTTTAACGTGGAAAACCTCCTCAGTGTGAGAAATAAAAACCACGATTCACCAAGACCAGAAATAGCTTCACTATGATGAAAACTAGGATACAAGAGAGTCACAACTTACTGCACAAAATGTGCATACAACAAGCCAAACAACCCAAGCTTCAAAGCTTACAAAACAAGAACAAGAAGATGAAAATACCACAAAAAATAGAGCTGCTATGCGTGGCCAATATCTCCAGCTACAGACATTGAATCGAAGATCCGAACGGTGAAAACAAAGTATCAGATATGTGAAACACACTATCCAAATTTGAGCCCGATCCAACGATTAACGAATCTGCAACGACCAATTTACAGAGATAGCTTTGTATATGTGCGAAAATGACTTTCTCTCTTTTCTTCTCTCTAGTGTTTAGTGTTCTTCTTGCAAATGAGACCTCTCTTACTCAACCCTAACTCACCTCAGTCACTTCAACTATTCATGAGTTTGGATATTAACATTTAGGCTTTTTCTCCACATAGGAAGGGAGCCCAAAAACCCAACACATAGGAGTTTTAATTTACTATTAGCATGATAAATTTATAAAATTAAATCAAATCAAAACCTAATTAAGGAGATAATTTGAGGCATTGGAATCTTTCAATTTGGAGTTAATTCAATCTAATTTTATAAGCTTATCATGTTAGTCATAAACTAGGACTACTAGGGATGTGGTGTTATGTCACTTAACATGTCATATCAACAAATTTTGACATCGTTAACAACGGAAGTAATAGAAGGACCAAAATGATCAACTTAATTAAAATTTTTGAAAGACAAATTTAATTACAAAAAATTTCAAGTGCTAATTTAGAAAATAAGTAATCTTTTGGAGATTAATTTGACTATTTAGTCATATATATATATATATATATATATATATATATATATAATTTACTTATAATATTTTTTATTCTATTTAAGTTTGAATAGAAGCAAGTAAATGAAAAGAATAGATTTTGCGGGGGGAGGATGATATCCTGAATTTGATGTTACACAAAGTTTCTGTAGACAAAAAAATGATTTTTGGGGGGAGGGGGGAAAGAGGATGATATCCTGAATTTGATGTTACACAAAGTTTCTATAGACAAAAATTGCAACACTAAATAGTACATATTTGGTTTGAAAGTTTTTTTCTTAAGTAAATAGATTAGTAAAATAAAAAAGGTAAGCATTTAAATATTTTAAAATTAAGAGAATAAAATACATATCATGAAAATTATAAATTTAGTAGTGATTAATTTTTAATTTATCACTTTATTAACTTTTTATTTTAGATTTTTTTTTCGATTTAGGTGAAAATGAGATAGAAAGTTCTTCTTTAATATCGTTTTATAATGTTTGTTTATTTGAAAAGTTCAATATAAGTTTAAATGGATTATTATTTTAGAAATTCAAAACATAATTTCAATACTATTTTTATCCATGCATGCACTCATTTTTTATCTTTCTTTAATTTGTTGAGATACTTCGTGGAACTACCAATGCGTTTGTTCTTTGTTAGAATATAATTAGGATCAATTAGTATTATTTAGTATATCTGAATATTTATTATAGGAGATTACATCTTTATTATTACGATTCTTTTAGCACCTTTCATCTGGCAGTTCCGTCTGCCTTCTCTCGTGGTAGTTCCGTCTGCATTCTTTCGTGGCAGTTTTATCTGCGTTCTCTCGTGGCAGTTTTGTCTGCGTTCTCTCATGGCAGTCCCGTCAGCGTTTTCTTGTGGCAGTTCCGTCTGCCTTCTCTCGTGGCAGTTCCGTCTGCCTTCTCTCATGGTAGTTCCATCTGCGTTTTGTCTATGTTTCCTTGTGGCAGTTCCATCTGCGTTTCTTTCCGGCAGTTCCGTTTGCGTTTCCCTCATATAGCGGCAGTTCCATCTGCGCTTCCTTCAGACAAGCGGCAGTTCCGTCTGCGCTTCCTTCAGACTAGCGGCAGTTCCGTCTGCGCTTCCTTCCGGCAGTTTCGTTTGCACCTGTTTTATCAATTTATGTAGTTTTTTCTCTTTCTTTTGTTATTTTAAATAAGTTTTAAACTCAAGTTGTCACTTGAGTTTGAGGGGGGATGTTAGAATATAATTGGGATCAATTAGTATTATTTAGTATATCTGAATATTTATTATAGGAGATTACATCTTTATTATTACGATTCTTTTAGCACCTATAAATACCCTTTATATTGTAGACAATTTGAGTAGACAACTTAAATATACTCAATAATACACAAATCCTTTCTCCTCTCTTGTTTCTAACATTCTTGTTTCAGAGTAAAAACATTACTTTGGCATATAATTTATTGAGAGGGTGCCATTTGTTGTCCAATTTCTTTTACATGCTAGGTGTATATAAGAAAAAGAATAATCATCATATAAAAATATATATTTAATATCTATAAAAAAATTTGATTATATTTCTATATGTTTGATTAGTCTATCATATAGGTTTAATTATTACATTGTAATGTTTGATTATTTTTTGTTTTGTCAAAAGAACTTGTAATAATATCTATAAATATATAAAAAAAGTGTGATAATTGATTGGATAACAAAGTTTCTATCTTCAAAAAGTACGTTTTTTTTTAATTTAATTGTTTCTAACTGTCTATCTTTAAAATGTATTTTTTTAATTTAATTTTTCTGTAAAATTACAAATTAAATGAAAGATTCTGATTTTAAGCTATAATTCAAATTGAAAGTTTTAATTAACCTTAAAAAAAGTTGAATAAAGGACTTCTTTTTCAAGTTACTATACAAATAACTGAGTGTTGTTGTTAAGTCTGTAAAACGAAGAATTTTTTATTTTGTCCCCCCTCAAAATTATACCGAACATAAAAGATCAAAGAAATAGAGTTGACACCATTATATGTTTAGGTTCAGTCTTTTAATGCAATGAGATTTATATCTAATCTCTATTATAACAATAATAAAATTTTTACTATAATTTTAAAGAAATTATAATTACCAAATCCAAAAGATTACAATTCAATCCATGTAGAATTTCTAAGCTTTTCACGAAGTTTATCAACCATTAATTTCACCTATTTTATTAGAAAAAATTTAGAAAGCTAACTACTATATAAGCCAATTCAAGTTAACTTTTTTTTATTTTTAATTTTAAAATTTTAAATATTAAAATAGTGGGATTGTTTTATATATATAACTAATCTGACTTGACTATATTTTTAGTTGATTCTCTAACAAAACTTATTATTATTTCTAAGTGATAACCCAACTTTTAAAAAAAAATCTAACTTGGTTCATCAAACCACTAAATGTCCACACAAGCTTAGTCAATTTTTCATGGTTCTAAAAATCGAACCGGACCAGCTGGTTCAACCGAAAAAATCATGAACCGGTTACCTAGCCGATCCAGATAAGGTCAGAAATTGTCTTGCAAAAATCAAAGAAAAAATCGGTCGAACCGGCGATTAATCAGTGAACTAGAAGAACTGTCCGGTTTTTTTGCGGTTTTTTGGCTCTTAAAAAAAAAACAAACGTCTAATTGCCTAAACGAAACGAAGCCATAAATCGACTCCTCTCCTCTCTCAAAAACTCAATTGGAAGAATAGAAAAGAACCCTAGCGGAACCCACAGCCACTGCATCTCCCCTAGCCCCACAGCACCCAGCCGCTGCACCCACCGCAACTCCCGCAGCTCCACAGCCCTGCGGAACCCACAGCCACCGCATCTCCTCTCCTCTGTTCGTCGGTGTCGTGCCGTGGAAGCTCCGTCGCCGTCCTAAGAAGCTGTGTCGCCATCGTGTGGAAGCTCTGTGGCCGTCACGCTGTCTCCTCTGTTCAAACGCTCTCTCTCTTTGTTCGCCGGTGTGGCCGTCTCCTCTGTCGTCGCCGTCACTCCCCTTCCTCCTCGCCGCTGGTAAGCAGTAAGCACTCTGAGTGTTGATGCAGGACCCAGTCTTCATATTTGCAAATCACTTCACTTGAAAGCAGACAGATGCAGGACAAATATAATTACATTTGGCATCAAAATTTTCATTATGTGTAAAATTGTGAATGAGTACATAGTCTCTTACTTATTTTATGAAACTGGAATAATCTTGTTGATGGTTGATTTATGATTCTAGGATGATTTTCTAAAATGATGATGATATTGTTACTGATATGTTGTTGGCTTCTTGTTGATTCTCTGATGGTTATTGATCAGTGATGATTGGTGCCTTTGATTTTGAATTGGAGTTGGGTTTAATTATGAGTTATTTGGGTTTAATATGAGTTGCTGAGTTAATAATACTGATTTTGTTGATGTTTGCTTATTCTAAAGTGCTGATTTTCTGAAATGATGATGATGATGTTGTTGCTTGATGATATATTGTTGCCTGTTTGTGGATTTTCTGATGATTACTGTTTAGTGATGATTAGTGCCTTTATTTATTTCTGAATTGGAGTTGGGTTTAATTGTGAATTGCTGGGTTTAATTATGAGTTGCTGAGTTGATTTTGTTAATGTTTGCTTATTTTGAATTGTTGATTTTCTGAAATGATGATGATGTTGTTGCTTGATGATATATTGTTGGCTTGTTGCTGATTTTCTGATGATTACTGATTAGTGATGGTTAGTGCCTGTATTTAGTTGGAGATTTTATTGTTAATATATTTTTTTTTTTTGTAGAACATTATGGTAAATTTTGAAATTTTGGATTTGATTAGGTTAGAAATTATCAAATTTAAATATTTGAAATTATATATTAAATTTTTAATGAATGTTTAATTAAACTGGTTAAATTCTGGTTGAACCCCGATCAAACCATTGAATCAGTAAACCAGTTATTTTATCGGTTCATTGACCGAATCAGTTCTCGCAACCTTGCAATTTTTAAGTACTAACCCAACTTAAAATAAAATAACTAATCATAGTTCAAGCAACTAAAATACTATTACAATACAATGAATATTAAGACTTTTCTCAAATTTGTCTCCCTTATCTTTTTTGGCTTATGGCTTTTATTTGATTTCTCACATAATTAAATTCAGCTTTTTAAAATTATAGAAAAGAGATGAAAAGAAAAGATAAAAAAGACATTCTATGTATGCTTCATGAAAAAAATGATGAAGCTATATTGAGGAATAAGAAAAAGTTGTATTGAGTGTAAATGATTACAGCATCTATCGAAATGTTGAGTACAAAATATTAGAATCAGATCATCTTAAGTACTATAAAAAATACAAAAAATTCAACAAATATTATACTAGTTGATTTGTATCTCACTTTGCATACAAAAAGATGTTTAAAAGGTTAAAAGGTATAATATTCTATACACTTGCTTAGCTACATCAATTTTGAGTGATTACCGATAACTTAATTACCATGTCATTTTTGTGAAGATCTTTCCGTTGATTAAAACGGATACTGTAGAAATAATAAAAGTATTGCAAGAAGCAATAAAAGCAACTTATTATGGTAAAACGGATAAAAGTTTTGTGGTATTTGAAATTGTTACATTTGCATAAATATAAATCCCAAATATTTATTTAGATAATTTGTTTATATAAAAATTTGTAGATAAAAGCAAAATACAAAAAAAAAACTTACGTTATTATGTTTATTTTTTTCTTTTTTTGGCAATAAATATGAAAATTTTTTATGATAAACATAAAAATTTTGAAAGAAAAAAAATAAAAAATAAAAAACAAAAAAACACAAAGTTTAGATGCGTGTTTATTAAAATATAATTATGTGTTTAGTTTAGATAAGACATATATTAAGTTGAACTCTTTTTTAAGAAAATTTTATGTGTTGCAAAAATTTTTGTACTATATAATTAAAATTTATTATGTTTTTTATGAAAATGTTAAGGAATGGACACTTTGAAAAATACACATAAATATAAACATAAAAATTAATTTATTTATTTAAAAAAATCCATAAATACTCTAGTTAACAACCGCCAATGGTACTTGTAAGCTAAACCTGAGCATTCCCTACATGACAGCCTTGAAACATGAACCAAAGTTTTATTACATAATTCAACAAATTTCAGCGTTGTGATCAACTAGCCCGTGTGAAAAGCATATATTTAGCAAGGTGGCTAATAGCAGTAGCCCACATAAGGAACCCTAAAGAGCAATTTGGATTTTACAAGGCACATGGCTCCAATTTAATTTTCAGCAAAGGCCATGTGAGTTTTTCTGTCGTTGCCTTGCAGTGGCAGCAACCAAACCATGTCCCACTCTACAATATATAAGTTTGTTTTCACGTAGGACACGGTACCAAAATTAAAATGCAAACAAAAAACATATGATATATCAAATTATCCTAAAAATCTTACACTTTTTTCTTTTTCTCCTTCCCCCTCCCCCTCTAATATTTTACCACTACTTCCAAAGTCTACAACAAAATTTAATGGAACCACTAGGCAAGATGACAATAATAACCCTTGAGAAAAAAAAAAAAAAAACAAACTAAGCCAACTAGTACTAAAACTTTATACAGTACTACTACCTACTACATGATGGTGCAGCTCTCGGTGTTCTCATCACTGAAAACATGTGTCATGGGATCAGCCATGGGATGTAACGGCATGGGTGGCGGTGGCATCATGTACGGCCTCATGCCACCACCACCATACATCATGTGTTGTGGTGGATACATATTCATGTTTGCTTGTTGATGTTGATGTTGCTGCTGTTGTTGATGTTGGTTCATCATCATGGCCATATATTGTTGTTGTTGCATGTTATATGGATTTGGTTGTTGCATTTGCATCCCTTGATAGTAGCCACCACCATTCATTGCGGCCGCCGGCAACCCTTGCACTGCCGGAATATTCCCCATCTGGCCCATTTGTCCCATTGGGCCTTTCTGACCCATTTGGCCCATGTTGCCATTATTACCACTACCGCCATGATGATGACCATTATTATTACCCCCCTTGCCACCACCACTCCCACCCTTTCCACTTTTGCCACTACTAGGAGGGAGAATATCAAAATCATCAAAATCGAAGTCAACTTTGTCCAATTTCCCACCCCCATTTTTCTTTCCATCTTTGCCCTTGTTCCCACCATTCCCATTGCCTTTGTTGTTCTTGTTTGTTGTGTCGGTTGCCCCTTTCTTGCTTTTCTTTCCTCCAAGACCTAATAACTTAACAAGGAAGCCACCGCCACCACCACCACTTTTTGATTTCCCACCCTTTTTCTTGTTATCTCCACCACCACCACCACCACCACCGCCACCCCCCTTGTTATTCTTTCCTCCTTTGTTGTTTTTACCACCATCTCCACCACCACCTTTCTTTCCCCCATTTCCATCTTTGCCCTTCATTTGCATAGGGAGATCCATGACATCAGCAGCTTTCTTGGCTCCCCCACCACCACCGCCACCAAAGGCATTGCCTTTATGGCTGTTCATGGCAGGCCCATTCATCATCATGCCAGCAGGCCCATGTGGCCCACGGGCATTGGCCATCATCATTGGCATCATCTTGTTATTCATCATGGGATTACCATGCCCACCATGTCCACCATGTCCATGGCCATATTCTTCTTCCTCGTCCTCATCATCATATTCGTCATCATCAAAATCCTCATCATCGAACTCATCATCAAAATCATCAAGACCATCATCACTTTCATCATAATCCTCATTATCGGATAAGTTAAACTTGACAGATTTCTGATCCTTCCCCTGTCCCTTGAGATCTTTTGTCCCCTTCATGTTTTGAAAGTTTGCTATTTGACCACCACCACCACCACCACCACCACCACCACCTCCTCCTCCTCCTCCTCCTCCTCCTCCTCCTCCTCCTCCTCCTCCTCCTCCTTTATGACCATTTTGCCCCTTATTGTTCTTTCCTCCTCCTCCTCCTCCTCCTCCTGCTGATGCTGCCGCCATCATCTTGGAGGGATCAATTTGCAAGTTCTTGAACTGTTGTGGGTTAATGGGGAAGTTCTGGTTGAACATGATGCCGCCTCCTCCTCCTCCTTTCTGGCTCCATAGTTCAGCATGTTTGCCTCCTCTCTTGAGCTTCTTTATGAGCTTTGCTGGATCTATATGGCCTGATACCACAACCTTCCCTTGCTCAGCATCTATATTCACTGAATACACACCTGCCACCACCAACAACAACTAATTAGTTATACTAACAACTTGAAAAAGCAAAAGCAAAACAGAAACAAGAATGTACCGTCTATTTTCTGAAGCAGTTTCTTCACTTTCTGCTCACACCCATCACAGTGGATATTCACCTTCAGAATACAATTCTACATGTACACCAAAAAATAAATCAGTTAACAAATTATCAAAAGGGAAGACTTTTGTTTACAAATTCAGTTAAGATGTTCACCTGAATTCTCATCATGTCTTGTTTACTCATCCTTGAAGAGTAGAGTCTCAAAGTGATACAAGGGTGAAGTGAAGTAGTAGAAGTTGTTACATATAAAGATATCTTCTTTTTTTAGAGAGAGATTATTGTTGGTACTCAAAAGGGGACACACACACAACCAAACACTCTTATCTCTTCTTTCTTTTGTTTGGCTTGCAGCAGCAACAAGCAACACTGAAAATAACACAACAAATGTTTGTTTCCGTTGAACACAAAATAATTATCCGTACTTTGAGGCACACTTAATAGTACACCCGCTCATCAACTACGAATAACTATTAGCTGGCTTTACACTTTCTTGTTTCTGGTTTTATATATAACAAAAAACAAGACAGCAAGAGAGAGAGAGAGAAAGAGAGTGAACCCAAGTGAGGGTGTTCAATTTTTCTCAAGTGCTTTCTTCACTGCTTAATACTGCCACTCTTGCGCCTAATTTATTTCAAGCAACTCTCTTTTTCGGCTTTTTTTTTTTTTCTAATAAAGAAAAAATGGTGATGAGCTTTCGTTTTTATAAATATCTTTTATAATATATTTTTCTGACAGCTATGACCGACTTTTCAGATTTTAGCTTAATCCAATGGGTGGGGGGCAAAAGGGTCATTGGACCTTACTTTTGGGCCGGACCTTCTTGGATTGGGCTCAGAAACAACTCTCTTGTTAGTTTTCTTTTTTTTTTTAAATTAGCAAATATTTCAGAATTTTTTTCCCAGTTTCAAAATTACTTTAATTTTCACTTGAAAAGAACCACATAAAATCTGTTCAATTTTCGAAAGTAAAAAAGTAAAAAACCGATCAGTTAGATTTTTACTAGTAGTGTGGTACAGAATCTTTATATAATTTGGAGATTTTTATTTCTGTATAATTTTTTAGTTTTTATAGATTATTACAATTATATATTTGGTTTAGATTTAATCATTTTGAATAATATTTATATGATATGCGTACATAAAAGATTAATTATTAAATTATTTATTTTTATAAAATATATATTAAATATTAAATATATAATAATTAATTTAAGAATTAATTTTTTGTATATATATAAATTTTTATATTTTTTTTGGTCTACAAATTTTTATATTTTTACATGCACGTATAAGTCTCGGTAGCTGGGCCTCCCATGTTAATTGTCAAGAAAAGAAAGTTAGAAAGAAAAGTAGAAAACTGAGAAAATTTAAAACAATAATAATAATAAGTTATGTAGCGATTGTTGCCTTGCGTTAAAGCAGAAGAGAAGCTTCTGTGTCAACGTGACAACATTATTCATTGTAGGTTGGCGAACTTAAAATAGTCAAGCGACCACTTAAGAAGTTTAAATCTTCAAAGACATACCTTGTGCTTCGTTACGTTATTAAATCTATTTATTATTACTTCATATTTTGTATTTGGAATCTGAATATCTAATTCACAATAGTGAATTCATTTAATTTAGCTGCTATTGTGGCGGTGGTATCATACGTTGTTGATGTTATTGTAGCTATGGTTTCACTTAGAGTAGTAATGAGTAGGGTATAATAAGATTTGAATCCAATTTTAATTTTTACTTATGAATTGAGATTTTTAAATAAATTTAATTTTAATTTATTTATAAAATTGAAAATATTTTAATTCTAATTTTATCTGTTGTTAATTTATAGGTATTTGATTCTGTTCTCAGGTTATAAAAAAAGATATAATATTATTATATAACTTGATGATAATTTAAAAACAATAATTTTTATGTAAAAGAAAAACATATTAAATTATCGATTAATGATCTATTTTTAGTGGTTAAGAATTTTTTGCATTTAATGAAAAACCCTTGGTTCAACATGTGTTGGTCGGATAGGGTTGAGTCTCAACCCGCACCCTATTCATTATGAATCGGGTTAGCAACCTATCCGATCGAGTTGAATCGGATTAGGTACCCGTGAATAAGGTGCATGTTGTCACTCCTAGTTTCAATTCTCAACAATAACTTAAAAATAATATATTTTACCATCACATACTCTATAAATATTATGATATAATAAGTACTGTTTAGTTATAAGACATGAGTAAATAAAAGAGTAAAATGATAATTAGGTCTATGAAGATTTTGACTTCGTACTATTTAATTCAAAAAAAATATTAATTTGGTCTTCTAGGATAGTAAATAATAGACACATGATATCCCTCAATCAATTCATCAACTAAAACTTAATGATGATACTTATATATACTATTAAGTACTCTGACATGTATATTTATGAAAGAAAGGCATATAGATAACAACTTTTAGAACAAAACATCATTTGCTTTGATTAGATTTGTAAGAAATATAGAGCCGTTGATAAAAGAGTATGTTACGAAAGGATAACCGGAGATTAATGTGTTGGACTCGTTGGGTTGGCCCAATCGTCTGAAGGAGGGATCCCTTCGACTAGGTTCGCGTTTGAGAACCTCTGTCTGACTTGTGTGTGAGAGAATGTGGGGTGGTACCTGCAAAGATAATCTGATGCCTAAGTCAGCAAGGGTCTAAGCAAGTTTAGAGAGTATTGGAACTTAGTGATACCTGAGGGGTGTCAGTGTATTTATAGTGGTGAACCAATAACCACCGTTGGAGTAGTTCCACCTTTTAAGGAGGATAACCGTCCCTTTATCTTAGGGAAGTTGCGATGTGGCCCCTAGAAGTGGGTTGAGAGATTTTAGGGGCAGTTACTTATTTGAATAAGTGTTTATCTGCCAGCTAATCTTCACTTCCGACTTCCTTGGGGCAAGTCGTGGTTAGAACCGACTACTTGAGAGAAGGTCGGTATCAAATGAGGGTCAATCTTTGGATTGGGCCTCTCATTTGGTCTTGGATCTTAGTGTTGGATCAGGATATGAACATAGTATATGAAAATTTAAAAGATAATAAATATTTTACTATCCAAAACTATATCATTTTATGCTCATGTGATAATAACGAGACATGTACCATCGTAAATAATGAAATACATAAACAATAATTCTATTTTATTTTACACTATTCATTGTCACAAAGACATACATGTGTATTATTTGCTATTTTAAAAAACTTAATTAGTATTTTTTTTCAAAAACTAATTAGTCTAAATTCAACATCTTCAAAGACCTAATTATTATTTTATTTTAAATAAAAAAATTAAATAATAAATATCTAATGTCTAATATCTAATTAGTAATAAGAGTATTAATTAAGAGCAATTTAAATAACATTTTAATATTTTAACATTTTAAGTAAGTAGTGAATTTGCTTTTTTTAATTTTATGTGTGATTTGAATGTAAAAAATTTATTTGTAATTATTTTTATGAGAATTTAATAGTTAAAAATAATTAGATATTTTGACAAATTTAATTAAATTATTATTTAATAATTTTTTATAATTAATTTTATATAAAAATAAGTATATAAATTTTTATTTTTAATTTATTCTTTTAATACTAAATTAAAAAATACTATTTATATATTAAAATTAACTAATAATATATTCATATATAAATATATGTATAATTTAATTTATTTTAAATATATATATTTATATTCTAATACATATTTTATACTACACTTAACATAGTCATAAATTAAATCGCTTAAAAATTTAGTGTGCGAACTTTTAAAACAATAAACGCGACTAATTATCAAATAGGCTAAAATTTTTATATATGAATAATTTTAATGTGAAATACAAAAATATTTGATCATTTGGGTGTTTTACACAGTTGTGATAGTAGCACAAAACGTCATTGACATTTTGTAATAAAAAAAAATTTTTAATCATAAAAGAACAAAACGTTATTGACGTTTTGTAATAAAAAATATTATTTTAATTATTAAAACACAAAACGTCACTGACGTTTTGTTAAAAAATTATTATTTTAATTGAAGAAATACAAAACGTCACTGACGTTTTGTAAATAATCATAGTTGTGTTTAACACACAGTTTGGTTCATGACGAAAGATTTCTCCTTTAATAATACAATATTAAAAAGAAAAAGTTCTTATCAAATACACTAATTTTATCGGCGGAGATCAAATCCCACCGTATCGTTAAAGGACAAAGTGAACTATGTCCCTATAACACTATAAGTATAACACCTCAAAATTTTAATTTCCCCTAATAAACATTTTTAAAGAAGTTGAGGATTTTTTTTTCCAGATCTTGATGGATATCCGCACCAGCTTCCACTTAAATTTTATATCAAAAAAGAAAACGACTGATGTTAATTCATTTGTAATTTTCTATTTATTTTTTCCCTACTTGGTGTGTGCATGATTAAACTGTTTAATTTTTTGATCTAATAATTATGGAGGCTATAGCATAGCCTGTGATGATTATTTAATTATAACACATTTAGAATCTTTTTGCTAATGCATGCATCATTTAATAATTAATATAAGCTAGTGTTGTCTATCTAGGAATGTGGCCGTTATTAATTAATTAATTAAAATATTAAAATTTGGAAATAAGAACATGTTTTGGACTTTCACTAAGAAAGCAAAACAACAAAGACCAGAAGACCTGTCAGTCAACAAGGTTAAACAGTGATTCAACTACTAAGGTCTAAGATCTAAAGACTAAAGAGAAGAGATTTGGGTTTGTGTGTAAAAAAGCTAAGCTACCATCAAAGGGACCTCTCAAAGCCTCATCCCAAGGCCACTGACACATAATACAGTCAATCACTAAACTCTAAAATAACCATACTTCTCCTTTGGAAAAGTCTTACTATTATTTCATTATTCTACATGTCACTCTATTTAAGTATTTAGTATTTAGTTATTGTTGCACAATATACAAAGGTAAACCACTGTTTTACCGTTTCAAAAATGTTAATTTTGGTTAAATAGTTTTTAAATAAAAAAAGGTACTCATGATTTCATTTTAACAAATTTGTCATAATTTTGTGATCTTTTCAAAATTACAAATGTTTTTCTTTCTTTTAATGATTTTTTGTCTAAAACACCATATTTTAGGTGTCAAAATAATAATAATTTATCAAAAATCAAAACTAATACTTAAATCATTGATTAAAAAAGAATAAAATATCTCTATTTTAAAATAATATTTCCACTTTCTAATCTAGCTATCATAAAATGTGAAATACGTATTAGGTCTTTCATTTATTATTTAATAGGATAAATTAAAAAATAAAAAATATATATATAACACAAGTTTTACTTTTTAGAAAAAGGAAATGTGCACAGTGAAGAAACACTGATGTTCTGCGAGTTTGAACCCTTCTTTTGCAACCAAAATCATTATTTGTCTTCATTAAAAGCCCAACCTGGGTGGAAAATCGCTGTCCTCGCATAATCTTTTATTAGGATTTTTCAAAAAAGATGTCTCTAATCTACAAAACGCCTTCATAATAATCCAAACTTTATTTGTAAGATGTGGCCCTGTTGAGTTGGTTTCATTTCATTTGGTACACTTTCCACTCATACTTTCTTTTAATTAATTAATTTCTTTTACAAGAATAAAAAATATTTGACTATCCAACTGAGTTTATATATGCTTCCAATCAGTGTGCGGCGTTGTTGTGGTGTATACCCATAAACTTAGGAGTAAATGTTCTTTTTTTTGTCTTTGACTGTTTATTCAAATAACAAAACATTTTTTAATAATTTAAAAGTTTTTAATCGATACATAATAATTTAAGTAATTAATTTAAACGAATTTTGTAAATGACAAATTTTTTATATATTAGAATCCATTTAATTCGATAACAATATTATTTAGACTAATTAATTAAATAATTAAAAACTAACTAATAATTTTTAAATTATAAAAAATATTTTATCTTTCGAATAAATAATAATAAAAAAAACATTTACTCCAAACTTATCAAATTGTACTTGGTTTCTTTCACAGCCAAACATGGACATGTAGTGGCCAACTTCTTTCTATTATTTCAACATCTTGTAACCAAGTAGTGGAGAGGAATAGAAGATTCTCGCCATAAAAGCTACCCACTTCTCCATTGTGATGATTATTATCTTTGCTCCCAACTACACTAGGTAATCAATAAGAAATGCAGTCAGCTGCAGTTAATTTCAGCTCTTTTTTCTTTTTGAATTTTTAAAAAAAATATAAATTCAAATTATCATTAAAAATTTTAAAATCTAATAACAAAAAAAATTAAAAATAAAAAACATCTAAAACAAACATCTAAAATTGTTGTAAAAATTATTTTAAAGATTCATTTTAAAAATTTTAAAACAATTTAAAATTCATTTTAAAATTTTTTAAATTATTTTAAAAATTTTAATAAAAAATCCAAACGTAACAAAAATAAACATTTAAAACTATCTTTTGAAGGAATGTAAATTCAAATTATCATGAAAAACATCTAAACCTAATAAAAAAATCTAAAATCTAAAAAAAAACAACTAAAATTAAATAATAACAAACATCTAAGATGACAAAATCACTAAAGATTCATTTTAAAAATTTCATAATTATTTTAAAAATGCTAAAAATTATTTTAAAATTTTAAAATTATTTTAAAAATTTCTAAAAAAAAAACATCTAAAGCGTAACAAAAAGAAATATTCAAGACCTAAGAAAAATGAGATTTCCACAATCTTTTTAAAATTCTAAAATCTAACAAATAGATATTTAGTAAAATATTGAAAATAGAACATCCGAAAACTAAAGAAAAGAGTTATCTAAAACTATTTGCAAAATCATCCAAAATCCAAAAAGAAGAAAAATCCAAAACATAAGAAAAAGAAATATCTAAAATTTAAGAAAAAGAAACATCCAAAACTAATAAAAAGAATGATCCAAAACTAAGACCTTGGTACGTTTGGATATGGTGCGGCGTTGCTTCATTCGCAAGAGGGGGGAGTGGCAGGAGGGCGCTACTACAGCAGACAAAGGAAGGGCAATGCTGTGTCGAAGGAGGGAAGGCGTGTAACACTTTACCACACAAAATTTTACGCTGCAGTCATAAGTCAGAAGTGGCGAGATATTACGACCTCTAAAAACAAAGTACATACGTATATTTGAAAGATAAAATATAACTAGGAACTTGTGAAGAAAGATAACAGAACAAATAATCGCATCATACTCGAAAACGTCAAAAATATACAGAGACGACTATATATATATATATATATATATATATATATGATTCGAAAGAAAATACATAACAATACTAGTCTCGACCTGCGAAGATAAGGTCGGCTAGAAAGTATAATACAACCCAGAAAGATACAAAATACATCCTATTTTTTTAAAGTCAACTTCTAAGAGGGACATACAGTTATAATATACAAAAGTGGAGAAGAATATCTAAATATATAATGAAAACCCAAAAGACAATTTTCACTTCTAAAAAGAAACCAATGTAAAACCTGGTTAATTAACGCATAAATGAGAATTTATTCTAGAAAGAAAAAAATGTGATTTTTATGACTTAACATGATAGAGGAGATTGAAATGAGAATTTCGATACTAATTTTACAGAAATCGGACCAAGATTGGACCGAACGGGCCAAACCGGGCCACCTGGACTCATATTGGGCACTTGGTCCAACATAACTAAACCTAAAACCCTAATTTTCAGCACTCTCTCTTCTCACTAACACTCATTCACGCTGAAAAATGGGAAAGAAAGGGGAAGAACACTCTCTCAAAGTTCTATCTCTCACTTGATCTTCAAAACACCATAACTTTT
Organism: Arachis stenosperma; assembly: GCF_014773155.1. Taxonomy (NCBI): domain Eukaryota; kingdom Viridiplantae; phylum Streptophyta; class Magnoliopsida; order Fabales; family Fabaceae; genus Arachis; species Arachis stenosperma. Next base: position 33,111,272 of record NC_080385.1, on the reverse strand, counting down.
GATCTAGAGCTCTGATTGCCACACTGTTTGCGGCTACGCGTTCACCGCGAAGAACTCTACAAAACCCACTACTTTATTTTTTAGGTAAGCCACGTTTTGATCTCAGTTTTTCATCCTTTAATTTCGAATTTTATGAAAAAAAGTATTGAGATTTTGGGTTCTTTGATGTTATAGGACCCAACTCTCTTGAAGGAGAAGATTAATCTTGTCTACTTGAACCTTGGGTGTGGTAAGATTCTCAATCCTAGTGTAATTTATTGGTTTATGATGTTTAGATATTGAGTTGTTGTGTTTAGGTATGATAATTGTGCCTTAGGTAGTGTGTATGTGAATATTAAAGATTGATTAAAATTTTGGAAAGCTTGGAAAAGGGCTTTGGTGTGTTAAAAATCTATTCTTGGAGGTGTTGAGACCTTGAGAGCTTGTGAAAAAGTGATTTGGAAATGCTCCGGTTGAGCAGGGGAAATCAGCTAAGGTATGATCTCGATTTCCTGTATCTAAAATGTAATGTGGTGTGAAAACTTAGGCTAGAGGCCCTAAGATAGGCATTGAATTGTTGATATTGTTGAATGGTTGAGATATATTATGTGGTCATATATGTGATTATGATTATTGATGCGTTGATGGTATGATGCATGAGAGATATGCATGTTGTGATATATGCTTGATGATTTATTGAAGTTGAATTGTGGATGAAACCATGTTAATGGTGAGTATGATATTGGTTATGTGTAATGATGGTTGATTGGAAATGGTGTTGTTAGAAATTGAGATGAGGAAAGATGTATGACATGTTAATGTGTTTGTAATTTAGCCATTTGATTCAGATAGGTTAAAATGGTGAGACGGTGGTTGTGAATTTGATGAAAATATTAATGTATGAGTTGAGGAGGTTTGGGGTTGATTTTTAGTATGTTTTGGGTTGATTTCAAAAAGAGTTGAAATTGGTATGTTTTGGTTGATTTTGAAAGGGTTGAAATTGGTTTGTTTTGAAAATAGCACTTTATGGTTTTGTATAAAAATATAGTTTTTGGGCATACTTTGGCGAAGCATGACTTGGACTCTGGATCTCCATTTTGTGCCAAACTTATTTAGAAATGAAATTGGATCCGGGATGTTCATGCCGTTCGAAGAACGGGCAAAAAGTGATTTGAAACGAAGAAGTTATGTCCGTTAGAAGATTGGGGTTTGAAATTGTGAATTTTGCAGCTTTTAACTTAGAAATTTTTTTGGCAGAACACACACCCACGCGTAGGCGTGACTGACGCGTCATTTTCACTACCCACGCATACGCGTCGATGCGCTGCACCAATTGCCCAGCCTAATTCCCGAGAGTTATGCAAGAATTATGCCAGTTCTGTGCGTGGGGCACAAACTGCACCCACACGTACGCGTGGCTGTCACGTAGGCATCACTTGGCTTTTTCCCATCCACGCGGGTGCGTGGGCGACGCATACGCGTCGACGAACTTTTTGCCATTCCACGCGTGCGCGTGGGCGGCGGGTACGCGTGACGCTATTTTCATCCCAAAGTTGATTTTTGAGTTTTAAAAGCCAAATTTCATACTTCTAAGCCTCCGATCTCACCCTTTATGTCTCAAATCATTATGATATACATAGCGATGGAAAAGAAGCTAGGGAGTGTGTTAACTTGTGAATGAAGAAAGGAGATAACTAATGATCAATGATGATCAAAGATGATTGTATGAGATACGGAGGATGGCGGTGGAAGTGCTTTATGTGCCATGAGCCGATGGGCTATATTTGTTAATAAATTGGCTGGATATGGATTGAATTATGAGCCGGATGGCTGAGTTATTCCCGAGGTACGGCGGAGCCATTATTGATTATGGCTGAGTATAATTGCATATATGCTTATTGAATGAAATGTGAATGTTGCACTTCCACTATCTGAGATACGAGTTTCCCTGGGAGAAAGCAGTGGCTAGCCACCACGTGCTCCAGGTGGAGACTCGATACTCTGCTGACCCTATGTCGTAAGTGTGGTCGGACACTGTAAAAGTTCCGGATGAGCTCGCCCCCGTGAATATACACCAGTGAGAGTGTACACCAGTGAGGGTGTTGGATTATGAATTATGAATTATGTTGAGTATAACTCGAGTTGGGGATGCACGATAGAGGGACAGTCCAATGGTTAGCTACCAAGACTTGTCGGGTTGGCTATATAACTGACAGATGATATCTTCAGCTATTAGGGCAGGCATACATCATATGCATATTATGTGAATTGTTTGAGGTTGCCTAATTGACTATAAAATACTTGCTAATTGCCTAAATGTTGTATCTGTTTTCTATTTGTATATCTATTGTTTGATATAACTGTGTTTGCCATATTATACTTCTGCTGGTGGTTGGGAGGTCTGAAAGATTTGGAAAATGAAGTATTAGTTAGACTGAAGATCTTCAGTCAGTCGCCAATTGTGGTTTAGTCTGTTTATAAGCTTTGAATTATCTGTTGGAAGTTATAGGACTGCCTTTGGTTTTCCCAGGACATTACATGTTAGATATGTGGGCACTGTTACCATACTGAGAACCTCCGGTTCTCACCTATGCGGATTTTGTGGTTTTCAGATGGAGGACGTGAGGCTTCTCGCTGAAGCATGCTGGAGACTTCTGGATTAGCGAAGATCCTTGGTTCTCGGGACTTTACTTTAGCTTATGTTTTGCTTAGATACTTTTATCCCCACTAAATAATACAACTGTGATGACTCCTCTTAGAGGAGATTTTGGAGAATAGGCTTTCTGTATCCTTGTCCCTTTGGGTTCTTTGCTTATATATTTACATGTATATATTTCTATGCTCGGACCGGTTATTTTCACAACCGGATTTTGAGTTTTGATATTCCTGTTTTTCACACTCTTTTGTATATATATATATATAATCTCGCGATAGCTCATTCGCTTATTCGTTACGTTTTCGATCGGAGTGTTGCGCTTTCGAGTTACGATTTTGTTTTATCCATTTTCTCCAAAGGCTCCTAGTTATAATCATTTTTCACACTACTATATGTACTAAATTTTTATTTTAGAGGTCGTAATACCTTGCCATCTCTGAATTATGACTTAAGCATAAGACTCTGTATGGTAAGGTGTTACAACCAGCACGCTCAACGAGGTACATTGCGTCCTGTATCTGTAAAATTAAGAATTTTCACAACGGGTGAGAACATCATTCTTTTGGATTCACAGTAAGGTAATAGTTTTAAATAGAGATAATGTAAAAAGATACTAACCCGCTAGGCAATTCTAAACTCCAATCATTCAAGGTTCAAGCCTAGGGTCCTTTCTGTCCAAACAGGATAAAGTTATTAAGTCTCAGTCCTTGTCAACTGTCTCTAATCTCAATTCTTTCTAACACTAAGCTATTAATAATCTCAATATCATTATTGTTCATTCTAGTATTAAGCCCTTTCGGTTTTCTCAATTTCTAACAATTAATATTAACAATATTTAGTCTCAATAATATCAATTAACATCATTTATCTCAACAATCTTAGTAAATCTCAACGGTCTCAATACAAGTTATCAATTATATTAGTACTCTCAATTTCTTAATCCGGAACAAGTCGGGTGAACTATAATCCTTGCATCTATCCAGGGAGTTCCAATCTCAATCAGAAGTGTAACGACCCACCTTTTTTAAAATATAAATATAAATAAGTTTAATTTATTTTATAAATTGGAGTTCCTTATTTTTAAAAATTATTTTATTATAAGTAATTAAATTAATTTTATAACTACTTTAGAGTTCAATTAAATTTAGATTCTTATATATATTTTTATTATGATAAAATATTTTACATAATTAATATTATAATTTTAGTAATTTATAAATAATAAAAATTATATATATTTTAATTTGAGTAATTAATATTTTAATTTAAAAATAGATTTTAGTTAATAATATTATTATCGAACTCAATATCTGTTGATATGAGTAATATCGGTACTCTTTGATGAATTTAATTTTGCTAATGTTTCACCGTATATTTTTTATGGTTATGTTGCTAATATCATTTATATTAATAACTCATATATATTATTACTTGTATTTTAATATATCAAATTTTTATAATTATCCGTTTAAGATATTTATAACTTGAATCACTGACTCAGCAGTATAAATAAGTGACGCGTACCCCCTATGTCATCTAAACATTAAGCAAGCCAAATCCCATTGATAATCATCATCATCAGCGTTTATTATTGAAGGAAAAGAAAGAGAACGTGATTCCATGGATGGCATGAACTTCTGGCTTCTTCGATTTCTTGTAATCCGTAACTCCAATAAAAAATCTAATCTGGTAAAAGTGTCTGTATCTTTTTTCTCTACGTGTTGGTATCATTTTTGATTGGCAGAAGTTGACGGTGACGTAGCTCCCATTCCCTTTGAGTTCAGCTGATAAGCGGATAATTTATACGCTTTTTGGCATTTTTTTACATAATTTTTAGTATGATTTAGTTAGTTTTTAGTATATTTTTATTAGTTTTTTTAGCAAAATTCACATTTCTGGACTTTACTATGAGTTTGTGTGTTTTTCTATGATTTCAGATATTTTCTGGCTGAAATTGAGGGACCTGAGCAAAAATCTGATTCAGAGGCTGACAATGGACTGCAGATGTTGTTGGATTCTGACCTCCCTGCACTCGAAATGAAATTTTTGGACCTACAGAAGCTCAATTGGCGTGCTCTCAACTGTGTTGGAAAGTAGACATCCAGGGCTTTTCAGCAATATATAATAGTCCATACTTTGCCTGAGTTTAGACGATTCAAATTGGCATTTAACGCCAGCTTTCTGCCCTATTCTGGCGCTAAACGCCAAAAATAAGTTGCAAAGCAGAGTCAAACGCCAGAAACAAGTTACAAATTGGCGTTCAACTCCAAGGAAGACCTCTACACGTGAAAGCTTCAATGCTCAGCCCAAGCACACAGCAAGTGGGCCCGGAAGTGGATTTCTGCATCATTTACTCATTTCTGTACCCCTTGTAACTAGTCTAGTATAAATAGGACTTTTTACTATTGTATTTGGATCTTGGTATCTATCTTTGATCAGTTTATGCGATCTTAGACATTGGGGGCTGGCCTCACGGCCATGCCTGGACCTCTATCACTTACGTACTTTCAACGGTGGAGTTTCTACACACCATAGATTAAGGGTGTGGAGCTTTGCTGTTCCTCGAGTACTAATGCAATTACTACTGTTTTCTATTCAATTCATGCTTATTCTCATTCTAAGATATTCATTCGCACTTCAACCTGATGAATGTGATGATCCGTGACACTCATCACCATTCTCACTTATGAACGCGTGCTTGACAAACACTTCCGTTCTACCTACGAAAGATAGAGTGTGTATCTCTTGGATTCCTGGTCCACGACGCATGGTTGCCTCTCCTGACAACAGAGCCTTCCATTCCATGAGATCAGAGTCTTCGTGGTATAAGCTAGAATCCATTGGCAGCATTCTTGAGATCCGAAAAGTCTAAACCTTGTCTGTGGTATTCTGAGTAGGATCTGGGATGGGATGATTGTGACGAGCTTCAAACTTGCGACTGTAGGGCATGATGACAGACGCAAAAGGATAGTAAATCCTATTCCAACACGATCGAGAACCAACAGCTGATTAGCCATGCGGAAAACCGTAGAGGGCCTTTTTCACTGAGAGGATGGGAAGTAGCCATTGACAACGGTGACGCCCTACTTACAGCTTGCCATAGAAAGGAGTATGAAGAATTGGATGAAGGCAGTAGGAAAGCAGAGATTCAAAAGGAATAAGGCATCTCCATACGCTTATCTGAAATTCCCACCAATGATTTACATAAGTATCTCTATCTTTATTTTATGTTTTATTTATATTTTAATTATCAAAACTCCATAACCCATTTGAATCCGCATGACTGAGATTTATAAGGTGACCATAGCTTGCTTCAAGCTGACAATCTCCGTGGGATCGACCCTTACTCACGTAAGATTTATTACTTGGACGACCCAGTGCACTTGCTGGTTAGTTGTGCGAAGTTGTGAAAAAGAGTGATATTACAATTGTGCGTACCAAGTTGTTGGCGCCATTGAGATCACAATTTCGTGCACCAAGTGTTTGGCGCCGTTGCCGGAGATTGTTCGAGTTTGGACAACTGACGGTTCATCTTGTTGCTCAGATTAGGTAATTTTCTTCTTATTTTATTTTCAAAAAGTTTTCAAAAATCTTTCAAAAATTTTTCTTATTTTTCATTTTTCCAAAAATTTTTCGAAAAAAGAAAAGAAAAATAAAAAATTTTATAAAATCATAAAAACCAAAATTTTTTTGTGTTTCTTGTTTGAGTCTAGTGTCAATTTTTAAGTTTGGTGTCAATTGCATGTTTTTAAAAATTTGTGCATTTTTTGAAAATTTTATGCATTGCATTCTTCATGATCTTCAAGTTGTTCTTGACAAGTCTTCTTGTTTGATCTTCATATTTTCTTGTTTTGTGTCGTTTGTTGTTTTCCATATGCATTTTTGAATTCATAGTGTCTAAACATGAAAAATTTCTAAGTTTGGTGTCCGGCATGTTTTTTTTTTCTTGAAAAATTTTTCAAAAATAAGTCTTGATGTTCATCTTGATCTTCAAAGTGTTCTTGGTGTTCATCTTGACATTCATAGTGTTCTTGCATGCATCATGTGTTTTGATCTAAAATTTTTATGTCTTGAGCCATTTAGTTATTTTTCTCTCTCCTCATTAAAATTCAAAAATAAAAAATATATCTTTCCCTGATTTCTCTTATAAATTTTGAAATCTTTGGGTTGACTTAGTCAAAAATTTTTAAAATTAGTTGTTTCTTGTTAGTCAAGTCAAGATTTCAATTTTAAAAAAATCTTATCTTTTCAAGACTTTTTCAAAAATCAAATCTTTTTCATTTTTCTTTTATATTTTCGAAATTTTTTAAATTGATTTTCAAAATCTTTTTCTTATCTTTATTTCAAATTTTCGAAAACTTTACTAACAATTAATGTGATTGATTAAAAAATTTGAAGTTTGTTACTTTCTTGTTAAGAAAGGTTCAATCTTTAAATTCTAGAATCATATCTTTTAGTTTCTTGTTAGTCAATTAATCAATTTTAATTTTCAAAATCAAATCTTTCTAAATTTCTTTTTCAAATCTTTCTCAAAATATTTTTTCAATCATATCTTTTCAAACATATCTTTTTCAAATCATATCTTTTTCAAAATCAATTTCAAAAATCTTTTCTAACTCTTTATCTTTTCAACATTGATTTTCAAATCTTTTTCAACTAACTAATTGACTTTTTGTTTATTTTACTAATTCTTATCTTTTTCAAAACCACCTAACTACTTTTCTCTCTCTAATTTTCGAAAATCACCTTCCTCTTTTTCAAAATTTTTTTAATTAACTAATTGTTTCAAATTTTAATTTTAATTTTATTTTTTCTCCTTATTTTCGAATTCTAACTAATAATTAAAATAAAAACAAAAATATTTTTCTTTTCATTTCTTCTAATTTTCGAATTTTCTCCCCTCTCTCATCTCTTTCTATTTATTTATTTATCTACTAACACTTTTCTTCTCAAAATTTGAACCCTTCCCTTCTCTGTGTTCGAATTTTTCTTCTTCTTCCTTCATTCTTATTCTTCTACTCACATAAAGAAATCTCTATACTGTGACATAGAGGATTCCTCTTCCTTTTCTGTCATCTTCTTTTTCATATGAGTAGGAGCAATGAAAAGGACATTCTTGTTGAAGCAGATCCTGAACCTGAAAGGACTCTGAAGAAGAAGCTAAGAGAAGCTAAAGCACAACAATACAGAGAAAACCTTATAGAGAATTTCGAAAAAGGAAGAGACATGGCCGAACCCAACAACAATGCAAGGAAGATGCTTGGTGACTTTACTGCACCAAATTCCAACTTACATGGAAGAAGCATATCAATCCCTGCCATTGAAGCAAATAATTTTATGCTAAAGCCTCAATTAGTTTCTCTGATGTAACAGAATTACAAGTTTTATGGACTTCCATCAGAAGATCCTTTTCAGTTCTTAACTGAATTCTTGCAGATCTGTGATACTATTAAGACCAATGAGGTTGATCCCGAGGTCTACAGGCTTATGCTTTTCCCTTTTGCTGTAAGAGATAGAGCTAGAGTATGGTTGGATTCTCAACCTAAAGATAGCCTGAACTCTTGGGATAAGCTGGTCACGGCTTTCTTAGCCAAGTTCTTTCCTTCTCAAAAGCTGAGCAAACTTAGAGTGGATGTTCAAACCTTCAGACATAAAGAAGATGAATCCCTCTATGAAGCTTGGGAGAGATACAAGCAACTGACCAAAAAGTGTCCTTCTGACATGCTTTCAGAATGGACCATCCTGGATATATTCTATGATGGTCTATCTAAATTGTCTAAGATGTCATTGGACCATTCTGCAGGTGGATCTATTCACCTGAAGAAAACGCCTGCAGAAGCTCAGGAACTCATTGACATGGTTGTAAATAACCAGTTCATGTACACTTCTAAAAGGAATCCTGTGAATAATAGGACGCCTCAGAGGAAGAGAGTTCTTGAAATTGATGCTCTGAATGCCATATTGGCTCAGAATAAAATGTTGACTCAACAAGTCAACATGATTTCTCAGAGTCTGAATGGATTGCAAAATGCATCCAACAGTACTAAAGAAGCATCTTCTGAAGAAGAAGCTTATGATCCTGAGAACCCTGCAATGGCAGAGGTGAATTACATGGGTGAAGCCTATGGAAACACCTATAATCCCTCATGGAGAAATCATCCAAATTTCTCATGGAAGGATCAACAAAAGCCTCAACAAGGCTTTAACAATAATAATGGTGGAAGAAACAGGTTTAGCAATAGCAAGCCTTTTCCATAATCTTCTCAGCAACAGGTAGAGAATTTTGAGCAGAATCTCTCTAGCTTAACAAACATAGTCTCTGATCTATCTAAGGCCACACTAAGTTTCATGAATGAAACAAGGTCCTCCATTAGAAATTTGGAGGCACAAGTGGGCCAGCTGAGTAAAAAAGTCACTGAAACTCCTCTTGGTACTCTCCCAAGCAATACAGAAGAGAACCCAAAAAGAGAATGCAAGGCCATAACCTTACTGGGTGTGGCTGAATGCACATAGGAGGAGGAGGATGTGAATCCTAGTGAGGAAGACCTCATGAAATGTCCTCTGGACAAAAAGGAGTTCCCAACTGAGAAACCTAAGGAATCTGAGGCTCACCTAGAGGCCATAGAGATTCCATTGAACCTCCTTTTACCATTCATGAGCTCTGATGACTATTCATCTTCTGAAGAAGATAAAGACATTATTGAAGGGCAAGTTGCCCAGTAGTTAGGTGCAATTATGAAGCTGAATGCCATGCTATTTGGTAATGAGACTTGGGAGGATGAGCCTCCATTGCTCATTAATGAACTGAATACCTGGGTTCAGCACACTTTACCTCAAAAGAAACAGGATCCTGGTAAATTCCTAATTCCCTATATCATAGGCACCATGACCTTTGAGAAGGCTCTGTGTGACCTGGGATCAGGCATAAATTTAATACAACTCTCTGTAATGGAGAAATTGGAAATCTTTGAGGTGCAGACTACCACATTCTCATTAGAGATGGCAGACAAATCCATGAAAAAGGCTTATGGACAGGTAAAGGACGTGCTAGTAAAGGTCAAAGGCCTTTACATCCTTGCTGATTTTATAATCCTAGACACTGGGAAGGATGAGGATGAATCCATCATCCTTGGAAGACCCTTCCTAGCCACAGCAAAAGCTGTGATTGATGTGGACAGAGGAGAGTTGGTCCTTCAATTGAATGAGGAATACCTTGTGTTTAAAACATAAGGATCTCCCTCTGTAACCATGGAGAGGAAGCAAGAAAAGCTTCTCTCAATGCAGAGTCAAACAAAGCCCCCACAGTCAAACTCTAAGTTTGGTGTTGGGAGGCCACAACCAAACTCTAAGTTTGGTGTTGGGAGGCCACAACCAAACTCTAAGTTTGGTGTTGAACCCCCATATTAAAACTCTAAGTTAGGTGTTGGGAGGTTCCAACAATGCTCTGAACATCTGTGAAGCTCCATGAGAACTCACTGTCAAGCTATTGACATTAAAGAAGCGCTTATTGGGAGGCAACCCAATTTTTGTTTATCTATGTTATTTCATTTTTTAGGTTGATGATCATGTGGAGTCACAAAAACAACTGCAAAAATTCAAGAAAAATAAAAAATAGCATTAAAAATAGCACACCCTAGAAGAGCAACTTACTGGCATTTAAACGCCAGTAAGGGTAGCAGAATGGGCGTTTAACGCCCAGTCTAGCACCATTCTGGGAGTTAAACGCCAGAAACAAGCACCAGACTTGTGTTAAATGCCAGAAACAGGCTACAATCTGGCGTTAAACGCCAGAAATAGGTTGCAGCCTGGCGTTTAACGCCAGAAAAGGAATAAAAGCTGGCGTTTAACGCCAGAAACAAGCAGCAATCTGGCGTTAAACGCCAGGATTGCACAGTAAGGGCGTTTTGCACGCCTAATAGGAGCAGGGATGATACATCCTTGACCCCTCAGGATCTGTGGACCCCACAGGATCCCCACCTACCCTCTCACAACACTCTTCCCCAAATACTCCTCACCAATCAACTCATTCACTCTTCCCCATCACCTCTTCACGAATCACCTCCATATCTCTTCCCCAAAACCCTACCTACCTCACTTTCAAATTCAAACACTTTTCCCTCCCAAACCTAACCCTAATGACCGAATCCTGACCCTGCCCTCACCCCTATATAAACCCTTCACTACTCCTTCATATTCACACAACACAAACACCTTTCCCCCCTCTTGGCCGAACCACTATCTCCCTCCATCTCCTCCATTTTCTTCTTCTTCCCCTTCTTTCTTTCTTCTTTTGCTCGAGGACGAGCAAACCTTTTAAGTTTGGTGTGGTAAAAGTATTGTTTTTTTTGTTTTTCCATAACCATTTATGGCACATAAGGCCGGAAAAACCTCTAGAAAGAGGAAAGGGAAGGCAAAAGCTTCCACCTTCGAGTCATGGGAGATGGAGAGATTCATCTCAAAGGTCTATCAAGATCACTTCTATGAAGTTGTGGCCAAGAAGAAGGTGATCCCTGAGGTCCCTTTCATGCTCAAGAAAAATGAGTATCCAAAGATCCGACATGAAATCCGAAGAAGAGGTTGGGAAGTTCTTACCAACCCCATTCAAAAAGTCAGAATCTTAATGGTTCAAGAGTTCTATGCCAATGCATGGATCACTAGGAACCATGATCAAAGTATGAACCCGAATCCAAAGAATTGGCTTACAATGGTTCGAGAGAAATACTTAGATTTTAGTCCGAAAAATATAAGGTTGGCGTTCCAAATGCTAATTATGCAAGAAAATGCATGTCCCTATACTAGAAGGGTCAACTTTGATCAAAGGTTGGACCAAGTCCTCATGGACATATGTGTGGAAGGAGCTCAATGAAAAAGAGACTCAAGAGGTAATTCGGTTCAATTGAGAAGACCGGACCTTAAGCCTGTGGCTAGAGGATGGTTGGAGTTCATCCAACGCTCCATCATTCCTACTAGTAACCAATCTGAAGTGACTGTGGATCGGGCCATCATGATCCATAGTATCATGATTGGGGAGGAAGTGGAAATTCATGAGATCATACCTCTAGAACTCTACAGGGTGGCTAATAAGTCATCCACCTTGGCAAGGTTAGCCTTTTCTCATCTTATTTGTCATCTATGCGATTTGGCTGGGATTGACATAGAAGGAGACATCCTCATTGAAGAGGATAAGCCCATCATTAAGAAAATGATGGAGCAAACAAGAGAGCTCATTCATGGACCTCAACAAGACCATGAGGAGGATCCTCATCAAGAAATCCCTGAAATACCTCAAGGGATGTAATTTCTTTCACACAACTATTGGGAGCAACTCAACACCTCTTTTTAAAGGCTTGAGTTACAACATGGACCAACTAAGGGTGGAGCACCAAGAGCACTCCATCATTCTCCATGAGATTAGAGAAGATCAAAGAGCTATGAGGGAGGAGCAACAAAGGCAAGAAAGAGACATAGAGGAGCTTAGGCGCTCCATTGGTTCATCAAGAGGGAGACGCCACCCTCACTAAGGTGGAATTATTCCTTAATCTCCTTGTCTATTTATTTTTCTATTTTCGGTTTTTATGCTTATTGTGTCACCTATGCTTGTGTCTTCATTACATGATCATTAGTGTCTAAGTGTCTATGTCTTAAAGCTATGAATAATTTCATGAATCCTTCACCTTTCTTAAATGAAAAATGTGCTTAATTACAAAAGAACAAGAAGTACTTGAATTTCAAATTTTATCTTGAAATTAGTTCAATTATTTTGATATGGTGGCAATACTTTTTGTTTTCTGAATGAATGCTTGAACAATGCATATTTTTTATAGCAAAGTTTATGAATGTTAAAAATTGTTGGATCTTGAAAGAATGATGAAAAAAGAAAAATGTTATTGATAATCAGAAAAATCATGAAATTGATTCTTGAAGCAAGAAAAAGCAGTGAAAAAAAAGAAAAAAAAAAAGGCGAAAATTAAAAGAAAAAGAAAGAAAAAGAAAAAGCAAGCAGAAAAAGCCAATAGCCCTTAAAACCAAAAGGCAAGGGTAAAAAAGATCCAAGGCTTTGAGCATCAGTGGATAGGAGGGCCCAAGGAAATAAAATCCAGGCCTAAGCGGCTAAATCAAGCTGTCCCTAACCATGTGCTTGTGTCATGAAGGTCCAAGTGAAAAGCTTGAGACTGAGTTATTAAAGTCGTGCTCCAAAGCAAAAAGCGTGTGCTTAAGAACTCTGAACACCTCTAATTGGGGACTTTAGCAAAGCTGAGTCACAATCTGAAAAGGTTCACCTAGTTATGTGTCTGTGGCATTTATGTATCCGGTGGTAATACTGGAAAACAAAGTGCTTAGGGCCACGACCAAGACTCATAAAGTAGCTGTGTTCAAGAATCAACAGACTGAACTAGGAGAATCAATAACACTATTCGAAATTCTGAGTTCCTATAGATGCCAATCATTCTGGACTTCAAAGGAAAAAGTGAGATGCCAAAACTGTTCAGAAGTAAAAAGCTACTAGCCCCGCTCATCTAATTAGGACTAAGTTTCATTGATACTGTGGGATTCATTGTATATTCTCTTCTTTTTATCCTATTTTGTTTTCAGTTGCTTGGGGACAAGCAACAATTTAAGTTTGGTGTTGTGATGAGCGGATAATTTATACGCTTTTTGGCATTGTTTTTACATAGTTTTTAGTATGATTTAGTTAGTTTTTAGTATATTTTTATTAGTTTTTAAGCAAAATTCAAATTTCTGGACTTTACTATGATTTTGTGTGTTTTTTTGTGATTTCAGGTATTTCTGGCTGAAATTGAGAGACCTGAGCAAAAATCTGATTCAGAGGCTGACAAAGGACTGCAGATGCTGGTGGATTCTGACCTCCCTGGACTCGAAATAGAATTTTTGGAGCGACAAAAGTCCAATTGGCGCGCTCTTAACTGCGTTGGAAAGTAGACATCCAGGTCTTTCCAAAAATATATAATAGTCTATATTTTGTCCGATTTTAGATGACGCAAACTGGCGTTTAACGCCAGCTTTCTGCCCTATTCTGGCGTTTAACACCAGCTTTCTACCCTATTCTGGCGTTAAATGCCAGAAACAAGTTGCAAAGCAGAGTCAAACGCCAGAAACAAGTAAAAAAATGGCGTTCAACTCCAAGGAAGACCTCTACATGTGAAAGCTTCAATGCTCAACCCAAGCACACACCAAGTGGGCCTAGAAGTAGATTTCTGCATCATTTACTCATTTCTGTACCCCTAGTAACTAGCCTAGTATAAATAGGACTTTTTACTATTGTATTTGGATCTTGGTATCTATCTTTGATCGGTTTATGCGATCTTAGACATTTGGGGCTGGCTTCACGGCCATGCCTGGACCTCTATCACTTATGTACTTTCAACGGTGGAGTTTCTACACACCATAGATTAAGGGTGTGGAGCTCTACTATTGCTCGAGTATTAATGCAATTACTACTGTTTTCTATTCAATTCATACTTATTCTCATTCTAAGATATTCATTCGCACTTCAACCTAATGAATGTGATGATCCGTGACACTCATCACCATTCTCACTTATGAACGCGTGCCTGACAAACACTTCCGTTCTACCTGCGAAAGCTAGAGTGTGTATCTCTTGGATTCCTGGTCCACGACACATGGTTGCCTCTCCTGACAACAGAGCCTTCCATTCCGTGAGATCAGAGTCTTCGTGGTATAAGCTAGAATCCATTGGCAGCATTCTTGAGATCTGGAAAGTCTAAACCTTGTCTGTGGTATTCCGAGTAGGATCTGGGATGGGATGACTGTGACGAGCTTCAAACTCGTGACTGTAGGGCATTGTGAGAGACGCAAAAGGATAGTAAATCCTATTCCTACACGATAGAGGACCTTTTTCACTGAGAGGATGGGAAGTAGCCATTGACAACGGTGACGTTCTACATACAGCTTCCCATAGAAAGGAGTATGAAGGATTGGATGAAGACAGTAGAAAAGCAGAGATTCAAAAGGAATGAGGCATCTCCATACGCTTATCTGAAATTTCCACCAATGATTTACATAAGTATCTCTATCTTTATTTTATGTTTTATTTATATTTTAATTATCAAAACTCCATAACCCATTTGAATCTGCCTGACTGAGATTTATAAGGTGACCATAGCTTACTTCAAGTCGACAATCTCTGTGGGATCGACCCTTACTCACGTAAGGTTTATTACTTGGACGACCCAGTGCACTTGCTGGTTAGTTGTGCAAAGTTGTAAAAAAGAGTGATATTACAATTGTGCGTACCAAGTTGTTAGCGCCATGGAGATCACAATTTCGTGCACCATCACCCAATTAGAGTTTTAGGAGGCACAGAAAATTTCTGACGTTTTTTGTTCAGCAGTTCAATCAAAAAGCTTTTCTGGAGTTTCTGTTATTTTGATTTCGTACGGAGGTATGATTTTGGTAACTTTATAATAATTAAATATGAATATATATATTTTTGTGATTAAGTGATTAAAAGTAAAAACTTTTTGTTTCCTTAATTAAAGGTTTGGTTCGGTTCGTATTCACGAAAGCTCAATATTAAATAAACATAGTATATAATTAAAGGAATAGACGTTAGTAGCGCTCAAAATTTTAGTACGATCATGAGGTACTACAAGTTAGGGTGTTACACGAAGCAAGTGGGACGAACCACAACCCTTACATCTACCCAGGAAGTTTCAATATCATTCAATCATTCATATTTCATTAAGAACAGCCATTAGCGTCACTGTCGCTAGGATAAGGGACCTCTCTGTTATGCAAATACTATAAACCTCGCTAAATTAGTAAATAATTAGTTGATTAATTAAATTTTAATAAAAAATTTAAAAATATAAATATTATATTAAATTAAGATAGAGCTCATTAAAACGAAAAGTTTGACACTAATTTCAAATAATTTGGCCCAAAATTGGGCAAAACGGACCGAACCAATCGAACTAGGCCCGAACTGGACACATGGGCCTAACCAAGCCCTCATTAATAAGAGACTCAGTGTCTCCTTCTTCCCAGAAAGGGAATTCATGCTGCAACTTTGAAGAGGGGAAGAGATCGAGAAGCTTCTCAAACCCTAACCTTCACTTTAATCCACCATAACTTCTCCATCCGAGCTCCGATTGCCGTACCGTTTCACCACGGGTCCATTGCGTCAAGCTCTACAAATATATTGGAACAATTTCATGGGTAAGTCTCGTTTCTCATCTCAGCTTCTTAATTTCTAAGAATTTTAAAAATTGGTGAGAACCCATATTGAGATTTGGTTGATTTTGGTACTCTAGGTTCAATCTAGCTTGCGAAACTTGTTGGGTTTGGTCTGTTTGATCCGTGAGCACGGTAAGGATTATTAACCCTAGTTAATTCATTGAATTAGTGTATGAGTATTGAATTTTATATATGGATATGTGAATTTAGGTGTACATATATATATATTGGAACTTGAATCATGGGCATTGGAAGTTGGTGAAAGATTGGTGCTAAGGCTTTGTTGAATTTGGACTTGTGGGGGCTGTGTGTGTGACTTTGGTGTTTTGCCTTGGACAAAACGTGAAAATCGGCCAAGGTATGGTTTAAGTTTCGCGTATATAATATATAATGTTCTGTGAAGATTTAGGCTAATTGACCTTAAGATAGGAATGAATGTATGTGTATGTAAATTAATTAGTACTTAATAATAAATGATGAGTTTTTTGCTTAATTGTTGATGTTGGATTTGGGTTGTTGAATAATGGCTTATTGGTGCTTGTAAAGTAGGAAGAGGAATAAACATGAGTTTGTGGTGTATGTTGTGGCTAAGTCATGAGGAATATATATGATATTAGGTATATATTGATGTACAATTGATTAAAACAGGTTGTGGATGACTTTGGTAAATTAAAGGTATATGGATATGCTAAATATATGTAATGGAGGTGTGGTTTGAGTTTGGTTTAATGAAAATTTAGGTTTGGAGCTTTTGTAAAAAAATTGGTTTTTGGCCGAATTTTGGTGAGGCATAACTCGGCTTCCAAACTCCCAAATCATTTCAAACTTATTTTATAAGAAAATTGGGTCCGTGAAGTTTACGCCGCTTGAAGAACAAAGGAAAACGATTTAAAACGGAAAAGTTATGCATGTCAGAAGTTGGGACTAAAAGTTGGTGATTCTGCAGCTTTTGACACTTAGTGAAATTTTTGGAAAAACGTACGCCCATGCGTACGTATGGCATGGACATTTTCTATACAGATACACCCCATTCACGGACTGTCACCACTGCCTCCTCCCTATGCGTACGCGCAATGGGTTAGGATGCATGTCCATGTGTCACGTGGCCCACGTGTACGCGTGACATCGGATGCTTGCATATGCAAAATGTTCATCCACGACTGGGTGCTTCTGTTAGGTTCCCATGTGTCGACGAGTACGTGTGACTCCTCTGTTTTTAGCAAAGGTATTTTATGTTTTAAAACTCAATTTTGAACCTCCAAACCTCTCTGTTTATCCTTTTTAGCCCTAGAACATAATGATAGGCCTAGTAATAACTTGGGGCTAGGTAATAGAGGTAACTTGGGAGTGAAGTAAAGGTTAAAAGTGATGAGTATATGAAGGGAATGTGTATGCATGAAGGATATATAATGCCATGGATATGATGAACAATTATGAAATGAATATGAATGATTATGAATACTTATGTGGCTTATGAATTTACTGTTATTTAAGATACGAATTTTCCTGGATACAGAACCGTGGCTTGCCACCACGTGTTCCAGGTTGAGACTCGATACTCTGTTGACCCTACGTCGTAAGAGTGACCAGGCACCTATAAATTTTCGGGAATAGATGTCCCCCATTGAGTAAGTTATATATGAATGTATGAATGTATGAATGAAATGAGAAAAAGTTATGCATAGACTCATGGGGATGCGCGACGAGGGATAGTCCAAGGGTTTCAGACTTTTCAGGTTGGCTTGATAACCGACAGATGAGCCTCATCAGCCATAGGACAGGCATACATCATGTGCATTCTGTATGTTTGCTATGCATTACTTGGGAATGCCTAATTGAATATATATTATGCTAATTGCTATATTTGCTACCTGCACTACCTGCCTTCTTCTTGTGTTTGAAATTATCCGTTTGTCTGTCTTTGCTAAATCATTGGTGACGGAGGTGCAGAGGAAAGGTGGACAGGTTTAGTGTTAAAGTTAGGTTTAAGTAGGCAAGTTTAGAATTTCCTAGACACCTACCCCTTTTATGATTTCTGATTAGTAACTTAAGCTTTATAATCTGCGTGTCGGCATTCTAGGATTGCCTCTAGCATTCCCAAGACCTTATATATTATGTGCGTGGCACCTTTACCATGCTTAGAACCTCCGATTCTCAACCCATACTATGTTGTTATTTTCAGATGCAGGTCGAGAGGCTCCTCGGTAGGCGTCTGGATTTCTGAAGTAAAGTGGGTTCTGGGTTCTTTTTGTTGTATAGTTTATGTGTATATATACTTAGCTTCCTCTCCAAATGACTTGTTTATTTTGATCCTTTTATAGGTTTATGGAGAATTAGGGTTTATCTTTGTATTTTGGATTTTGGGTTATGTGTGTGTGTATATATATATATATATATATTCTCCAGTCAGCCTTAGTTTCGCAGGTTGAGTTAGAAGTTTGTTATTTTGTACTTTTGGCCCTTTATTCCCACTTTCTGTTTACTTATACTTAAGAATTTTAGATTTCTTCGCATGCACGTAACCCGATTTTCTGAGTGTTACGCTTTGCATTTTGCGAATTTGCTTTACCTGTTTTTCAAGGCTCCTAGTATATATCTCCTTTTCATTATTATTATTATTATTATTATTATTATTATTATTATTATTATTATTATTATTATTATTATTATTATTATTATTATTATTATTATTATTTTATTTTAGAGGGCATAATACTACACCACCTCTGTTTTACGACTTAAGCATAAAGCTCTGTGTGGTAGGGTGTTACATTATGGTATCAGAGCAGTTCATTCCTGTAGAGCGTGAGGGATGGACTGACTATGCTTCTGAGCATACTCTGAGTCGTGTTTATGTGCTATTTAGGATATCAGACTGATATACATAGCATAAAGTTCATGAGCATGCATTTCGGTCTTTGAATCACTAGACTTGGGATATTGAGACTGATCACCTTGATATCATTTGCTTGGTGTGAACAGGAACCAAATGGCGTCTCGTGGGCGCGGTCATGGGCGTGATGGAGGTCGGGGACGGAGAGGTAACGAGGTAACCATACCGGCAGGTAGTTTAACCAATTTTATGACCGCGACGAGTGTTGTTGCTGCCATTAATGCTGTTGCTGCTGCAACTAGCCGAGTGATAGATAAGATGGAACCACAAGCTAGGACTGACAACGATGGTGGTAACAAATATGAAGGTGGAAATAATATTCTGAGTACGGGAGTACTAATGGGTTATCCAGAGCAAGTTAACACGGGTTAGGCAATGGGAGAAAGCTTAAGGAAGACTGAGATAGCAAGGAGTAATCGTCGGAACCCTTCACAAAGAAAAAGAAAAAGATTACACCTAGGAGTCAAAATTTAAAAAATGGTCGGTATGTCGCTTCACATTTTCAACATTGGAACAATGATCGAAGGAACGATGATCGTCTAGATCCAAATTCAGAAAGGCAAACTAGTATTTAACCAGAAGACTTAAAATGTCTAAAATACAAGAAGTATCATCCGAACAAATTATGCAGAATCGAATTAGATGTATATTATAAATGCGGAAAGTCAGAACATATAATTTGAGATTGTCCACACAAAAAATATCGGAATGAACATAAAATTAGCTTAACTCTTTTTGCAGTTAGCTACCGTACTAGTTGTCCTATGCTTTTTCATTTGCTTATTGATCCATTATTGTTGTTAGGGACGAATGAATTGATGCAATGCAACTCTGCCTGCAAATTAAACTATCACATTGTGTTATTATATATTCATATGATTGAGTTTAATTATATTTAATTATATATGTTGTTGGTATTTGGACCCTCTTAAGTGAATTTAGTGTTATACTTAAAACTTAAAAGTACGACCACGTACATATACCAATTATAAAAAATTCACACACACATACACTCTTATATATGTATGATATGACCTTTAATGAGTTGTCTTAATCTGGAGAACTCAAAAATATTTAAAAACCCTTTTTAAGAATTAGAAGTTCTAGGCTACAATATAATGTACTCTCAATCACATACAGAAGAAAACAATAACTTGTTACAACGCGTGGGATGAAATTAAAAAACGAGAAAAAGATATATTATTATTATTATTTGTCTGCCTTAATAATAAGATTGAAACTTCTCAGCTGGTAGCATTAACAATAATAATAATAATGGTCCAGCTATATAATACTGTACAACTACAATATAATGTGAGGGAAGGGACCAGGGAGGAAGCCTATCACATGCTGAAACCTGTAAATTGGAACTCATCATATAAAAGAATATATATATTATATGGCCGTGCCTAAACACATATGGGTTGAAGTGGATTTTTTTTTGTGATCAATTAAAATCCCTTTTTAAATTGTACAAACTTCTTCTAAAGTATATAGTTTATGGTTGTCTAATTGGTTAAATATTATAAATAAGAGTAATAATTTTCTATTCTTAACAATAAGATCTCGAGATTTCTTATTTTATTACCTATTTATTTTTGAATCTTTTAAAATAATTAAAACATAATCGAATTTAATATTTAAATTTAAATTTACAATAAAACAAACGGATAGAATCCAAATAAAAAAATTAAAATGATATATATATATATATATATATTTGTACTACTTTTTAATACATCATCCCAGGTTGAATACTCTTTTTTGAAAATCATATATAATTATTGTTTTTTATTATTTTCATTATATTCACTTTTATATTTAAAAATAAAAGATATAAATAAGGCAGAAATTAATTTAATAATAAAACAAAAAGTAATATAATTCAAATATATTAGTATATATATGGTATGTAATGCATAAATGTGAATTTACAAGTTTTGAGATTTGTAAAACACAATCTACGTTTAACAGGGATGAAAAAATAAATTACTTGTTGCAAAACACAATTTGTATTTTATAAGGAGGTATAATCAGATTTTGAAATGTATTTTTTGTCTCCTGCATGCAGATTAAATCTGCACTTTAATCGCATTGAAAGATGTCAAACGCAACCTGCGTTTTATAGAAAAGAAATTTAGATATTCTACACGTGTATATGACAAAATGAGAAAGAATTTTTATATCGTGTTTGGAGTTTGATTGTGAAGGTAGGTAAGAAATACATTGTTTCTACATTTTGCTTGAATGAAAGTAGAAAGAAGAAAGCTTAAGAAGAGGGAGAAGCTTGAGTGTGAAGTAAAAGTAGTAAAAAAAAATGATTTGTGATTTTACATTATCTTAAGAATATATTATTAAATATTTGGATCATCCTTAATATATGAATAAATATTTTTTGTATTTTAATTATAAATAAATTTATTTATTTATATTGTTATTAAAGTTATTAGTAGATAGATTTTTGTTATATAATTTAATTGTTAGTTTATTATTATTATTGTTATTATTATTAATATTAATTAGTAGAATGTTATTATTATTATTAGTAAGTAAAACTACAGTAGTTATTATTATTATTATTATTATTATTATTATTATTATTATTATTATTATTATTATTAATGTATTACACTGTTTCTGTGTTATTTTATTATTATTATTACGAAATATTATTACTATTATTATTGTTATTATTATCACTACAAGAGACACGCTAAATAGCGACGGTTTTTTAGAGATCGCCGCAAAATAATATATCAGTAGTTTCCCAAACGTTGCAAGTTAGGGGGTGCACATTTGATTTTATGGCAATTCTAACGAACGGCTGATACAACCGTAGATAAATCAGATAATTGCTTTTGTGGCGGTTGTTAAACCGCTGGTATTTTGAGTCTTTTTTCAACATTTCCTGGCCTTTAGAGGCATTGTCACCTACATCCAGAAAATTGGTAGGAGTACTCCCATGCAATTTAATTATATCCATTGTCGCCATTGCTAATCCTGCACCATTCACCATGCAACCAATTTCTCTATCTAACCCAATATAATTTAAATATGTCTTTGCAGTAGCCACTTGTTGAAAGAAGAAAGACACATAATACATATCAAGTGATGAGAAATAAACTACATAGAAAAGACTTGATAAAAAGATTGATCTGTTTAAGATAATAAATTGTCATTAACGTACATATGCTTTTTAAAACAATATATGAAAACAAATATAAGACATTCTGTGTGCTTACTTTCAAAAGAGTGCAGTCAGTTTTGCAAAAAACATTATACAAATTCTTTACTTGTTCAATAAATTTATTTCTATCAGCTCCTTGGGAGCCAAGTCATCAACCACCTTTACAGCATCTTCATCAGCAATTCCTTTAAAAACATCAATTGGTACGTACTAGAAAGAAAGAGCCCATTGGATTATCATGTAAAGAAAATATACTAGCAGGACAGAAAATTTTAGTAATCATGAGAAATGCTAAGAATAACACCTTTATAATCATGCCTGGAAATTCCTCTGCAAGGTCTTCAATACTGGTTCCTCCTTTACTACATGCAATGACAAGCTACAAACTAATAAAAGGAAAAATAATTGAAATTCAGTTACATAAATACCATAAAAAAGTTACAAGGGTTTAACACTTTGCAAATAACACAAATTAAATTTAAACAAACGGTACATAATACTTACAGGACCAGCAAACTTACAATCATGATTATAGAAAAAAGTATATCTTATTCACAAGTGCCAATTTTTGACACAGATAAACTGTAGAAAACAGACAATTAGAAATATCAAAAAATAATCCATCGAGCAGGACCGTGTATCCATTTCATATATGATTGTGCATAAAAAAAATTTGAACATCATTTCCAAGCAAAACAACAGCTCTCATCAAGTATATTGTGATCATCAAATTGTGTAATTAGTGGTGGAGTCATTAGTATTTCATCAATACCACTTTATATATATATTGCAATGTTCAACAAATGTATAGAATCAACTAGAAGTATATACATAGATGATAAGAACAAATTTCTAGGCATTAAATAGCACATATGAATACAAGTAAGTCCAGGTGACCAATCCAACCACAAAAAATACTACCAGATCATATGCTAAAAAGGCAGCGTGAACATTTTGTTCATCCTACAAACATACAGTATAAGAAACTATGTGCTCTAACCATGCAACTTTGGCTAAAAAAATATTAAAAAAATCAGACACCACAAGTATTAATTATCTGAAAAGGCTGGTGCCACTGTATTACATCTATAAATATCATCGTCAAGAGATGAAAATTACTAGCATATACATGCATACTAAAAATGAAGACATTTTCAGAAATAAAAATTGTAGATAATGATCAAATAAATCCTTTTCGTTTAATATTGAAAGGAAAAAATGTAAAAAATTTATGAAACTAAACATTGACATTTAGTTTTCTATTTATGTGAAAGCATAAAGGTTATCGAAATTCTCAACATGTCAGAGAGTGAAATTCCTCTACAAAAAAATATATGATAACTATATCAAATTACCTCGCTTTCATTAGAAAAGACATCCTCGATAGCCTTCCTTGCCTCTTCAACAGAGGAAACAACTATGCCTCTCGGAACACTCACTCCGTACTTGCTCATCAACTCTACGCTCTATTTTCAATCAACAATAAGCAACTTAAGGACATGAGCTACAACGGGGCTCTCTGTGTCACAATTCACAAACAAACAGAAGACAGAAGAAAAAAAAGAAAAATTATATACAAACTTAATGTTTCGATTCCATCAAACCAACCCAAAAACATAATAGTGGTACCTTCAAACCCTTTAACTCTATACAGCAATAATTAACCTGAATTAATAGAAGATCTAGACAAAATCTAAATCAAATTAACCTAAAAGCATAATCTGAACCAAGAAGATATAGAAAATTTTGATGAAAATAGGAAACACATTTAGATGGAAGAATGAACCAGGGGAGAGGCCGCGATAGCTCAGATCGCGCACAATGGAGGAGGGAGTAAGGGGTGGAGGAGAGAGGAATGGTCGAGGACGTTGAGAGGAGGATGTCTGAGGAACCACACGACTCAAAGATGGCACAGACGCGCACGGTAGAGCAGAGAACAGGGGTAGGTTTCGCACACCGTGGAGGAGGGATTAGGGATTTCACGCACTGTAGAGTAGAGGAGAACGATCAATGGTGGTGAGAGGAGGATGGGTCGGCAGCCACGTAACTCAAGAGTGACACAACGGCGCACGGTAGAGCAGAGAATGGGCGCGCTTCCACTCTCCTTTCACAGGTTCCTATTTTCTTGATTTTAGGTAATCTTATCTGATTATGTAACACAACCACCAAGTATATGATAAAGGGTTGGGGTTAGTGGCGATGCTTCATGGATTCAAAAATCCATCCAATTCTGCGTCACATTGAAGAGATTGGAAGCCAATCACAGCTATCTTGGCAAATTGTGTAACACCCTACCATACAGAGTCTTATGCTTAAGTCATAATTCAAAGATGGCAAGGTATTACAACCTCTAAATAAAATTTAATACGTATAGTAGTGTGAAAAATGATTATAACTAGGAGCCTGGTGCACGAAATTGTAATCATACTTTTGCAATCCGCACAACTAACCAACAAGTGCACTGGGTCGTCCAAGTAATACCTTACGTGAGTAAGGGTCGAATCCCATGGAGATTGTTGGCTTGAAGCAATCTATGGCTATCTTGTTATTCTTAGTCAGGATACCAATTATGATTATCAGTTGACTTGCAAATGAACAAGAGGACATGGATTAAATAATACAAAGTTGGAATAAAAATAGTAAATGATGTTGAAAAATTCGAATTACTTATTATGCAATAATGGAGAATATGTTGGAGTTTTGGAGATGCTTTGTCTTTTGAATTTCTGTAACATAATGCTTCCTCACTTTCAAAAGTGCAAAGTTCCTTCCATGGCAAGCTGTGTGTAGGGTGTCACTGTTGTCAATGGCTACTTCCCATCCTCTCAGTGAAAATGGTCCAAATGCTCTGTCACAGCATGGCTAATCATCTGTTGGTTCTCAATCATATCGGAATAAGATCCATTGATCCTTTTGTGTTCGTCACTACGCCCAACAATCGCGAGTTTGAAGCTCGTCACAGCCATTCAATCCTTGAATCCTACTTGGAATACCACAGACAAGGTTTAGACTTTCCGGATTCTCATGAATGCCGCCATCAATTCTAGCTTATACCACGAAGATTTTGATTAAGAGATATAAGAGATACTCATTCAATCTGATGTAGAACGGAGGTGGTTGTCAGGCACATGTTCGTGGATTGAGGAAGGTGATGAGTGTCACAGATCATCACCTTCTTTATAGTGAAGCGCGAATGAACATCTTAGATAGGAACAAGCATGTTTGAATGGAAAACAGAAATAATTGCATTAATTCATCGAGACGCTACAGAGCTCCTCACCACCAACAATGGAGTTTAGAGACTCATTGATGCCAGGGCATCTAGGCCAGTTTCACTGACCTTTTCTTTACTGTTTTAGGGTAGTTTCATGCATTTTCTTAGTGAATAAGGCAAGTTTTGGGTGAATATTGATGAGCGGATATTTTATACGCTTTTTGGGGGTAATTTCATGTAGATTTTAGCATGTTTTAATTAGTTTTTAGTTAAATATTATTAGTTTTTAGGCAAAAATCATATTTCAGGACTTTACTATGAGTGTGTATATTTTTCTATAATTTCAGGTATTTTCTGGCTGAAATTGAGGAAGCTGAGCAAAAATCTGACTTAGGCTGAAAAAGGACTGCTGATGCTGTTGGATCCTGACCTCCCTGCACTCGAAATAGATTTTCTGGAGCTACAGGAGTCAAATTGGCGCGCTCTCAACGGCGTTGGAAAGTAGACATCCAGGGCTTTCCAGAAATATATAATAGTTCATACTTTGCGCGAAGATAGACGACGTAACTTGGCGTTGAACGCCAAGTACATGCTGCTGTCTGGAGTTAAACGCCAGAAACACGTCATGATCCGGAGTTGAACGCCCAAAACACGTCATAACTTGGAGTTCAACTCCAAGAAAAGCCTCAACTCGTGGATAGCTTTAGTCTCAGCCCCAGCACACACCAAGTGGGCCCCAGAAGTGGATTTCTGCACCAATTATCTTAGTTTACTCATATTCTGTAAACCTAGGTTACTAGTTTACTATTTAAACAACTTTTAGAGAATTATTTTGTACCTCATGACATTTTCAGATCTGAATTACATACTTTTTGACGGCATGAGTCTCTAAACTCCATTGTTGGGGGTGAGGAGCTCTGCAGCGTCTCGATGAATTAATACAATTACTTTGTTTTCCATTCAAACACGCTTGTTCTTATCTAAGATGTTCATTCGCGCTTAATTATGGAGAAGGTGATGATCCGTGACACTCATCACCTTCCTCAATCCATGAACGTGTGCCTGACAACCACCTCCGTTCTACATCAGATTGAATGAGTATCTCTTATATCTCTTAATCAAAATCTTCGTGGTATAAGCTAGAATTGATGGCGGCATTCATGAGAATCCGGAAAGTCTAAACCTTGTCTGTGGTATTCCGAGTAGGATTCTGGAATTGAATGACTGTGATGAGCTTCAAACTCCTGAAGGCTGGGCGTTAGTGACAGACGCAAAAGAATCAATGGATTCTATTCCAACCTGATTGAGAACCGACAGATGATTAGCCGTGCTGTGACAGAGCATAGGAACGTTTTCACTGAGAGGATGGGAGGTAGCCATTGACAACGGTGACACCCTACATAGAGCTTGCCATGGAAGGGACTTTTCGTGTGTTGAAGGATTTTAAGGAAGAGTTGAAGTTCGAAGGACAAAGCATCTCCAAAACTCCAACATATTTCTCATTACTGCACAACAAGTAACGCTATCATTCTCTTTTATTTTTCTAATCAAATCTAGTAATTTCACTTATAATCCTATTGGCCTCCTGACTAAGATTAATAAAATAAATATAGCTTGTTTCAAACCAATAATCTCCGTGGGATCGACCCTTACTCACGTAAGGTATTACTTGGACGACCCAGTGCACTTGCTGGTTAGTTGTGCGGATTACAAATTCGTGCACCAAATATACACTTACACATTGATTCAAGCAACTATTGTGAATTTTGCATGATTTCATGAGATTTTTGCTATAATTGCATGATAACTTGATGATGCATAATCTCATGACTTTGGCTAGAGCTTTGATGCACTTTATTTGCTTGATTTCAGGACAAATGAAGTATGGAAGAACCACGTTAGCATTCACGTTAACTTAGTTAACGAGAACACTAACGTGGAATGGCAAGGAGCTTGCAACGTTAATGAGAAAAGTGATCACCAATAACGCCTGCGAAGCCATCCATAGCTCACGTTAATAGCCACGTTAACTAAGTTAACGTGGTAGTTAACGTAGAAGAAAAAGGGGAACTCTACGTTAACAAGAAAAGTTAACACCACTAACGTTGGAAAACTAGGCAATGCTCCACGTTAAGAGTCACGTTAGCATAGTTAACATGAACTCTAACGTGGAAGAGGAGCAACAACGCCAACGTTAGTGACACTCACTTTTGTCACTAACGTTGGATCATTAGCATTGCCTATGTTAATTCTCACGTTAAGATTGTTAACGTGAAAGTTAACGTGGAGTTGAATTCAAAGAACCAACGTTAGTGACACTCACTTTTGTCACGAACGTTGGGAGATGGCTTCATTTACTACGTTAAGAGCCACATTAACTTAGTTAACGTGAGTCTTAACGTAGGAACTTTAGGCAATTGGAGCGTTAGTGACAAAGGTGAGTGTCACTAACGCTCTCGAAGGTTAAGAACACCCACGTTAAGAGCCACGTTAGCTAAGCTAATGTGAGACTTAACATAGGGGCAAGAGGCAAGCCAACGTTAATGGGAAAAGTGAGTCCCATTAACGTTTGCGAAAAGGGGCACAAACCAACGTTAATGGGAAAAGTGAGTCCCATTAACGTTGGCCAAGGATTGAATAGGAGACGTTAGTAGTCATGTTAAGACTACTAACGTTGGAGTTAACGTGGGTATATAAGGGTGGAACGTTAGTGGAAAAAGTGAATGCCACTAACGTTCTCGCACCCAAGAATGTGACTCAACGTTAATCTCACTAAATGCCCAAGCCTAACTCGTATTTCTCTGCAAGCTGGGCCCACTAAAGATGAGAACTGCTTCAACTCAAGGTCCAGAGCCCACATCCAAGACTTGAAGAACTCACTAGAAGATCATGAGGAGTAGTATATATAGGAGTAGTTTTGAACTAGAGAGGAGCTTGGCACTTCTGGGCACTACTCTCTATAAATTTACTTTTTCTGCACTTTAGCATGGATTCTTCTTTTATGCTATTTTTCATTTCTAGAGCTATGAACAACTAAACTCCTTTCATTGGGTTAGGGAGCTCTGTTGTAATTTGATGGATCAATTATAGTTTTCATTCTTCTTCTTCTTTCTTTTCTCTTGATCTTACTAGAAAGCTTTCAATCTTAATTCAATTGGTTAGTTGTCTTGGAAAAGAAACTCTCCATAATTGGATCTCCTTTGAGCCTTGAAAAAGGGATGAGGAGATCATGCTAGAAATGCTTTCTCATGTTGGACCAAATTGGGGTTTGGATGGATATTGTGACATGTAATCCTACCAACACTTTAATTTGGGAATACATGTGGTATAATCAGTGACCACACTTCATCTCTTCCCATGAGCAATTAAATCAAGGAATTGGGCAATTGTTCAAGCTTAGAGAGATTGGATTGCCAAGGAATTGGGATCCAATCACTTAAGATTGCCAAGGAGATCAATGAATGCATTGATTGAGGAAGAGATGAGAATGAACTTGATCCGGAGAATACAACATCTCCTGAACCCAATGATTTCCCCATATCTTATCTTACCCATTCTCTTTACTTTCTGCCATTTAATTTCATGCTTATTACCCCAACTCCTCATTTAAGATTCTGCACTTTAATTCCTGCTATTTACTTTCTAGTCATTTAATTTTCTGCAAATTCCAAATCCAATTTCTGCTCAGCTCAACTAGCACTTTCTTCTAACTAAAATTGCTTGACCAATCAATCCCTGTGGGATTCGACCTCACTCTACTGTGAGTTTTACTTGACGATAATTCGGTATACTTGCTGAAGGAAAATTTGTTGAGAGACAAGTTTTCACGCATCAAGTTTATGGCGCTGTTGCCGAGGATTAATTTTGAATCAACAATGATTAAGTTTGAAGATCACTAGATTGAGCATTTTTCCTTTTTGTTTAGTTTATTCAGTCAATTTCTGTTAGTTGTTTTGATTTCTTCCTCACCCATGCACCCCCTTAGTTTTGTTTCGTTCTTCATTTCTTTGTTTATTATAATTCTGCTCACTAACCCACTAACTGTTTGATAATTTGCATCACTCACACTAACAATTACTCTAACAAAACTAGTTTCAGCATTTCATCTCCTGCTGTGCAATCTGTTGTATGACAGGGAGAAGAGAAGGAGCTTCAACATCCTTTGATTCAGAACCTGAAAGAACCCTTTGGAGACGACGAAGGGAAACAAGAGGAAAAAGGATTATTGGTGCTGAGGAAGCAGAGTAAGAGTATTTTGAACCCAACATGGAAGAGAATTTGGAGAACAACCATGAAGAGGAGGCTCATAATCAAGGCCATGCCAACCGTGCTGGGAAAGAAAGGAGGGTCTTAGGATCCTATATCAATCCTAATCCTGGAAACTGTGGAATCAGCATTCAGAAACCCACCATACATGCCAACAATTTCGAGCTAAAACCCCAGCTCATCACTTTGGTACAAAATAATTGCTCATTTGGAGGAGGTGCTCAAGAAGACCCTAACCAACACTTGACCACCTTCTTGAGGATTTGTGACACGGTGAAGTCCAATGGAGTCCACCCCGATGTCTATAGGTTACTCTTGTTCCCCTTTTCACTCAGGGACAAGGCATCCAAGTGGCTTGAATCCTTTCCAAAGGAGAGCTTGACTAATTGGGAAGAGGTAGTGAACAAGTTTTTGGCAAGGTTTTACCCCCTCAAAGGATCAATAGGCTGAGAATTGAAGTGCAGACGTTCAGACAGCAAGATGGGGAGACACTTTATGAAGCTTGGGAAAGGTTCAAGGATCTAACAAGGAGATGCCCACCAGAGATGTTTAATGAGTGGGTCCAACTTCACATCTTCTATGAAGGTCTTTCATATGAGTCAAAGAAGGTTGTGGATCATTCATCAGGAAGCTCTCTAAACAAGAAGAAAACCATTGAAGAAGCCATAGATGTCATTGAAACAGTTGCTGAAAATGACTACTTCTATGCATCCGAAAGAAGTAACACCAGAGGAGTCATGGAGCTGAACCACATGGATGTCTTGCTAGCTCAAAACAAGATGATCACCAAGCAGCTAGCAGATCTTACCAAGAAGGTGGAGGAGAACCAAATTGCAGCAGCCATAACTTCATCACCAGCTCAAGAAGGAACAAACATAGAAGAAGAAGGTGATTGGGAGCAAGCCAACTATGTTGGAAACTCACCTAGACAAAGCCATGATCCATACTCCAAAACTTACAACTCTGGATGGAGAAATCACCCCAACTTTGGATGGGGAAATCAACAAGACAAAGGGCAAGATCAGAGACGCCACAACCTCAACTCCAACAACCATGCAACTCATTAAAACACCACACAGAGTCATTCCCAACACCATCCAACCAATCTTCACAACCCGCTAATCTCAACCCACCATCATTGACAGATGATAGACTTTCAAAGATTGAAGCTCTACTTGAAAGCTTATGCAGAGAAGTTCAAGACAACAAGGTGTTTAAGGAAGAGGTACGAGCCAACATCAAAAACCAAGGAGAGAACATCAAGAGGTTGGAGTCCCAAGTAGGGTACCTATCTCAACAACTTCCAAAGTCCACTGATGGATTCCCCAGTGACACAGAGAAGAATCCAAGAGGAGAAACAAGGAAAGTAAGATGGGAAGAATGTAAAATGATAACCACAAGTGATGGAGAGAGTATGAATGGAGTAGAACACCTTCAATACAATCACATAGAAAGCCAGGAGGAAGGAAGTTGTACAACTCAACCTACATCCAAGGAAGAGCTAACGAAGAAGGATGTGTTGAACCCATATGCACCTTTTCCCCACAGGCTTAAAGGTGGTGTAGCAGGGAGAATGTACTCAGGGTTCCTTGATATGTTTGCATCTCTTGATGTAAATATACCATTCATTAGAGCCCTCCAGCAAATGCCTTTCTACATCAAGTATATAAAGGAGCTACTAGCCAGAAAGAGTCCATTGAAAGGTGGACAAACCATAAAGATGAACAAGGACTGCAGTGCGCTCATTCAACCAGGGGCACCTACAAAGAAGGAGGATCCAGGGAGTTTCCACATCCCTTGTGCCATAGGAGAAACAATGATTGACAAACGGCTTTGTGACTTGGGAGCAAGCATCAATGTAATGCCTCTCTCCCTCATGAAGAGGCTCCAAATCAATGAACTAACTCCCACTGATGTAATTATCAGATTGGCTGACAAAACTCAAAGACAAGCAATAGGAGTGGTTGAAAATGTGCTGATAAAGGTTGGGAGCTACTACCTTCCCACAGATTTTGTTGTTCTGGAAATGGATGAGAATCCTATCTACCCCATCATTCTGGGAAGACCATTCATAGCCACAGCCAGAGCACTCATAGATGTAGAGCGAGGAGAGCTGGTACTGAGGATACATGATGAGCAACTCACCTTCAATGTCTTTAAACCCTCACAAGAATCAGATCATGATAACAAAGAGTTGATGGAGGAGCCAACCAAGGAAGCATTGATGCAAGAAACAAGCAGTGAAGCGGAAACAATACAAATAGAAGCTTCATTGGTTGGAAAGCCATGTGCTCAGGAAGAACCACATCAAAAGGGGATCTAAAAGAAACTAGAACCACCAGAGCCATGCAAAGCTAGCAACAAAAATCCCTTAGAAAAAGAATCTGTAGAAAGCAAGATAGCACTAAGAGAAACAAGGAAGAAAGTACCCAGAAGATGGAGAAACAAGAAAATTCCTACAGAAGATTTCTCTCCAGGTGATGAAGTGATCTCTACATACTTTCCAACCATACCACCTCACCTTCCCACTATTCCATCTCAGCTGCCCCCAGTGTATACCATCAACAAAATCATGTCCTTAGAGCATATGGAGCTTATCAACAAAGCTAATGGACATAGGTTCACTGCAAGAGGGGAGGACTTCAAGCACTATCAGCCACCTTGACAAGAACCAAACGTCAAGCTAGTGACGCTAAAGAAGCGCTTCATGGGAGGCAACCCATGTTCTATAACTCTCTCTCTCTCTCTTAAATCTCTAATAATAGTAATAATGCAAAGTTCATGGATTTTCAGATCAATTTTGACAACCAATATAAGACTCCTTTACATGCAAGGTATAATATATGATAAGTTTGGTGTTCAAAGCACACCAAGTGGGTTTGAACACACTTTTTGAAAAAAGCAATTCGTTCCCCAAACTTGTTACACCATATGACCACAAACAAGTTTGGTGTACCAACGTTGCATGCATGGGCAGCTTAATGGTTGATTGATGTGTATTCATGAATTCATGGAAAGAAATTAGCCACAAAAAAAGAGATTTTTGTTTAGTTAGTTCACCCCTTGAATTTTCCCACCAATTTTTCAATTAATTTTCACATTCTCTCTTTTTCGTGTATAGGGAATCAAAAAGGACATTGATGGTACTTGATGGGACAAATGAGGAAGAGGGATTCGGCCACTACACCAAGGGAATTTCACACTTGTCCTCATGGGGAATGTCCTTGGAAGTGTTGCCATGCAACATTGGGAGTGGAGGGCTTTGGAGACCGAACCAAGACCATCATAAAAGAGGTGATCCTTGTGCTTGTTCAATCTCAAAACCCCAACCGTCCACTATCAAACAACACCATCAATCCACACCCTTCAACAATTGCCATCTTTCCATATAAACCCCTTCACACAACCTTTCCGTACACACCCTATATCCCCATCTTTTTCACTTTTTTCTCTTGGCTATACGTACTTCACGTACACCTTATATCCTCACATTTCTTCCTTCTCTTAAAACACATTCCTCTAAGACACATTCTGCCTCACATCAACCGAACTCCATCTTCAAACTCATAACCCTCACTATCTTCGAAGACCAATTCTCACTTATGGCATCATCAAGCTCCAAAAGGCAAAAGAGGAAGGAACTAATGGAGCAGCCTTCCTTCGATGCCGGGAGGTTCAAAACAGCCTTCCATGAGCTCGAGTTCGAGCGAATAAAGAACAAGAAGATACTGCCTGAATCAACCTTCCAGTTCAATGAAGATGAGTGCCCACAAATTCGGGAGAAGATCGAAAAAAGGGGTTGGCAAAAGCTCACTAACCCGGAAGTAAGGGTAAATGCAAATCTCATCAGGGAATTTTATGCAAATGTGGTTAGAGAAGACAAGACCATGACCCCCACCTTCACAAGCTATGTAAGAGGGAAGGAGGTAGATTTCAGCCCAAATGCTATAACTAGAGTTCTTCATCTGAAATCACCATAATTTGTTGAGCTCGGGTACCAAGAAAGAATGAACAAAGGCCCCGACAATGATGAACTGGAGGAAATTGTAGGTGACATATGCGTTGTGGGGTCTGACTGGGAAAGGTATTCGGATAAGAGACCCCATTTCATCAGGAGAGGAGACCTCATCCCAGAAGCCAAGGGATGGTTTGAGCTTGTGAGACGATCTATCCTTCCAGCTGCAAACAATTCTGAAGTTAACATTTCTCGAGCTACCATGGTACATTGCTTAATAAGAGGTGGAAGCATAAATGTGCATGAAATTATAGCTGAAGGAATCCAAGAATCAGCCGAGAAGAAGAATTCAGGTGCTAGACTTTGGTACCCCAGCACCATCCTTAGATTATGCATGAAGGCCAAGGTAGTCTTTGAAGACAGCAATCCAACTTGGATAGGTCTTGGGAGATCACTCACACTCCAACGCATAACCCATGTGACTCCAGCTCAACAACAGAAAAGACTGATAAACCACTATTTTATGGTTTACAATGTGTTTAATTGTGTGGTTTTATCATGATCTTTACCCACTTATTCATGTATTTAGCATGTATTTATATTTCCTTCCTAAAATTATTACATGATTGAAAACATGCTTCTTTGGTCTTAATTTAGCTAATCTTAATTCTCTCTTATTACTATTCGATGCCTTGATCTGTGTGTTAAGTGTTTCAGGCTTCATAGGGCAGGAATAGATTAGAGGATGAAGATGAAATGTCCAAAAATGGAAGGAACACAAGGAATCGAGGAGATGACCAGCGAGAAGTCACGCGGTCGCATGGCTCACGCGACCGCGTGAAATGAAAGAAATCGGAGTGACGTGATCGCATGCCTGACGCGACCGCACGGATTGGAAGCTGCATATACGACGCGAATGCGTAGACAACGCGGACGCGTGATACGACAAACGCTGAGTGACGCGGTCGCGTGGACAACGCGGACGCGTGACATGAACGATCTGTAGAATTACAAAAGTCGCTGGCAGAGATTCTGGGCCGCATTTCAAACCAGTTTTCGGCCTAGAAACACAGATTAAAGTCAGGAAACTTGCAGAGACTCAGGAAGCTCTCATAATTCACTTTTCATATTTTAGATGTAGTTTTAGAGAGAGAGGTTCTCTCATCTCTCTTAGGATTAGGATTTAGAACTTCTCTTAGTTTTAGGAGTGACTCTAAATCCCAGGTTCAATGTTCCCTTAAAGTATTTTCTACTTTTATTTATTTTATTTTATTACTCCATTTCTTATTTACATCTCAATTGGCTTATGGCTTTCATGTTATGATTTTCTTTGAATTAATATTATTTGAGGTATTTCAGTTATTATTTCTTCCTTTTATTTACATGATTATTGCTTCCCATCTGAAGGCATTTATATTCCAGTAGCTTCAATTTCCTTTCCTTTTGATTTTGGTTAAGAAATCAGTAACTCAGGAAGTTATCCAACTCAACAGCATAATTGATAATTGTTATCTCCTCTAATTGAATTGAACTTCAATAATCCCAATCTTTTCTTAGGAATTAACTCGGATTTGAAGATCAAACTAATTAGTCACTTGACCTTCCTCTGCTTTAAGTAAGGGTTAACTAAGTGAAATTAAGATTCAATTTTTATTATCATTGATAAGGATAATTCGGTCTGGACTTCCAATTTCTTATACCTTGCCAAGAGATGTTATTGTTATTATTTTATTTTATTTTATTTGTCATTCAACATATTCCCTCCTTACCTCCTAAACCCCAATTTACAACTCATAACCAATAATAAGAACATACCTCCCTGCAATTCCTTGAGAAGACGACCCGAGGTTTAAATACTCGGTTAACAATTTTTAAGGGGTTTGTTACTTGTGATACCCAAAAAGTTTGTATGAAAGAACTTTTGAAGGTTTAGAAACTATACTTGCAACGAGGATTTATCCGCAAATTTATAGACCACGCAAAAGTTCTCTCATCAAAGACCCAATCTAAGGAAGAGAACATCAGAAGAAGCACAAGAGGAAGAACCTATCCATGAAGAAACCCAACA
This sequence comes from Arachis stenosperma, assembly GCF_014773155.1. NCBI lineage: Eukaryota > Viridiplantae > Streptophyta > Magnoliopsida > Fabales > Fabaceae > Arachis > Arachis stenosperma. The sequence goes on along the minus strand of NC_080385.1, from coordinate 33,075,836 downwards.
AACAGAACAGCATCAAGAAGGGTATTATGACCCAACCAACATCAATTTGGGTCACATCCGAGGAGCCATTGACGATCTATCAAGAATATACATGGAAGGGCAAGAACAACAATTGAAACTTCAATCTCAGAGAATGGATCGTCAAGAAGAAATGCTAACAAACTGTATGAACCAACAAAGGGAATGGCAGCAACAACTAATGGAGCAGCAATAAGAGCACTACTCTCAGCTCACTCAAGCCATCAGTCAGGTGTCTGAAAGGCAGGAAAGCCAAGATAAACGCCTCCAGGAACTCAATCAACGCCAGATGAATCAAATGAAAGCATTCAATGAATTCAACGTGCTCAACGAAGGAAGGCAACTGCATCGAGAAGAATTCAGCATTAACACTCAGGCAAGGTTAAACTATGTGACTGAGCATATGCATCACCTGCACCCTGACATCCCAAGTTATGAGGCAGTGCGCAAGAACTTAACTGAACAAGAAGAGGGGAAGGTGAAACAGCAAAAGGAAGCATTAAAGAAGAAGATGGAGGATGCCGGTTTTTGGAAAAAAGTTGATGGGGAAGCGCAAGGGAAATGGAGACTCAAGTAATCAAGGAGAATCCCAAGGGAGCAGAAGAGAATGAGCATACCAACAAGAGAAAGGTGGTGAAGTTCCTCCTTAGTTTACTTTCTTTTTCAAAGCTTTAAATAAGGAAAATCATGTATGAAATAGAACATGCTTCCATGGTAGTTTAGAATTTTCAATTATGCATTTAAGTTTCATTGCTTAGGTCTATGTTATTGAGCCTAATGTCTTGAATGCTCACTTTCATCTTCCTTACTTGTATGCTTGTCTCTCTAAGTTTATCTAAAAGAAAATGTTATGGAAAGAACAAGAGTGGAGTCATTTTGTGAAATGCATTCTGAATGTTTGTGGTAGGTTGATTAGTAAGCTAAGTTGGTTCACCAAGAAAGGAAAGAAAGCAACTATCCATCCTAAGTCCTATGTTTGAGACACATTCTTTGAGGCTAGCTAAACAATAAGATCCCAACAAGAAAAGAAAAAGAGCAATACAATTGAAAATAAGAAAAGGAACACAATAAGAAACAATGCTAGGCACCAAGGGTTTCAAAATTGAGGCATGTGTCTGTGGTGTTTATGTACAAGGGATATACTTGAATGAATAAGCTCTTAGGGGTGCCTTATCACTTGGTAACTTGGGTTAACTAATCCGGGATTATCAGCTGAAAGTCCACTATCAAGAATAACCCTTGCTACAGAGCATTTAGTAACCTAAAGAGGTGCTGGACACCAAGGTCTCAAGAAAGAAAGAATAACAAACCATGTGCCTGTGGTGTGTATGTATGAGGGAAAGAGACTTGAGGGAGTAAGTCCTTAGGGGTGTCTTAACACTTAGCACCCTAAAACCAACTGGTTTGGGAGTGTTGGCTGAAAGCTTATCATAAAGAGTCGCCCTCTTACAAAGCACTTAGCAAAAAGAAAAATAAACTTTGAAAAGGAAGGAAGGATCACTAAGAAAGAAACCTCCAGGGATGCAATCAAGAGAGTGACTAGGGATTTGATAAAGGCTTGAAACCTAAAGGGAAAGAACCTAAGTTGCTATGAATGAAACTCCATGAACCAGGAATGCCACTTCTATTTTATCTTCTTGTTCTTTCATTTCAATTTTCTTATGCTTCAGTACTTGCTTAGGGAGAAGCAAGCTTTAAGTTTGATGTTGTGATGCCAGGACATCTAGGCCAGTTTCACTGACCTTTTCTTTACTGTTTTAGGTAGTTTCATGTATTTTCTTAGTGAATAAGGCAAGTTTTGGGTGAATATACACTTACACATTGATTCAAGCAACTATTGTGAATTTTGCATGATTTCATGAGATTTTTGCTAGAATTGCATGATAACTTGATGATGCATAATCTCATGACTTTGGATAGAGCTTTGATGCACTTTAATTGCTTGATTTCAGGACAAATGAAGCATGGAAGAACCACGTTAGCATTCACGTTAACTTAGTTAACGAGAACACTAACGTGGAATGGCAAGGAGCTTGCAACGTTAATGAGAAAAGTGATCACCAATAACGCCTGCGAAGCCATCCATAGCTCACGTTAATAGCCACGTTAACTAAGTTAACGTGGTAGTTAACGTAGAAGAAAAAGGGGAACTCCATGTTAACGAGAAAAGTAAACACCACTAATGTCGGGAAACTAGGCAATTCTCCACGTTAAGAGTCACGTTAACATAGTTAACGTGAACTCTAACGTGGAAGAGGAGCAACAATGCCAGCGTTAGTGACACTCACTTTTGTCACTAACGTTGGATCATTAGCATTGCCTACGTTAATTCTCACGTTAAGATTGTTAACGTGAAAGTTAACGTGGAGTTGAATTCAAAGAACCAACGTTAGTGACACTCACTTTTGTCACTAACTTTGGGAGATGGCTTCATTTACTACGTTAAGAGCCACGTTAACTTAGTTAACGTGAGTCTTAACGTAGAAACTTTAGGCAATTGGAGCGTTAGTGACAAAGGTGAGTGTCACTAACGCTCTCGAAGGTGAAGAACACCCACGTTAAGAGCCACGTTAGCTAAGCTAACGTGAGACTTAACGTAGGGGCAAGAGGCAAGCCAACGTTAATGGGAAAAGTGAGTCCCATTAACGTTTGCGAAAAAGGGCACAAACCAATGTTAATGGGAAAAGTGAGTCCCATTAACGTTGGCCAAGGATTGAATAGGAGACGTTAGTAGTCACGTTAAGACTACTAACGTTGGAGTTAACGTGGGTATATAAGGGTGGAACGTTAGTGGAAAAAGTGAATGCCACTAACGTTCTCGCACCCAAGAATGTGACTCAACGTTAATTTCACTAAATGCCCAAGCCTAACTCATATTTCTCTACAAGCTGGGCCCACTAAAGATGAGAACTGCTTCAACTCAAGGTCCAGAGCCCACATCCAAGACTTGAAGAACTCACTAGAAGATCATGAGGAGTAGTATATATAGAAGTAGTTTTGAACTAGAGAGAAGCTTGGCACCTCTGGGCACTACTCTCTATAGATTTACTTTTTCTGCACTTTAGCATGGATTCTTCTTTTCTGCTATTTTTCATTTCTAGAGCTATGAACAACTAAACCCCTTTCATTGGGTTAGGGAGCTCTGTTGTAATTTGATGGATCAATTATAGTTTTCATTATTCTTCTTCTTTCTTTTCTCTTGATCTTACTAGAAAGCTTTCAATCTTAATTCAATTGGTTAGTTGTCTTGGAAAAGAAACTCTCCATAATTGGATCTCCTTTGAGCCTTGGAAAAGGGATGAGGAGATCATGCTAGAAATGCTTTCTCATGTTGGATCGAATTGAGGTTTGGATGGATATTGTGACATGTAATCCTACCAACACTTTGATTTGGGAATACATGTGGTATAATCAGTGACCACACTTCATCTCTTCCCATGAGAAATTAAATCAAGGAATTGGGCAATTGTTCAAGCTTAGAGAGATTGGATTGCCAAGGAATTGGGATCCAATCACTTAAGATTGCCAAGGAGATCAATGAATGCAATGATTGAGGAAGAGATGAGAATGAACTTGATCCGGAGAATGCAACATCTCCTGAGCCCAATGATTTCCCCATATCTTATCTTACCCATTCTCTTTACTTTCTGCCATTTAATTTCATGCTTATTACCACAACTCCCCATTTAAGATTCTGCACTTTAATTCCTGCTATTTACTTTCCAGTCATTTAATTTTCTGCAAATTCCAAATCTAATTTTTGCTCAGCTCAACTAGCACTTTCTTCTAACTAAAATTGCTTGACCAATCAATCCCTGTGGGATTCGACCTCACTCTACTGTGAGTTTTACTTGACGACAATTCGGTATACTTGCCGAAGGGAAATTTGTTGAGAGACAAGTTTCCACGCATCACTCATGCCATCAAAGAGTATAAAATTCAGATCTAATAATGTCATGAGATACAAAATAAATCTCTAAAAGTTGTTTAAATACTAAACTAGTAACCTAGGTTTACAGAAAATGAGTAAACTAAGATGGATAGTGCAGAAATCCACTTCTGGGATCCACTTGGTGTGTGCTGGGGCTGAGACTTAAGCTTCTCACATGCCTGGGCTGTTTTTGGAGTTGAACGCCAGGTTGTAACCTGTTTCTGGCGTTGAACTCCAACTTGCAACCTGTTTCTGGCGCTGAACGCCAGACTGCAACATGGAACTAGCGTTGAACGCCAGTTTACATCGTCTATCTTCACGCAAAGTATAGACTGTTATATATTTCTGGAAAGCCCTGGATGTCTACTTTCCAACCCAATTGAGAGCGCTCCAATTGGATGCTTGTAGTTCCAAAAAATCCATTCCAAGTACAGGGAGATCAGAATCCAACAGCATCAGCAGTCCTTTTTCAGCCTAAATCAGATTTTTGCTCAGCTCCCTCAATTTCAGCCAGAAAATACCTGAAATTACAGAAAAACACACAAACTCATAGTAAAGTCCAGAAATATGAATTTTGCCTAAAAACTAATAAAATTATACTAAAAACTAACTAAAACATACTAAAATCTACATGAAGTTACCCCAAAAAGCGTATAAAATATCCGCTCATCACAACACCAAACTTAAACTGTTGCTTGTTCCCAAGCAACTAGATAAATAAAATAGGATAAAAAGAAATTAAGAAGCAATAATATCTCAGAGTTTTAAGTGAAGCTCAGATTCTAATTAGATGTGCGGGGCTAGTAGCTTTTTGCTTCTGAACAGTTTTGGCATCTCACTTTATCCTTTGAAATTCAGAATGATTGGCATCCATAGGAACTCAGAATTCAGATAGTATTATTGATTCTCCTAGTTTAGTATGTTGATTCTTGAACACAGCTACTTTATGAGTCTTGGCCGTGGCCCTAAGCACTTTGTTTTCCAGTATTACCACCGGATACATAAATGCCACAGACACATAACTGGGTGAACCTTTTTAGATTGTGACTTAGCTTTGCTATAGTCCCCAATTAGAGGTGTCCAGAGTTCTTAAGCACACTCTTTTGCTTTGGATCACGACTTTAACCACTCAGTCTCAAGTCTTCCACTTGGACCTGCATGCCACAAGCACATGGTTAGGGACAGCTTGATTTAGCCGCTTAGGCCTGGATTTATTTCCTTGGGCCCTCCTATCCATTGATGCTCAAAGCCTTGGATCCTTTTCACCCTTGCCTTTTGGTTTAAAGGGCTATTGGCTTTTTCTACCTCTTTTGCTTTTTTTTCTTTTTTTTTCGCAAGCTTGTTTTTCACTGCTTTTTCTTGCTTCAAGAATCAATTTCATGATTTTTTAGATCATCAATAACATTTCTCTTGTTCATCATTCTTTCAGGAGCCAACAATTTTAACATTCATAAAATTCAATATAAAAAATATGCACTGTTCATGCATTAATTCAGAAGACAAAAAGTATTGCCACCACATATAAATAATTAGAATTTTCCTTATTAAGAACTCGAAAAAATTAAATTGCCTCTTTATTCTAAAAATCTACTATTTTATTCATGTTTGATGATGATGAAAAAAATAAATTATAACTTAATTGGAAATAAAATCAAAATAGAGATACTAATTACTACTACTAATATATAACTTCTAAGGTAAATTCCTAATAAGAACAGTTATCACAGAGTTAAGGCAAAGATTAGGACTCAACAACCTTTATTTTGGGAAGTGGGTGTTCCTCTAGTCTGTGGGGTGCTTGATCCTTTAAGAGATAATTTCTGACGCTTCAGTTCCTTCAAGTCACATCCTTGCTCTTCCTGTTCCCTTAGGTGTCATGATCTTGATGAGTTTTAGCTCAGTGATCATGGCAAATCACACCAAACTTAGAGGTTTGCTTGTCCTCAAGAAAAAGAAAGGAAAGGAGAGGAATAGAAGGAGAGGCAATTTTGAAATTCAAAAGATATGATGAGTTGAAAAAGATATGAGAAGAAATTAAAAAGATTTGAAAAGAATTCAAAAAGATAGATGAGTTTTGAAAAAGATTTGAAAAGAAATTAAAGAAAAATCAAGAAATATGTTTAGGATTAAAATTTTTTTGAAATTGAAGTTGAAAGATGAGAGTTTGTAACATGTTTATGCAAGAAATCATGAATTGAAACATGAAAATTGGAAAAAATTTGAATTAAAAATGAAATTACCTCCTCCTTACAATCCTGGCATTAAACGCCCAAACGCTGCATGTTTTGGGCGTTTAACGCCCATTTGTAGCTTCTCCTGGGCGTTCAACGCCCAGCTGTTGCTTCTACCTGGCGTTGAACGCCAGGAACTCCTTTGTTACTGGGCGTTTTTCTTAACGCCCAGGACGCTGTAAATCTGGCGTTAAATGCCTAGAAGGTGCTTCTTTCTGGCGTTTAACGCCAGAAGATGCTTTTTTTTTTGCGTTTAACGCCCAGATGGCTATCTCTACTGGCGTTGAACGCCCAGTAGATGCTTCTTTTGGGCGTTCAACGCCCAAAATAGCTCTTACTTGCTTTTTCGCACCAGTGAGCTTCTTTTTGCTGTTTTATCCTTTGAAGCCTTCTGTAACTCTGTATCATTCACTGAAATGTATTATCTAATTTAAAATTAAAATTACAAATAAAAAATAAACTCATGACTGGGTTGCCTCCCAGCAAACGCTTCTTTATTGTCTTTAGCTGGACTATTACTGAGCTTTAATCAAGTCTCAGTTTTGAGCATTCTTGCTCAAAATTGCTTTCAAGATAATGTTTGACTCTCTGTCCATTAACAATGAACTTTTTGTTAGAATCATTATCCTGAAGCTCTATGTATCCATATGGTGACATATTTATAATCACATATGGACCTCTCCACCGAGATTTCAATTTTTCGGGGAACAATCTGAGCCTAGAATTAAACAGCAGAATTTTCTGCCCTGACTCAAAGACTCTGGATGACAACTTCTTATCATGCCATCTTTTTGCTTTCTCTTTGTAAATTTTTGTATTTTCGAAAGCATTGAGTCTGAATTCCTCTAGCTCATTTAATTGGATCAATCGTTTTTCCCCAACTAACTTGGCATCAAGGTTTAGGAATCTGGTTGCCCAATAGGCCTTATGTTCCAGTTCCACTGGCAAGTGACAGGCTTTTTCATACACAAGCTGGTATGGAGAAGTTGCTATAGGAGTCTTGAATGCTGTTCTGTATGCCCACAGAGCATCATCCAAGCTTCTTGCCCAATCCCTTCTACGGTTAATCACAGTCCGTTTCAGGATTCTTTTAAGTTCTCTATTAGAGACTTCAGCTTGTCCATTTGTCTGTGGATGATATGGAGTGGCCACCCTGTGGCTAACTCCATATCGAACCAAAGCAGAGTGGTGGACGAAATTGTATCTCTTTATAGAATATGATAATAGAATATGGTCCAAGATCAACTTCGTTCAACTAACCAGCAAGTGCACTGGGTCGTCCAAGTAATACCTTACGTGAGTAAGGGTCGATCCCACGGAGATTATTGGCTTGAAGCAATCAATGTTATTTTATTAATCTTAGTCAGGAGGCTAATGAAGTTATTTGGATTTATTTGTAAGAGGCCAAACTACAAACTACTTAAAATTGTAAATTAAAATAATAGAGTTACTTGTTTATAAAGGATTGTGGAATATGTTGGAGTTTTGGAGATGCTTTGTCCTTTGACTTCAACTCTTCCTTGAAATCTTCTTCTCACACGCAGGTTCCTTCCATGGCAAGCTCTCTGTAGGGTGTCACCGTTGTCAATGGCTACCTCCCATCCTCTCAGTGAAAACGTTCCTATGCTCTGTCACAGCACGGCTAATCATCTGTCGGTTCTCAATCAGGTTGGAATAGAATTCCTTGATTCTTTTGCGTCTGTCACTAACGCCCAGCCCTCAGGAGTTTGAAGCACGTCACAGTCATTCAATCCCAGAATCCTACTCGGAATACCACAGACAAGGTTTAGACTTTCCGGATTCTCATGAATGCCGCCATCAATCCAGCTTATACCACGAAGATCCTGATTAGGGAAGCTAAGAGACATTCATTCAATCTGATGTAGAACGGAGGTGGTTGTCAGGCACACGTTCATGGGTTGAGGAAGGTGATGAGTGTCATGGATCATCACCTTCTTCACAGTTAAGCGCGAATAAACATCTTAGACAAGAACAAGCGTGTTTGAATGGAAAACAAAGGGATTGTATTAAATCATCGAGACGCTGCAGAGCTCCTCACCCCCAACAATGGAGTTTAGAGACTCATGCCGTCAAAAGTATGTAATTCAGATCTGAAAATGTCATGAGGTACAAGAAATGTCTGTAAAAGTTGTTTAAATAGTAAACTAGTAACCTAGGTTTACAGAAAAATGAATAAACTAAGATAATTGGTGCAGAAATCCACTTCTGGGGCCCACTTGGTGTGTGCTGGGGGCTGAGACTAAAGCTTTCCACGTGTAAAGGCCTTTCTTGGCGTCAAACTCCAGGTTATGACGTGTTTTGGGCGTTCAACTCCGGATCATGACGTTTTTCTGGCGTTTAACTCCAGACAGCAGCATGAACTTGGCGTTTAACGCCAAGTTACGTCGTCTAGCCTTGCGCAAAGTATGGACTATTATATATTGCTGGAAAGCCCTGGATGTCTACTTTCCAACGCCGTTGAGAGCGCGCCAATTGGACTCCTGTAGCTCCAGAAAATCCATTTCGAGTGCAGGGAGGTCAGGATCCAACAGCATCAGCAGTCCTTTTTCAGCCTAAGTAAGATTTTTGCTCAGCTCCCTCAATTTCAGCCAGAAAATACCTGAAATCACAGAAAAACACACAAACTCATAGTAAAGTCCAGAAATATGATTTTTGCCTAAAAACTAATATTATTTTACTAAAAACTAACTGAAACATGCTAAAATCCACATGAAATTACCCCCAAAAAGCGTATAAAATATCCGCTCATCACAACACCAAACTTAAACTGTTGCTTGTCCTCAAGCAACTAGATGAATAAAATAGGTTCTAACAGAAATTAAGAAGTAATATATATTTTAGAGTTTTAAATGAAGCTCAGATTCTTATTAGATGAGCGGGGCTTGTAGCTTTTTGTCTCTGAACAGTTTTGGCATCTCCCTGTATCTTTAGAATTTCAGAATAATTGGCATCCTTAGGAACTCAGAATTCAGATAGTATTATTGACTCTCCTAGTATAGTATGTTGATTCTTGAACACAGCTACTTATGAGTCTTGGCCGTGGCCCTAAGCACTTTGTCTTCCAGTATTACCACCGGATACATAAATGCCACAGACACATAACTGGGTGAACCTTTTCAGATTGTGACTCAGCTTTGCTAGAGTCCCCAGTCAGTGGTGTCCAGAGCTCTTAAGCACACTCTTTTGCTTTGGATCACGACTTTAACCACTCAGTCTCAAGCTTTTCACTTGGACCTTCATGACACAAGCACATGGTTAGGGCCTGCTTGATTTAGCCGCTTAGGCCTGGATTTTATTTCCTTGGGCCCTCCTATCCATAGATGCTCAAAGCCTTGGATCCTTTTTACTCTTGGCTAGTGCTCATGGCTTGTGAATATTCTCTCTTTTTTTTTTGCTGCTTTTTCTTGCTTCAAGAATCAATTTCATGATTTTTCAGATCATCAACAATATTTTTCGTGTTCCTCATCCTTTCAGGAGCCAATATTCATCAAATTCAAAGTACATATAATACACTGTTCAAGCATTCATTCAGAGAACAAAGAGTATTGCCACCACATATAATTAATTATAAATTTTATTATTAAGAACTCGAAAAATATAGATTACTTCTTTATTAAAATAAATCCACTACTTTATTCATGCCTGATGATGATGAGAAAAATAAATCATAGCTTAATTGGAAATAAAATCAAAATAGACATACTAATTACTACTAAATATCTCCTAAGGTGAAATTAAATAAAAAAAACGCTATTACTAAGTTAAAGCAGGAAAATTGGAACTCAGCAACCTTTTGTTTTGAGGAGGGGATGTTCCTCTAATCTCTGGGGTGTTGTTCAAGGATTAATTTTTGGTGCTTCAGCTCCCTTAGATCACGCCCCTGCTCCTCCTGTTCTTTGAGCAGTTTGCAAAGCATGCTACTTTGATTATTCTGTTCTTCCTTTATTTGATCCACAGCTTCTTGCAATCTGGAAATAGAAGCTTCAAGATGTTCCCAATATTCGAATTGAGGCAGTTCTGGGAGAGCTTCTTGTGCTCTCTTCCTGGTTGAATCATCTTGTTGCTGTTGTCTGACCATTGATATTCCAATAATGGGCTTTTTAATTGGGATATATTCAGTTATTCCCATCTTTACTCCAGCATCTTTGCAGAGCATAGAGATTAGGCTTGGATAGGCCAATCTGGCGTCCTTAGAGTTCCTGTTTGCTACTTTGAATAGCTCACATGAGATCAGCTGATGGACTTCTACCTCTTTTCCCAACATGATGCAGTGAATCATGACAGCTCTTTTGATGGTTACTTCAGAACGGTTGCTGGTGGGCAATATGGAACGCCCTACGAAATCCAGCCAGCCTCTGGCTACTGGTTTTAGATCCTCCCTTTTTAGTTGAACTGGGACGCCAGTCGTGCTGGTAGTCCACTTGGCTCCAGGGATGCATATATCCTCCAGAATCTTGTCCAACCCTTTATTGACCCTCATCATTCTCCTATTAAAGGAGTCTGGGTCATCTTTCAGTTGAGGAATCTTGAATATCTCCCTGATCTTGTCAGAATTAGTATGAATGATCTTTCCTCTGACTAAGGTCTGATGGTCAAAGAGAGCAGCTCCAATTAGTCTTTGCCTGTCTGTCTGCCATAGATTGGCATAGAACTCTTGAACCATGTTTCTTCCCACTTTTGTTTCAGGATTGGCCAGAATTTCCCAATGCCTGTTTCGGATTTGCTCTTGGATCTCCGGATATTCATCTTCTTTCAGATCAAATCTGACTTCCGGGATCACTGATCTGTGACTCATTATCTTGTAGTAATGGTCTGCATGTTCTTTAGTTAAGAACTTCCCTTGATTCCAAAGTGGCTTTGGAGTGCTTTCTTTCTTGCCCTTTTGGGTGGGTTGCTTTCCTCTTGGGGCCATGAATTTGATGATCACGGATAACCACACCAAACTTAGAGCTTTGCTTGTCCTCAAGCAAAAGAGAAGAAAGAAGAGGGATAGGAGGAGAGCAATGTGGGATGGTGATGATGATGGGGACGCCGAACACAAGATATAGGGAGGGGGGTGGGTAATTTTCGAAAAATAAGAAAGAGATAAGATAGAAGATATGACTTTTAAAAGATATGATTAGGAAAAGATATAATTTTTAAAAAGAAAGATATGAATGATAATTTAAAAGATAAATTTGAAATTTACTTTTGAAAAAGATTTAAAAAAAAAATTAAGTTTTGAAAACAAATTTGAAAAGATGATGGATTGGATTTGAAAGCCATTTGTTTTTTTTGGGTTAAGATAGATCTAAAACATTTGCAAAATTGGATTTTAGAAATTAGGATAAAAACTTTTGGAATTGAAAGTGATAATTTAAAATATGTTTATGCAAGAAATCATGAATTAAAACATAAGAATTTAGAAAAAATATGAAGAAAAACGAAATTGTACCTCCTCCCACCATCCTGGCGTTAAACGCCCACATGGTGCATGGTTTGGGCGTTTAACGCCCATGTGATGCTTCTCCTGGGCGTTCAACGCCCATGTGATGCTTCTTTCTGGCGTTGAACGCCAGGAAGTCCTTCTTTACTGGGCGTTTTTCTAAACGCCCAGAATGCTAGCAGATTGGCGTTAAACGCCCAGAAGGTGCATCTTTCTGGCGTTTAACGCCCAGAAGATGCTCCTTTCTGGCGTTGAACGCCCAGATAGCTACCCTTACTGGCGTTAAACGCCCAGTGGGAGCTTCTTTTGGGCGTTTAACGCCCAAAGTATTTCTTACTGGCTTTTTCACGCCAGTGAGCTTCCAAATTTCCCTGGTAACTTTGTGACTTCAACCATTTGCTATTTCACCTTTGAAGATACTTGAACTTAAACCTGTAAAGAAAGAAAATTTATTTAATTAGTAAATAACTTAGGAAATGGCTGGGTTGCCTCCCAGCAAGCGCTTCTTTAATGTCATTAGCTGGACTGTTACTGAGTTTTTAATTAAGTCTCAGTCTTGAGCACTCTTGCTCAAAATTTCCTTCAAGATAGTGTTTGACTCTTTGTCCATTAACAATGAACTTTTTGTTGGAGTCACTATCCTGAAGTTCTATGTATCCATATGGTGATACACTTGTAATTACATATGGACCTCTCCACCGGGATTTTAATTTCCCAGGGAATAATTTGAGCCTTGAATTAAATAACAGAACTTTCTGTCCTGGCTCAAAGACTCTGGATGACAATTTCTTATCATGCCATCTTTTTGCTTTCTCTTTGTAAATTTTTGCATTTTCGAAAGCATTGAGTCTAAATTCCTCTAGCTCATTTAACTGGAGTAATCGTCTTTCTCCAGCTAACTTAGCATCAAGGTTCAGGAATCTGGTTGCCCAGTAGGCCTTGTGTTCCAGTTCCACTGGCAAGTGACACGCCTTTCCATACACAAGCTGGTATGGAGAGGTCCCTATAGGGGTCTTAAATGCTGTTCTGTATGCCCACAGAGCATCATCCAAGCTTCTTGCCCAATCCTTCCTACGGTTAATTACAGTCCGTTCCAGGATTCTTTTAAGTTCTCTATTTGAGACTTCAGCCTGCCCATTAGTTTGTGGGTGATATGGAGTAGCCACCCTGTGGTTGACTCCATAACGTACTAGAGCAGAGTAGAGCTGTTTATTACAGAAATGAGTGCCCCCATCACTGATTAACACTCTAGGGATACCAAATCTGCTGAAGATATGTTTCTGGAGGAATTTTAACACTGTTTTAGTGTCATTAGTGGGTGTTGCAATAGCCTCTACCCATTTGGATACATAATCCACTGCCACCAGAATATAGGTGTTTGAGTATGATGGTGGGAAGGGTCCCATGAAGTCAATGCCCCATACATCAAACAATTCAATCTTCAAGATTCCTTGCTGAGGCATGGCATAACTGTGAGGTAGGTTGCCTGATCTTTGGCAACTGTCACAATTAAGCACAAATGCTCGGGAATCTTTATAGAGAGTAGGCCAGTAGAAGCCACTTTGGAGGACTCTTGTGGCTGTTCGCTCACTTCCAAAATGTCCTCCATACTGTGATCCATGGCAATGCCAAAGGATCTTCTGTGCTTCCTCTTTAGGCACACATCTACGGATTACTCCGTCTGCACATCTCTTGAAGAGATATGGTTCATCCCAAAGATAGTACTTTGCATCTGTGATTAGTTTCTTTGATTGCATCCTACTGTACTCTTTGGGTATGAATCTCACTGCCTTGTAGTTTGCAATGTCTGCAAACCATGGCACTTCCTGGATGGCAAACAGTTGCTCATCCGGAAAGGTTTCAGAGATCTCAGTGAGAGGGAGGGACGCCCCTTCCACTGGTTCTATTCGGGACAGGTGATCTGCTACTTGATTCTCTGTCCCTTTTCTGTCTCTTATTTCTATATCAAACTCTTGCAAAAGCAACACCCATCTGATGAGTCTGGGTTTTGAATCCTGCTTTGTGAGTAGATATTTAAGAGCAGCATGATCAGTGTACACAATCACTTTTGATCCTACTAAGTAGGACCTGAATTTGTCAATGGCGTAAACCACTGCAAGTAGCTCTTTTTCTGTGGTTGTATAATTCTTCTGTGCATCATTTAGCACATGGCTTGCATAGTAAATGATGTGCAGAAGCTTGTCATGCCTTTGTCTCAACACTGCACCAATGGCATGGTCACTGGCATCACACATCAGTTCAAATGGTAATGTCCAGTCTGGTGCAGAGATGATTGGTGCTGTAACCAATTTAGCTTTCAGAGTCTCAAATGCCTGCAGACACTCTTCATCAAAGATAAATGGCGTGTCTGCAGCTAGCAGGTTGCTCAGAGGTTTGGCGATTTTTGAAAAATCCTTTATAAACCTCCTATAGAACCCTGCATGTCCCAGAAAGCTTCTGATTGCCTTAACATTAGCAGGTGGTGGTAATTTTTCAATTACTTCTACCTTAGCTTGGTCCACCTCTATCCCCTTGTTCGAAATTTTGTGCCCAAGGACAATTCCTTCAGTCACCATAAAGTGACATTTTTCCCAGTTTAAAACCAGGTTAGTCTCTTGGCATCTTTTCAGAACAAGTACTAAATGGTTAAGGCAGGAGCTAAATGAATCTCCAAATACTGAAAAGTCATCCATGAAGACTTCCAGGAATTTTTCCACCATATCAGAGAAAATTGAGAGCATGCACCTCTGAAAAGTTGCAGGTGCATTGCACAGGCCAAATGGCATCCTTCTGTATGCAAATACTCCGGATGGGCATGTGAATGCCGTTTTCTCCTGATCCTGGGGATCTACTGCAATTTGATTATAACCTGAATATCCATCCAGGAAGCAGTAGTATTCATGACCTGCTAGTCTTTCTAGCATCTGGTCTATGAATGGTAAAGGAAAATGATCCTTTCTGGTGGCTGTATTGAGCCTTCTATAATCAATGCACATACGCCACCCAGTGACTGTTCTTGTAGGAACCAGTTCATTTTTTTCATTATGAACCACTGTCATGCCACCTTTCTTAGGGACGACTTGGACAGGGCTCACCCAGGGGCTGTCAGAAATAGGATAAATAATCCCAGCCTCTAGTAATTTAGTGACCTCTTTCTGCACCACTTCTTTCATAGCTGGATTCAGCCGCCTTTGTGGTTGAACCACTGGCTTGGCGTCATCCTCCAGCAAGATTTTGTGCATGCATCTGGCTGGGCTAATGCCCTTAAGATCACTAATAGACCACCCAAGAGCTGTCTTGTGTGTCCTTAGCACTTGAATTAGTGCTTTCTCTTCCTGTGGCTCTAAGGTAGAGCTTATAATTACAGGAAAGGTTTCACCTTCTCCCAGAAATGCATATTTCAGGGATGGTGGTAATGGTTTGAGTTCGGGTTTTGGAGGTCTCTCCTCTTCTTGAGGGATTTTCAGAGGTTCTATTATCTTTTCTGACTCCTCTAAATCAGGCTGAACATCTTTAAAGATGTCCTCTAGCTCTGATTCCAAACTCTCAGCCATATTGACCTCTCTTACCAGAGAGTCAATAATATCAACACTCATGCAGTCATTTGGGGTGTCTGGATGTTGCATGGCTTTGACCACATTCAACTTGAACTCCTCCTCATTGACTCTCAAGGTTACTTCCCCTTTTTGGACATCAATGAGGGTTCGGCCAGTTGCTAGGAAAGGTCTTCCTAGAATGAGAGTTGCACTCTTGTGCTCCTCCATTTCCAGCACCACAAAGTCAGTAGGAAAGGCGAATGGCCCAACCTTGACAATCATGTCTTCAATCACGCCTGATGGGTATTTAATGGAGCCATCAGCAAGTTGAAGACATATCCTGGTTGGTTTAATTTCTTCAGTTAAACCAAGCTTTCTGATAGTAGATGCAGGTATTAAGTTGATACTTGCCCCAAGATCACATAAAGCTTGCTTGGTGCAATTATCCTCTAATGTGCATGGTATCATAAAGCTCCCAGGATCCTTAAGCTTCTCAGGTAAGCTTTTCAGAATGACTGCACTGCATTCTTCAGTGAGGTAGACTTTTTCAGTTTCCCTCCAATCCTTCTTATGACTTAAGATTTCTTTCATGAACTTAGCATAAGAGGGTATTTGCTCAAGTGCTTCTGCAAACGGAATCTTTATTTCAAGAGTCCTGAGATAGTCTGCAAAGCGAGCAAATTGCTTATCCTGTTCCGCTTGGCGGAGTTTTTGAGGATAAGGCATTTTGGCTTTGTATTCCTCAACCTTAGTTGCTGCAGGTTTATTACCTACAGAAGTGGGTTGGGAAGCCTTTTTAGAAAGGTCAGCACTTGTATGTGACTGATTCCCTACTGGCATTTGGATGCCAGTGGTGGGAGCTGGAGTGGCGTTAGACGCCACTTCCTTGTTTGTTACTGGCGTTTGAACGCCAGAACCATGCTCCCTTTGGGCGTTCAACGCCAGATTCATGCTTGTTTCTGGCGTTGAACGCCAGGACTGAGCATGGTCTGGGCGTTCAGCGCCAGCTTTGTTCCTCTCTGGGCTCTGCTTGTCCTCAGAGGGATTTTGAGTATCCTCTTGTTCATTTCTTGGTTTCCTACTGCTTTGAAGTGAGGTATTTAATGTTTTCCCACTTCTTAATTGAACTGCTTGGCATTCTTCTGTTATTTGTTTTGACAGTTGCTTTTCTGTCTGCTTTAATTGCACTTCCATGTTCCTGTTAGCCATTCTTGTTTCCTGTAATATTTCCTTGAATTCGGCTAGCTGCTGAGTTAGAAAATCTAATTGCTGATTGAATTCATTAGCCTGATCCACTGGACTGAGTTCTGCAGTTACTGTTTTAGCTTCTTCTTTCATAGAGGATTCACTGCTTAGGTACAGATGCTGATTTCTGGCAACTGTATCAATAAGCTCTTGAGCTTCTTCAATTGTTTTTCTCATATGTATAGATCCACCAGCTGAGTGGTCTAGAGAAATCTGAGCTTTTTCTGTAAGCCCATAGTAGAAGATGTCTAATTGCACCCATTCTGAAAACATTTCAGAGGGGCATTTTCTTAGCATCTCTCTGTATCTCTCCCAAGCATCATAAAGGGATTCATTATCTCCTTGTTTGAAGCCTTGGATGTTCAGCCTTAGCTGTGTCATCCGTTTGGGAGGGAAATAGTGATTCAGGAATTTTTCTGACAGCTGTTTCTATGTTTTTATGCTGTTCTTAGGCTGGTTATTTAACCACCTCTTAGCTTGATCTTTTACAGCAAATGGAAACAGTAATAGTCTGTAGACATCCTGATCTACTTCCTTATCATGTACTGTATCAGCAATTTGCAGAAATTGTGCCCGAAACTCTGTAGGTTCTTCATGTGGAAGACCAGAATACTGGCAATTTTGCTGCACCATGATAATGAGCTGAGGATTCAGCTCAAAGCTACTAACTCCAATGGAGGGTATACAGATACTACTCCCATATGAAGCAGTAGTGGGGTTAGCATATGACCCCAGAGTCCTCTTGGACTGTTCATTCCCACTTGCTTCCATATTGAATACAAGTTGAGAATTTATATGTTGAGAATTATTTATTTTATAAAAGTGGAACAAATAAAAATGGAATATATATAAAAGAAAAATATTCTGAAAATATTTTGTGAAAATTTTTTTTTTCGAAAAATTTGAAATTGGAAATTGAATTTTATATTAAAAATTTCGAAAAAGTAGTTTTAAAATTGGTTAGAAAAAAATTTTTTTTTTTGAATTTTGAATTTTATGATGAAAGAGAAAAACACACAAAAGACACAAGATTTAAAATTTTTAGATTTAGTGCTCCTTATTTTCGAAAATTTTTGGAGGGAAAACACCAAGGAACACCAAACTTAAAAATTTTAAGATCAAGACACCAGAAAAATTCAAGAACACCAAGAACAAAAGAAAGAACACCAAACTTAAAATTTTTAGAGAACTTTAAGAAAATTTTCGAAAATTATAAAGAGATTAACAAGAAAACACCAAACTTAAAGTTTGGCACAAGATTAAATCAAGAAAAATTATTTTTGAAAAAGATTTTCAGAAGTACTGGTGCTCCCTTATCAAGAATATAGCCCAATGCTTTAGCCAATTGGGAATAAATATGACACTTGATGCAGATATTCCAATTAGTGCTTTAAAAGGAACACAAGTGAAACAAGAAAAGACACAAAGCAAGAAAAACTCAAGATCAAACAAGAACAATAAGCAAGAACAACTTGAAGATTAATGAAGAACAAAAATCACAAGTCGAAAATTTTAAAGAAAAATATGAGATATGCGATTGACACCAAACTCAGAATAAGACACTAACTCACGAAAATTAGCAATTAATTAAAAGAAAAATAATGAATTTTGAAAAGAAATTTTTGAAAAGAAACTATCCTATCAATATTGATTTAATGACTCTATAATAAAAATAAGGATAAAAATAAAAATAAATTATTCCTAATCTAAGAAATAAAATAAGCCTTCAATTGTCCAAACTCAATAATCCCCGGCAACGGCGCCAAAAACTTGGTGGACGAAATTGTATCTCTTTATAGAATATGATAATAGAATATGGTCCAAGATCAACTTCGTTCAACTAACCAGCAAGTGCACTGGGTCGTCCAAGTAATACCTTACGTGAGTAAGGGTCGATCCCACGGAGATTATTGGCTTGAAGCAATCAATGTTATTTTATTAATCTTAGTCAGGAGGCTAATGAAGTTATTTGGATTTATTTGTAAGAGGCCAAACTACAAACTACTTAAAATTGTAAATTAAAATAATAGAGTTACTTGTTTATAAAGGATTGTGGAATATGTTGGAGTTTTGGAGATGCTTTGTCCTTTGACTTCAACTCTTCCTTGAAATCTTCTTCTCACACGCAGGTTCCTTCCATGGCAAGCTCTCTGTAGGGTGTCACCGTTGTCAATGGCTACCTCCCATCCTCTCAGTGAAAACGTTCCTATGCTCTGTCACAGCACGGCTAATCATCTGTCGTTCTCAATCAGGTTGGAATAGAATCCCTTGATTCTTTTGCGTCTGTCACTAACGCCCAGCCCTCAGGAGTTTGAAGCACGTCACAGTCATTCAATCCCAGAATCCTACTCGGAATACCACAGACAAGGTTTAGACTTTCCGGATTCTCATGAATGCCGCCATCAATCCAGCTTATACCACGAAGATCCTGATTAGGGAAGCTAAGAGACATTCATTCAATCTGATGTAGAACGGAGGTGGTTGTCAGGCACACGTTCATGGGTTGAGGAAGGTGATGAGTGTCACGGATCATCACCTTCTTCACAGTTAAGCGCGAATAAACATCTAGACAAGACAAGCGTGTTTGAATGGAAAACAAAGGGATTGTATTAAATCATCGAGACGCTGCAGAGCTCCTCACCCCCAACAATGGAGTTTAGAGACTCATGCCATCAAAAGTATGTAATTCAGATCTGAAAATGTCATGAGGTACAAGAAATGTCTGTAAAAGTTGTTTAAATAGTAAACTAGTAACCTAGGTTTACAGAAAAATGAATAAACTAAGATAATTGGTGCAGAAATCCACTTCTGGGGCCCACTTGGTGTGTGCTGGGGCTGAGACTAAAGCTTTCCACGTGTAAAGGCCTTTCTTGGCGTCAAACTCCAGGTTATGACGTGTTTTGGGCGTTCAACTCCGGATCATGACGTTTTTCTGGCGTTTAACTCCAGACAGCAGCATGAACTTGGCGTTTAACGCCAAGTTACGTCATCTATCCTTGCGCAAAGTATGGACTATTATATATTGCTGGAAAGTCCTGGATGTCTACTTTCCAACGCCGTTGAGAGCGCGCCAATTGGACTCCTGTAGCTCCAGAAAATCCATTTCGAGTGCAGGGAGGTCAGGATCCAACAGCATCAGCAGACCTTTTTCAGCCTAAGTCAGATTTTTGCTCAGCTCCCTCAATTTCAGCCAGAAAATACCTGAAATCACAGAAAAACACACGAACTCATAGTAAAGTCCAGAAATATGATTTTTGCCTAAAAACTAATATTATTTTACTAAAAACTAACTGAAACATGCTAAAATCCACATGAAATTACCCCCAAAAAGCGTATAAAATATCCGCTCATCACAGAGTAAAGCTGTTTATTGCAGAAATGAGTGCCCCCATCACTGATTAATACTCTAGGGGTACCAAATCTGTTGAAGATGTATTTCTGGAGGAATTTAAGCACTGTCTTAGTGTCATTAGTGGGTGTTGCAATAGCTTCCACCATTTGGATACATAATCCACTGCCACCAGAATATAAGTGTTTGAGTATGATGGTGGGAAAGGCCCCATGAAGTCAATACCCCATACATCAAACAACTCAATCTCCAAGATCCCTTGTTGAGGCATGGCATAACTGTGAGGCAGATTACCAGATCTTTGGCAACTGTCATAATTAAGTACAAACACTTGGGAATTTTTATAGAGAGTAGGCCAGTAGAAGCCATATTGGAGGACTCTTGTGGCTGTTTGCTCATGGTGCACGAAATTGTGATCAATACTTTTTAATACACAGAACAATCCCCGGTAATGGCTCCAAAGACTTGGTGCTCAATACCATGGCATAAACACAACTTCGCACAACTAACCAGCAAGTGCACTGGGTCGTCCAAGTAATAAACCTTACGCGAGTAAGGGTCGATCCCACGGAGATTGGTGGTATGAAGCAAGCTATGGTCACCTTGTAAATCTCAGTCAGGCAGACTCAAATGGGTATAGTGATAAACGAATAAAACATAAAGATAAAGATAGAGATACTTATGTATATCATTGGTGAGAGCTTCAGATAAGCGTATGAAGATGCCTTCCCTTCCGTCTCTCTGCTTTCCTACTGTCTTCATCCAATCCTTCCTACTCCTTTCCATGGCAAGCTTATGCAAGGGTTTCACCGTTGTCAGTGGCTACCTCCCATCCTCTCATTGGAAATGTTCAACGCACCCTGTCACGGCACGGCTATCCATCTGTCGGTTCTCAATCAGGCCGGAATAGAATCCAGTGATTCTTTTGCGTCTGTCACTAACGCCCCGCCTTCAGGAGTTTGAAGCACGTCACAGTCATTCAATCATTGAATCCTACTCAGAATACCACAGACAAGGTTAGACCTTCCGGATTCTCTTGAATGCCGCCATCAGTTCTCGCCTATACCACGAAGACTCTGATCTCACGGAATGGCTGGCTCGTTTGTCAGCGAGCACTCGGTTGTCAGGCGATCAACCATGCATCGTGTATCAGGAATCCAAGAGATATTCACTAAGCCTCAGATGCTTGTAGAACAAGAGTGGTTGTCAGTCACTTTGTTCATGAGTGAGAATGATGATGAGTGTCACGGATCATCACCTTCATCAAGTTGAAGAACAAGTGATATCTTGGACAAAGAACAAGCGGAATTGAATAGAAGAACAATAGTAATTGCATTAATACTCGAGGTACAGCAGAGCTCCACACCTTAATCTATGGTGTGTAGAAACTCCACCGTTAAAAATACATAAGAACAAGGTCTAGGCATGGCCGAATGGCCAGCCTCCCAAATGATCTAAGATAGCATGAAACTCAAAGATAGCTACCAAGATTCTTAGATGAAAAAACAATAGTAAAAGGTCCTACTTATAGAAAACTAGTAGCCTAAGGTGTACAAAGATGAGTAAATGACATAAAAATCCACTTCCGGGCCCACTTGGTGTGTGCTTGGGCTGAGCAATGAAGCATTTTCGTGTAGAGACTCTTCTTGGAGTTAAACGCCAGCTTTTATGCCAGTTTGGGCGTTTAACTCCCATTTAGGTGCCAGTTCCGGCGTTTAACGCTGGAATTTCTGTAAGTGACTTTGAACGCCGGTTTGGGCCATCAAATCTTGGGCAAAGTATGGACTATCATATATTGCTGGAAAGCCCAGGATGTCTACTTTCCAACGCCGTTGAGAGCGCGCCAATTGGGCTTCTGTAGCTCCAGAAAATCCACTTCGAGTGCAGGGAGGTCAGAATCCAACAGCATCTGCAGTCCTTTTCAGTCTCTGAATCAGATTTTTGCTCAGATCCCTCAATTTCAGCCAGAAAATACCTGAAATCGCAGAAAAACACACAAACTCATAGTAAAGTCCAGAAAAATGAATTTTAATTAAAAACTAATAAAAATATACTAAGAACTCAACTAAAACAACTAAAATCATACTAAAAACAATGCCAAAAAGCGTATAAATTATCCGCTCATCACAACACCAAACTTAAATTGTTGCTTGTCCTCAAGCAACTGAAAATCAAATAAGATAAAAAGAAGAGAATATACTATAGACTCCAAATTATCAATGAAACTTAGCTCCAAATTAGATGAGCGGGACTAGTAGCTTTTTGCCTCCAAACAGTTTTGGCATCTCACTCTATCCTTTGAAATTCAGAATGATTGGCTTCTTTAGGAACTCAGAATCCAGATAGTGTTATTGATTCTCTTAGTTAAGTATGATGATTCTTGAACACAGCTACTTATTGAGTCTTGGCCGTGGCCCAAAGCACTCTGTCTTCCAGTATTACCACCGGATACATACATGCCACAGACACATAATTGGGTGAACCTTTTCAGATTGTGACTCAGCTTTGCTAGAGTCCCCAATTAGAGGTGTCCAGGGTTCTTAAGCACACTCTTATTGCCTTGGATCACAACTTTATTTCTTTCTTTTTCTTCCTTTTTCTCTTTTTTTTTCGTTTTTTTTTTCGCTTGCTCCCCTTTTTTTTTTTGTATTCACTACTTTTTCTTGCTTCAAGAATCATTTTTATGATTTTTCAGATCCTCAGTAACATGTCTCCTTTTTCATCATTCTTTCAAGAGCCAACAATTTTAACATTCAGGAACAACAAATTCAAAAGATATATGCACTGTTCAAGCATACATTCAGAAAACAAAAAGTATTGTCACCACATCAAACTAATTAAGCTAGTTTTAAAGATGAATTCGAAATCCTGTACTTCTTGTTCTTTTGTGATAAAAACAGTTTTCATTTAAGAAAGGTGATGGATTCATAGGACATTCATAACTTTAAGTCATAGACACTAAGACACTAATGATCATAAGACACAAACATGGACAAACACAAAGCACTAAAATTCGAAAAATAAGAAAATAAAGAACAAGGAGTTTAAAGAACGGGTCCACCTTAGTGATGGCGGCTTGTTCTTCCTCTTGAAGGTCTTATGGAGTGCTTGAGCTCCTCAATGTCTCTTCCTTGTCTTTGTTGCTCCTCTCTCATGATTCTTTGATCTTCTCTAATTTCATGGAGGAGAATGGAGTGTTCTTGATGCTCCACCCTTAGTTGTCCCATGTTGGAACTCAATTCTCCTAGGGAGGTGTTAATTTGCTCCCAATAGCCTTGTGGAGGAAAGTGCATCCCTTGAGGTGTCTCAGGGATCTCATGATGAGTGGGGTCTCTTGTTTGCTCCATCCTTTTCTTGGTGATGGGTTTGTCCTCATCAATGGGGATATCTCCTTCTATGTCAACCCCAACTGAATAACAGAGGTGACAAATGAGATGAGGAAAGGCTAGCCTTGCCAAGGTGGAAGACTTATCCGCCACTTTGTAGAGTTCTTGGGCCATGACCTCATGAACTTCCACTTCTTCTCCAATCATGATGCTATGAATCATGATGGCCCGGTCTAGAGTAACTTCAGACCGGTTGCTAGTGGGAATGATTGAGCGTTGGATAAACTCCAACCATCCTCTAGCCACGGGCTTGAGGTCATGCCTTCTCAATTGAACCGGCTTCCCTCTTGAATCTCTCTTCCATTGTGCGCCCTCTTCACATATAACTGTGAGGACTTGGTCCAACCTTTGATCAAAGTTGACCCTTCTAGTGTAAGGATGCTCATCTCCTTGCATCATGGGCAAGTTGAATGCTAACCTTACATTTTCCGGACTGAAATGCAAGTATTTCCCCCGAACCATAGTAAGATAATTCTTTGGATCCGGGTTCACACTTTGATCATGGTTCTTGG
Source organism: Arachis stenosperma (assembly GCF_014773155.1). Lineage (NCBI taxonomy): Eukaryota > Viridiplantae > Streptophyta > Magnoliopsida > Fabales > Fabaceae > Arachis > Arachis stenosperma. The sequence continues at coordinate 33,052,182 of NC_080385.1, read as the reverse complement.
TGATCCATGCATTGGCATAGAACTCTTGAACCATCAAGATTCCGACTTGTTGAATGGGGTTGGTAAGCACTTCCCAACCTCTTCTTCGGATCTCATGGCGGATCTCCGGATATTCACCCTTTTTGAGTGAAAAGGGGACTTCGGGGATCACCTTCTTCAAGGCCACAACTTCATAGAAGTGATCTTGATGCACCCTTGAGATGAATCTATCTATCTCCCATGACTCGGAGGTGGAAGCTTTTGCCTTCCCTTTCCTCTTTCTAGAGGTTTCTACGGCCTTGGATGCCATAAATGGTTATGGAAAAACAAAAAGCAATGCTTTTACCACACCAAACTTAAAATGTTTGCTCGTCCTCGAGCAAAAGAAGAAAGAAGAGAGTAGAAGAAGAAAAAATGAGGAAGAAAGGAGTGGCTTATGTATTCGGCCAAGGAGGGGTAGAAGTGGTGTGTAAGTTGTGTGAAAATGAAGGTGTGAAGGAGGGTTTATATAGGAGAGGGGGGAGATGGGGTTCGGCTATTATGGGTGGGGTGTGGGAGGGAAAGTGGTTTGAATTTGAAGGGTGAGGTTGGTGTGTTTTATGAAGGATGGATGTGAGTGGTGAAGAGAAAGATGGGATTTGATAGGTGAAGGGTTTTTGGGGAAGAGGTATTGAGGTGATTGGTGAATGGGGAAAGAAGAAAGAGAGAGTGGTGGGGTTGGTGGGGGTCCTGTGGGGTCCACAGATCCTGAGGTGTCAAGGAAAAGTCATCCCTACACCAATTGGCACTCAAAATCACGTTTTGAGGCATTTCTGGCGTTAAACGCCGGGCTGGTGCCCATTCCTGGCGTTTAACGCCAGGTTCTTGCCCTTTTCTGGCGTTTAACGCCAGTCTGGTGCCCCTTTCTGGCGTTAAACGCCCAGAAGGGTGCCAGACTGGGCGTTAAACGCCCAACTGCTAGCCTCACTGGCGTTTAAACGCCAGTAAATTCTTCCTCCAGGGTGTGCTATTTTTCTTCCTGTTTTTCATTCTGTTTTTGCTTTTTCAATGGATTTTGTGACTTCTTATGATCATCAACCTACAAAAAAAACATAAAATAGCAAAAGAAAATATATAAAATATAATCATTGGGTTGCCTCCCAACAAGCGCTTCTTTAATGTCAGTAGCTTGACGGAGGGCTCTCATGGAGCCTCACAGATACTCAGAGCAATGTTGGAACCTCCCAACACCAAACTTAGAGTTTGAATATGGGGGTTCAACACCAAACTTAGAGTTCGGTTGTGGCCTCCCAACACCAAACTTAGAGTTTGACTGTGGGAGCTCTGTTTGTCTCTGATTTGAGAGAAGCTCTTCATGCTTCTTCTCCATGATGACAGAGGGATATCCTTGAGCCTTAAACACATAGGATTTTTCATTCACTTGAATGATCAGTTCACCTCCATCAACATCAATCACAGCCTTTGCTGTGGCTAGGAAGGGTCTGCCAAGGATGATGGATTCATCCATGCACTTCCCAGTCTCTAGGACTATGAAATCAGTAGGGATGTAATGGTCTTCAACTTTCACCAAAACATTCTCTACAAGTCCATGAGCTTGTTTTCTTGAGTTGTCTGCCATCTCCAGTGAGATTCTTGCAGCTTGTACCTCAAAGATCCCTAGCTTCTCCATTACAGAGAGAGGCATGAGGTTTACACTTGACCCTAAGTCACACAGAGCCTTCTTGAAGGTCATGGTGCCTATGGTACAAGGTATTGAAAACTTCCCAGGATCTTGTTTCTTTTGAGGCAATTTCTGCCTAGACAAGTCATCCAGTTCTTTGGTGAGCAAAGGGGGTTCATCCTCCCAAGTCTCATTTCCAAACAACTTGTCATTTAGCCTCATGATTGCTCCAAGGTATTTAGCAACTTGCTCTTCAGTGACATACTCATCCTCTTCAGAGGAAGAATATTCATCAGAGCTCATGAATGGCAGAAGTAAGTCTAATGGAATCTCTATGGTCTCATTTTGAGCCTCAGATTCCCATGGTTCCTCATTGGGAAACTCAGTGGAGGTCAGTGCACGCCCATTGAGGCCTTCCTCAGTGGCGTTCACTTCCCCTCCTTCCTCTCCAAATTCGGCCATGGTTATGGCTTTGCACTCTCTTTTTGGATTTTCTTCTGTATTGCTTGGAAGAGTGCTTGGAGGGAGTTCAGTAATTTTCTTACTCAGCTGTCCCACTTGTGCCTCCAAATTCCTAATGGAAGACCTTGTCTCAGTCATGAAACTTTGAGTGGTTTTGATTAGATCAGAGACCATGGTTGCTAAGTCAGAGGGGTTCTGCTTAGAATTCTCTGTCTGTTGCTGAGAAGATGATGGAAAAGGCTTGCCATTGCTAAACCTGTTTCTTCCACCATTATTGTTGAAACCTTGTTGAGGTTTCTCTTGATTCTTCCATGAGAAATTTGGGTGATTTCTCCATGAAGAATTATAGGTGTTCCCATAGGGTTCTCCTAGGTAATTCACCTCTTCCATTGAAGGGTTCTCAGGATCATAGGCTTCTTCCTCAGATGAAGCATCCTTAGTACTGCTTGGTGCATTTTGCATTCCAGACAGACTTTGAGAAATCAAATTGACTTGTTGAGTCAATATCTTGTTTTGAGCTAATATGGCATTCAGAGCATCAATCTCAAGAACTCCTTTCTTCTGACTTGTCCCATTGTTCACAGGATTCCTTTCAGAAGTGTACATGAATTGGTTATTTGCAACCATTTCAATTAGCTCTTGAGCTTCTGTAGGCGTCTTCTTCAGATGAAGAGATCCTCCAGCAGAGCTATCCAAAGACATCTTGGATAGTTCAGAGAGACCATCATAGAAAATACCTATGATGCTCCATTCAGAAAGCATGTCAGAGGGACATTTTCTGATTAATTGTTTGTATCTTTCCCAAGCTTCATAGAGGGATTCACCATCCTTCTGTCTGAAGGTTTGGACTTCCACTCTAAGCTTACTCAATTTTTGAGGTGGAAAGAATTTTGCCAAGAAGGCATTGACTAGCTTTTCCCAAGAGTCCAGGCTTTCTTTAGGTTGAGAGTCCAACCATATTCTAGCTCTGTCTCTTACAGCAAAAGGGAATAGCATCAGTCTGTAGACCTCAGGGTCAACCCCATTAGTCTTGACTGTGTCACAGATTTGCAAGAACTCAGCTAAAAACTGATGAGGATCTTCCATTGGAAGTCTATGGAACTTGCAATTCTGTTGCATTTAGAGAAACTAATTGAGGCTTAAGCTCAAAGTTGTTCGCTCCAATGGCAGGGATAGAGATGCTTCTCCCATAGAAGTCGGGAGTAGGTGCAGTAAAGTCACCCAGCACCTTCCTTGCATTGTTGGCATTGTTGTTGTTTTCGGCTGCCATGGGTTCTTCTTTGAAGAATTCGGTCAGGTCCTCTACAGAGAATTGTGCCTTAGCTTCTCTTAGCTTTCGCTTCAAGGTCCTCTCAGGTTCAGGGTCAGCTTCAACAAGAATGCCTTTGTCTCTGCTCCTGCTCATATGAAAGAGAAGAGAACAAGAAAATATGGAATCCTCTATGTCACAGTATAGAGATTCCTTGAAGTGTCAGAGGAAAAGAAAAATAGAAGAAAGAAGAAGGAGAATTCGAACTTGATCAGATAGAGTTCGAATTGTGCATTAAGAAGGAGTAGTACTCCATAAATAGAAGGATGTGGGAAGAAGGGAAGAGAATTTTCAAAAATTAATTAGAAAGATGTCAAAAACATTTTGAAAAATTGATTGATAATTTTCGAAAATTCAAAGTGGAAAAGAAATCAAGTGATTTTTGAAAAAGATTTTGAAATTAGAAGTCAAAAAGATTTGATTGAAAATTTATTTTGAAAAAGATGTGATTGAGAAGATATGATTTGAAAACAATTTTAAAAAGATTTGATTTGAAAACAATTTTAAAAAGATTTGATTAATTACTTGCCTAACAAGAAAAGATATGATTCAAACATTAAACCTTTCCCAACAGAAAAGGCAATATACTTGAGATGTTCAATCAAATCATTAATTGTTAGCAAGTATCTTTGAAAAAGGAAAGAAATTGATTTTGAAAACATTTGATTGAAAGGATATGATTTGAAAAAGATTTGATTTTGAAAAACTTTGAAAACTTGAAAAAAAATTGATTTGAAAAACAAAATCTTCCCCCTAGCACCATCCTGGCGTTAAACGCCCAGAATGGTATACATTTTGGCGTTTAACGCCCAAAATGCTACCTTTTTGGGCGTTAAACGCCCAACCAGGTACCCTGGCTGGCGTTTAAACGCCAGTCTGTCCTTCTTCACTGGGCGTTTTGAACGCCCAGTTTTTTTTCTGTGTAATTCCTCTGCTGCATGTTCTGAATCTTCAGTCCCCTGTACTATTGACTTGAAAATAGAACCAAGATCAAATAAACAAGGCATGCAAAACACCAAACTTAAGATTAGACACTAGACTCAAACTAGAAACATGAAATATTTTTGGTTTTTATGATTTTGTAAATTTTTTTGTGCTTTTTTTTTCGAAAATTATATGAAAATAGAAAATAAAGGTTTCAGAATTCTCAATTTGAATTTCCAGGAATCATTGCAATGCTAGTCTAAGACTCCGGTCCAGGAATTAGACATGGCTTCACAGCCAGCCAAGCTTTCAAAGAAAGCTTCGGTCCAAAACACTAGACATGGCCAATGGCCAGCCAAGCCTTAGCAGATCATTGCTCCAATAGCAAGATTGATAGAGATCAACAAGCTATTGTGATGATCAGTTGAAAACTCGGTCCAATAAGATTAGACATGGCTTCACAGCCAGCCAGATTTCAACAGATCACCATGAAACACTAGAATTCATTCTTAAGAACTCTGAAGAAAAATACCTAATCTAAGCAACAAGATGAACCGTCAGTTGTCCATACTCAAGAACAATCCCCGGCAACGGCGCCAAAAACTTGGTGCACGAAATTGTGATCAATACTTTTTAATACACAGAACAATCCCCGGTAATGGCTCCAAAGACTTGGTGCTCAATACCATGGCATAAACACAACTTCGCACAACTAACCAGCAAGTGCACTGGGTCGTCCAAGTAATAAACCTTACGCGAGTAAGGGTCGATCCCACGGAGATTGGTGGTATGAAGCAAGCTATGGTCACCTTGTAAATCTCAGTCAGGCAGACTCAAATGGGTATAGTGATAAACGAATAAAGCATAAAGATAAAGATAGAGATACTTATGTATATCATTGGTGAGAGCTTCAGATAAGCGTATGAAGATGCCTTCCCTTCCGTCTCTCTGCTTTCCTACTGTCTTCATCCAATCCTTCCTACTCCTTTCCATGGCAAGCTTATGCAAGGGTTTCACCGTTGTCAGTGGCTACCTCCCATCCTCTCATTGGAAATGTTCAATGCACCCTGTCACGGCACGGCTATCCATCTGTCGGTTCTCAATCAGGCCGGAATAGAATCCAGTGATTCTTTGCGTCTGTCACTAACGCCCCGCCTTCAGGAGTTTGAAGCACGTCACAGTCATTCAATCATTGAATCCTACTCAGAATACCACAGACAAGGTTAGACCTTCCGGATTCTCTTGAATGCCGCCATCAGTTCTCGCCTATACCACGAAGACTCTGATCTCACGGAATGGCTGGCTCGTTTGTCAGGCGAGCACTCGGTTGTCAGGCGATCAACCATGCATCGTGTATCAGGAATCCAAGAGATATTCACTAAGCCTCAGATGCTTGTAGAACAAGAGTGGTTGTCAGTCACTTTGTTCATGAGTGAGAATGATGATGAGTGTCACGGATCATCACCTTCATCAAGTTGAAGAACAAGTGATATCTTGGACAAAGAACAAGCGGAATTGAATAGAAGAACAATAGTAATTGCATTAATACTCGAGGTACAGCAGAGCTCCACACCTTAATCTATGGTGTGTAGAAACTCCACCGTTGAAAATACATAAGAACAAGGTCTAGGCATGGCCGAATGGCCAGCCTCCCAAATGATCTAAGATAGCATGAAACTCAAAGATAGCTACCAAGATTCTTAGATGAAAATACAATAGTAAAAGGTCCTACTTATAGAAAACTAGTAGCCTAAGGTGTACAAAGATGAGTAAATGACATAAAAATCCACTTCCGGGCCCACTTGGTGTGTGCTTGGGCTGAGCAATGAAGCATTTTCGTGTAGAGACTCTTCTTGGAGTTAAACGCCAGCTTTTATGCCAGTTTGGGCGTTTAACTCCCATTTAGGTGCCAGTTCCGGCGTTTAACGCTGGAATTTCTGTAGGTGACTTTGAACGCCGGTTTGGGCCATTAAATCTTGGGCAAAGTATGGATTATTATATATTGCTGGAAAGCCCAGGATGTCTACTTTCCAACGCCGTTGAGAGCGCGCCAATTGGGCTTCTGTAGCTCCAGAAAATCCACTTCGAGTGCAGGGAGGTCAGAATCCAACAGCATCTGCAGTCCTTTTCAGTCTCTGAATCAGATTTTTGCTCAGATCCCTCAATTTCAGCCAGAAAATACCTGAAATCGCAGAAAAACACACAAACTCATAGTAAAGTCCAAAAAAGTGAATTTTAATTAAAAACTAATAAAAATATACTATGAACTCAACTAAAACTACTAAAATCATACTAAAAACAATGCCAAAAAGCGTATAAATTATCCGCTCATCAGCTCACTTCCAAAATGTCCTCCATACTGTGATCCATGGAAGTACCAGAAGATCTTCTGTGCTTCTTTTTTTGGCACACATCTACAGATTACTCCGTCTGCACATCTCTTGAAGAGATATGGTTCATCCCAAAGGTAGTATTTTGCATCCGTGATCAACTTCTTTGATTACTGCCTACTGTATTCTTTGGGTATGAACCTCACTGCCTTGTAGTTTGCAATGTCTGCAAACCATGGCACTTCCTGGATGGCAAAGCATTGCTCATCCGAAAAGTTTTCAGAGATCTCGTTAAGAGGGAGGGACGCCCCTTCTACTGGTTTTATTCCGGACAGGTGATCTGCTACTTGATTCTCTGTCCCTTTTCTGTCTCTTATTTCTATATCAAACTCTTGCAGAAGCAACACTCATCTTATGAGTCTGGGTTTTGAATCTTGCTTTGTGAGTAGATATTTAAGAGCAGCATGGTCAGTGTACACAATCACTTTTGATCCTACTAAATAAGATCTGAACTTGTCAATGGCGTAAACCACTGCAAGTAACTCTTTTTCTGTGGTTGTGTAGTTCTTTTGTGCATCATTTAGAACATGACTGGCATAATAAATGACGTGCAAAAGCTTGTCATGCCTTTGTCCCAACACTGCACCAATTGCATAGTCACTGGCATCACACATTAATTCAAATGGTAATGTCCAGTCTGGTGCAGAGATGACTGGTGATGTGACCAGCTTAGCTTTCAGAGTTTCAAATGCCTGCAGACACTCTTTATCAAAGATAAATGGCGTGTCAGCAGCTAGCAGATTACTCAGAGGTTTGGTGATTTTTGAAAAATCCTTTATAAACCTCCTATAAAATCATGCATGCCCCAGAAAGCTTTTGATTGCCTTAACATTGGCAGGTGGTGGTAATTTTTCAATTACCTCTACCTTAGCTTAATCCACTTCTATTCCCTTGTTCGAAATTTTGTGCCCAAGGACAATTCCTTCAGTCACCATAAAGTGGCATTTCTCCCAGTTTAAAACCAGGTTAGTCTCTTGGCACCTCTTTAGAACAAGTGCTAGATGGTCAAGACAGGAGCTGAATGAGTCTCCAAATACTGAAAAGTCATCCATGAAGACTTCCATAAATTTTTCCACCATATCAGAGAAAATTGAGAGCATGTACCTTTGAAAGGTTGCAGGTGCATTGCACAGACCAAATGGCATCCTTCTGTATGCAAATACTCCAAATGGACATGTGAATGCTGTTTTCTCTTGATCCTGGGGATCTACAGCAATTTGATTGTAACTAAAATATCCATCCAGGAAGCAGTTGTATTCATGACCGGTTAGTCTTTCTAGCATCTGGTCTATGAAGGGTAAAGGAAAATGATCCTTTCTGGTAGCTGTATTAAGCCTTCTATAATCAATACACATATGCCACCCTGTAACTGTTCTTGTAGGAACCCGTTCATTTTTTTTTCATTATGAACCACTGTCATGCCACCCTTCTTAGGGACAACTTGGACAGGACTTACCCAAGGGCTATCAGAAATAGGATAAATAATCCCAGCCTCTAGTAATTTAGTGACCTCCTTCTGCACCACCTCCTTCATGGCTAGATTTAGCCACCTTTGTGGTTGAACCACTGGCTTAGCGTCACCCTCTAATAGGATTTTGTGCATGCATCTGGCTGGGCTAATGCCCTTAAGATCACTGATGGACCACCCAAGGGCTGTCTTGTGTGTCCTTAGCACTTGAATTAGTGCTTCCTCTTCCTGTGGCTCTAAGGTAGAGCTTATGATCACAGGGAAGGTATCACCTTCTCCCAGAAATGCATATTCCAGGGATGGTGGTAATGGTTTGAGCTCGGGTTTGGGAGGCTTCTCCTCTTCCTGAGGGATTTTCAAAGGTTCTATTATTCTCTCTGGTTCCTCCAGATCAGGCTGAACATCTTTAAAGATATCCTCTAGCTCTGATTCGAGACTCTCAGTCATATTGACCTCTTTTACCAGAGAGTCAATGATATCAATGCTCATGCAGTCATTTTGGGTGTCTGGATGTTGCATGGCTTTGACAACATTCAACTTAAACTCGTCCTCATTGACTCTCAGGGTTACTTCTCATTTTTGGACATCAATGAGGGTTCGTCCAGTTGCTAGGAAGGGTCTTCCTAGAATGAGAGTTGCACTCTTGTGCTCCTCCATTTCCAGCACCACAAAGTCAGTGGGAAAGGCAAATGGCCCAACCTTGACAATCATGTCTTCAATCACGCCTGATGGGTGTTTAATGGAACCATCAGCAAGTTGGAGACATATCCGGGTTGGTTTGACTTCATCAGTCAACCCAAGCTTTTTGATAGTAGATGCAGGTATTAGGTTGATACTTGCCCCAAGATCACATAGAGCTTTCTTAGTACAAGTACCTTCTAATGTGCATGGTATCATAAAACTTCCAGGATCTTTAAGCTTCTCAGGTAAGCTTTTCAAAATGACTGCACTGCATTCTTTAGTGAGGTAAACTTTTTCAGTTTCCCTCCAATCCTTCTTATGACTTAAGATCTTTTTCATGAACTTAGCATAAGAGGGTATTTGCTCAAGTGCTTCTGCAAACGAAATCTTTATTTCAAGAGTCCTGAGATAGTCTGCAAAGCGAGCAAATTGCTTATCCTATTCCGCTTGACGGAGTTTTTGAGGATAAGGCGTTTTGGCTTTGTATTCATTAACCTGAGTTGCTGTAGGTTTATTGCCTACAGATGTGGGTTGAGAAGCCTTTTTAGAGGGGTTGCTATCAATACTTGTATGTGTCTGATTTCCCACTAGCGTTTGAATGCCAGGGGTGGAAGCTGGAGTGGCGTTAGACGCTAACTCCTCACCTGTTTCTGGCGTCTGAGCGCCAGAACTGTGCTTCCTTTGGGCGTTCAACGCCAATTCCTTGCTTGTTTCTGGCGTTGAACGCCAGGACTGAGCATAGTTTGGGCGTTCAACGCCATCTTTCCACCCATTTTCTGGCGTTTGAGTGCCAGAATTATTCCTCTCTGGGCTCTTACTGTCCTCAGATGGATTTTGGGTAGTTTGCTCATTTCTTGGCTTCCTGCTACCTTGAAGTGAGGTATTTAATGTTTTCCCACTTCTTAATTGAACTGCTTGGCACTCTTCTATTATTTGTTTTGATAACTGCTGTTCTGTTTGCTTCAACTGTACTTCCATATTCAGATTAGCCATTCTTGTTTCTTGTAGTATCTCCTTGAATTCGGCTAGCTGTTTTGTTAGAAAATCCAGTTGCTGATTAAATTCAGTAACTTGTTCTGCAGGACTGAGTTCAGCAGTTACTGTTTTAGCCTTTTCATTGATGGAAGGTTCACTGCTTAGGTACAGATGCTGATTTCTGGCAACTGTATCAATAAGCTCTTGAGCTTCTTCTATTATCTTTCTCATATGTATAGACCCACCAGTTGAGTGGTCTAGAGAAGTCTGAGCTCTCTCTGTAAGCCCATAATAGAAGATGTCTAACTGCACCCACTCTGAAAACATTTCAGACGAGCATTTTCTTAGCATCTCTCTGTATCTCTCCCAGGAATCATAAAGGGATTCATTATCTCCTTGTTTGAAGCCTTGGATGCTCAATCTTAGCTGTGTCATCCGTTTGGGAGGAAAATAGTGATTCAGGAATTTTTCTGACAGCTGTTTCCATGTCTTTATGCTGTCCTTAGGTTGGTTATTTAACCACCTCTTAGCTTGGTCCTTTACAGCAAATGGAAATAGTAATAATCTGTAGACATCCTGATCTACTTCCTTATCATGTACTGTGTCAACAATTTGTAAAAATTGTGCCAAAAACTCTATAGGTTCTTCTTGTGAAAGACCGAAATACTGGCAACTTTGCTGCACCATGATAATGAGCTGAGGATTCAACTTAAAACTACTGACTCCAATGGAGGTTATACAGATACTACTCCCGTATGAAGTAGTATTGGGGTTAGCATATGACCCCAGAGTCCTTATGGACTGTTCATTTCCAATTAAGTCCATAATGGAGAAAGGGAGATGATGTGAATTTATTTTATTTATTTTATTATATAAAATAAATTTGAAATAATAATAATAAAATAAGATAAAATAAAGACGACAATGAAAATAAAAATAAATAAAAACAAAATAATAATAAAAAAATTAAAAATATTTTATGAAGATTTTCAAAAAAGTGAGGAGAGAGAAAGTGGTTAGGATATTTTTGAAATTGAAATCTAAATTTTAAAAAAAATTCGAAAAGATGGCTTAAAATTAGTTAGAAAAGATATATTTTTTTTGAATTTTGAATTTTATGATGAAAGAGAAAAATACACAGAAGACACAAGACCTAAAAATTTTTAGATCTAATACTCCTTGTTTTTGAAAATTTTGGAGGGAAAATACCAAGGAACATCAAACTTAAAAATTTTAAGATCAAAATACAAGGAAGACTCAAGAACACCTTGAAGATTCACAAGAACAACAAGAACAAAAGAAAGAACACCAAACTTAAAATTTTTAGAAAACCAAAATAAATTTTTGAAAATTAAAGGAAATTAACAAGAAAACACCAAACTTAAAGTTTGGCACAAGATTCAATCAAAGAAAAATTATTTTTGAAAAATATTTTAAAAAGAAGATACCCAATTGCCAAGAACATAAACCAACGCTCTAGCCAACTGAGCTATAAATGTAACGTGTTTTAATATTGTATATAAAAAATATATTTTTGAAAACTAAAATTTTGAAAAAGCACAAGGAAAACACAAAAAACACACAAAAATAGGAAAAACCAAAGATCAAACAAGAAAATTTGACAAGAACAATTTGAAGATCAAGGAAAAATAAATAACATGCAATTCGAAAATTTAAAGGAAAATATAAAATATGCAATTGACACCAAACTTAAAATATAAAACTAAACTCACATAAAAATTAAAAATTAATAAGGAAAAAAATAATATTTTTGAAAAATTTTTGAAAAGAAAATAAAGGACTCAGATTTAATGACTCTATAGCATCAAAAATAAATTATTCCTAATCTAAGCAACAAAATAAACCTTTAGTTGTCCAAACTCGAACAATCCCCGGCAACAGCGCCAAAAACTTGGTGCACGAAATTGCAATTACACTTTTGCAATCCGCACAACTAACCAGCAAGTGCACTGGGTCATCCAAGTAATACCTTACGTGAGTAAGGGTCGAATCCCACGGAGATTGTTGGCTTGAAGCAATCTATGGCTATCTTGTTATTCTTAGTCAGGATACCAATTATGATTATCAGTTGACTTGCAAATGAACAAGAGGACATGGATTAAATAATACAAAGTTGGAATAAAAATAGTAAATGATGTTGAAAAATTCGAATTACTTATTATGCAATAATGGAGAATATGTTGGAGTTTTGGAGATGCTTTGTCTTATGAATTTCTGTAACATAATGCTTCCTCACTTTCAAAAGTGCAAAGTTCCTTCCATGGCAAGCTGTGTGTAGGGTGTCACCGTTGTCAATGGCTACTTCCTATCCTCTAAGTGAAAATGGTCCAAAAGCTCTGTCACAGCACGGCTAATTATCTGTTGGTTCTCGATCATGTCGGAATAAGATCCATTGATCCTTTTGCGTTCGTCACTACGCCCAACAATCGCGAGTTTGAAGCTCATCGCAGCCATTCAATCCTTGAATCCTACTCGGAATACCACAGACAAGGTTTAGACTTTCCGGATTCTCATGAATGCCGCCATCAATTCTAGCTTATACCACGAAGATTCTGATTAAGAGATCTAAGAGATACTCATTCAATCTGATGTAGAATGGAGGTGGTTGTCAGGTACACGTTCGTGGATTGAGGAAGGTGATGAGTGTCACAGATCATCACCTTCTTCATAGTGAAGCGCGAATGAACATCTTAGATAAGAACAAGCATATTTGAATGGAAAACAGAAATAATTGCATTAATTCATCGAGACGCTGCAGAGCTCCTCACCCCCAACAATGGAGTTTAGAGACACATGCGTAAAAGAGTATAAAATTCAGATCTAAAAATGTCATGAGATACAAAATAAATCTCTAAAAGTTGTTTAAATACTAAACTAGTAACCTAGGTTTACAGAAAATGAGTAAACTAAGATGGATAGTGCAGAAATCCACTTCTGGGGCCCACTTGGTGTGTGCTGGGGCTGAGACTTAAGCTTCTCACGTGCCTGGGCTGTTTCTGGAGTTGAACATCAGGTTGTAACCTGTTTCTGGCGTTGAACTCCAACTTGCAACCTGTTTTTGGCGCTGAACGCCAGACTGCAACATGGAACTGGCGTTGAACGCCAATTTACGTCGTCTATCTTCGCGCAAAGTATGGACTATTATATATTGATGGAAAGCCCTGGATGTCTACTTTCCAACACAATTGAGAGCGCGCCAATTGGACTCTTGTAGCTCCAAAAAAATATATTCCGGGTGCAGGGAGATCAGAATCCAACAACATCAAGAGTCCTTTTTCAGCCTAAATCAGATTTTTGCTCAGCTCCCTCAATTTCAGCCATAAAATATCTGAAATTACAGAAAAACACACAAACTCATAGTAAAGTCCAGAAATATGAATTTTGCCTAAAAACTAATAAAATTATACTAAAAACTAACTAAAACATACTAAAATCTACATGAAATTATCCCCAAAAAGCGTATAAAATATCCGCTCATCAGAGCCTTTGAAGAAAAAGGGGTAAAACAAAATCGTAACTTGAAAGCGCAACACTCCAATCGAAAACATAACGAATAAAGGATAAGCTAACGCAAGATTATATATATACAAAGGAGTGCCAAAAACGCGAATATCAAAACTCAAGATCCGGTTGCAAAGATAACTGGTCCGAGCATAGCAATATATACAAATATATAAAGCAAGAAACCCAAAGAAAACCCCAAATGGCAAATTACAAAACCTATTCTCCAAAGCCACGTCTAAGAGGAGTCAACATGGTATGTATTATTTAGTAGAGATAAAAGTATCTAAGAGAAAACATAAAACCAAAATAAAGTGCCGAGAACCAAGGATCTTCGCTAATCCAAAAGTCTCTAGCATGCTTTAGCGATAAGCCTCACGTCCTGCATCTGAAAACCACAAAATCCACATGGGTGAGAACCGGAGGTTTTCAGTATAGTAACAGTGCCCACATATCTAATTTGTAATGTCTTGGGAAAGCCGAAGGCAATCCTAGAACTTCCAACAGATAATTCAAAGCTTATAAACAGGCTAAACCACAAATGGCAACTGACTAAAGATCTCCAGTCTAACTAATACTTCCCTTTCCAAATCCTTTAGACCTCCCAACCACCAGCAGGAGTATAATATGGCAAACACAGTTATATCAGACAAGAGATATACAAATAGGAAACAGATACGACATTTAGGTAATTAGCAAGTAATATGCAGTCAATTAGAAAATCTCAAACAATTCACATAATATGCATATGATGTATGCCTGTCCTAATGGCTGACGAGTCTCATCTGTCGGTTATAAAACCAACCCGACATGTCCTGGTAGCTAACCATTGGACTATCCCTCTGTCGTGCATCCCCAACTCGAGTTATACTCAACATAATTCATAATTCATATCCATCACCCTAACTGGTGTATATCCACGGGGGCGAGCTCATCCGGAACTTTCACAGTGCCTGGCCACACTTACGATATAGGGTCAGCGGAGTATCGAGTCTCCACCTGGAACACGTGGTGGCTAGCCACTGCTTTCTTCCAGGGAAACTCTTATCTCAGATAGTGGAAGTGCAACATTCACATTTTATTCAATAGCATATATGCAATTATACACGGCCATAATTCAATAACGGCTCCGCCGCAACTCGGCAATAACTCAGCCATCCGGCTCATAATTCAATCCATATCCATCCAATTTATTAACAAATATAGCCCATCGGCTCATAGCACATAAAGCACTTCCACCGCCATCCTCCATATCTCATACAATCATCTTTGATCATCATTGATCATAAATTTTTCCCTTTCTTCATTCACAAGTTACGACATCCCCTAGCCCCTTTCTCATTGCTAGGCATATCATAATGACCTAAGACATATTGGGTGAGATCGGAGGCTTAGAAGTATGAAATTTGGCTTTGAAAGCTCAAAAATCAACTTTGGGGTAAAAACAAGGTCACGCGTGCGCATCGCCCACGCGCACGCGTGGAACGCCAAAAGTACATCGACGCGTACGCATCGCCCATGCCTACGCGTGGGTGTGTTTTGTGACCCAGGCACAAAGCAAGCACAACTCAGGTACAACTCTCGGGAATTTTGGCTGGGCAACTGATGCAGCAAACCGACGCGTACGCGTCCGCCATGCGCACGCGTGGGTAGTGAAAATGACGCGTACGCGTCAACTACACCTATGCGTGGGGGTACGTTCTGCCAAAAATTTTTTGAAGTTAAAAGCTGCAAAATTCACAATTTCAAACCCCAATCTTCCGACGGGGATAACTTCTCCGTTTCAAATCATTTTTCACCCGTTCTTCGAATGGCATAAACATCCCGGATCCAATTTCATTTCTAAAGAAGTTTGGCACAAATCGGGGATTCGGAGTCCAAGTTATGCTCCATCAAAGTATGCCCAAAAACCACATTGTCATACAAAACCACAAAGTGCCATTTTCAAAACAAACCAATTTCAACCCTTTTTCAACCTCAAGCCTCCTCAAGTCATATATTCACATTTTCACCAAAATTCACTAAACAACCAACCCAGCATTTTAACCCATCTCAATCAAATACCCAATTTCAACATATTTTCATGTCATATATTCTTCCTCGTCCCAATTTCTAACAACACCATTTCCAACTAACCATCATTACACATAATCAATATCATACTCACCATCAACATGGTTTCACCCACAATTCAACCTCAATCAATCATCAAGCTTATATCACAACTTTCATATTTCTCATGCATCATACCATCAAGGCACCAATATTTATAATCACATATATAATCACATATATGACCACACAATATATCTCAATCATGCAACAACATCAACAATTAAATCCCTATCTCAGGGCCTCTAGCTTAAGTTTTCACACCACATTACATTTTAGATACAGGAAACCGAAACCATACCTTAGTCGATTTCTCCCGCTCAATCGGAGCATTTCCAAATCACGTTTCCACAAGCTCTCAAGGTCTTAACACCTCCAAGAACAGATTTTTAGCACACCAAATCCCTTTCTCAAGCTTTCCAAAATCTTAGTCAAGCTTCAATATTCACAAACACACCACCTAAGCCACAATTATCATACCCAAACACAACAACTCAATACCCAATAATCATAGAACAACAAATTCTGCTAGTGTTGAAAATCTTATCACACCCAAGGTTCAAGGAGACAAGATTAATCTTCTCCTTCAAGAGAGTTGGGTCCTAGAACATCAAAGAGCCTAAAATCTCAACACTTTTCTCCATGAAATTCGAAATTAAGGGATGAAGAACTGAGATGAAATCGTGGCTTACCTCAAGAATAAAGTAGTGGGTTTTGCGGTAAACGCGTGAAAACAAACGGTGCGACAATCGGAGCTCTAGATCAAAACTTATGATGGTTTGAAGATCAAACAAGGGTAGAACTTTGAGAGAGTGTTCTTCCCCCTTGTGCCTTCATTTTCAGCGTGTATGAGTGTCTAGTGAGGAGAGAGAGTGCTGAAAATTAGGGCTCAATATGGGTCCGGTTGGCCCGGTTTGGCCTGTTCGGTCCAATCTTGGGCTGATTTTGATAAAATTGGTATCAAAATTCTCGTTTCAATCTCCTCTATCATATTAAGCCATAAAAATTATATTTTTGGCTTTCTAGAATAAATTTCTCATTTATAGGCTAATTAGTTATTAATTAACCTGGTTTTACACTCTACCCACCTAATTGGGAAATTTGCCCACAAAATTCAAATTCAATTACCTGAAAATAAGTGCGGGTAGTCAGCTCGCATCTCCGACTCAAGTTCCCAAGTGTGTTCTTCAACACCGCCTTGACTCCATGTCACTTTGACTAACGAATCCTCCTTTCCACGCAATCGTTTGATACTAGTACCATCAATTCTGACTGGATCCACCGGAAGCGTCAAATCTTCTTTAACTGAACAGATTCAGGTTCTAACACATGGCTAGCATTAGAAGTATACTTCCGAAGCTGCGACATGTGAAATACGTCGTGCAGGTTTGAAAGGTGAGGTGGTAGAGCCATTTGATACGCCACCGGTCCAACCCTCTCCAGGATTTGAAACGGACCAATGAATCGAGGATTCAGCTTCTTCGCTTTAATTGCCCTATGGTGCACGAAATTGTGATCATCAATGGCGCCATCAACATGGTACGCTCAATTGCAATCTCAACTCTTTATCACAACTTTGCACAACTAACCAGCAAGTGCACTGGGTCGTCCAAGTAATAAACCTTACGCGAGTAAGGGTCGATCCCACGGAGATTGTTGGTATGAAGCAAGCTATGGTCATCTTGTAAATCTCAGTCAGGCGGATTCAAATGGTTATGGAGGATTAATGATTAAAAGATAAATAAAACATAAAGTAAAGATAGAGATACTTATGTAATTCATTGGTGAGAATTTCAGATAAGCGTATGGAGATGCTTTGTCCCTTCCGTCTCTCTGCTTTCCTACTGTCTTCATCCAATCCTTCTTACTCCTTTCCATGGCAAGCTGTATGTTGGGCATCACCGTTGTCAATGACTACAGTCCCGTCCTCTCAGTGAAAATGTTCAATGCGCTCTGTCACAGCACGGCTATTCATCTGTCGGTTCTCGATCATGTAGGAATAGAATCTAGTGATTCTTTTGCGTCTGTCACTAACGCCCCACAATTGCGAGTTTGAAGCTCGTCACAGTCATTCAATCCCTGAATCCTACTCAGAATACCACAGACAAGTTTTAGACCTTCCAGATTCTCAAGAATGGCCGCCAATGGATTCTAGCTTATACCACGAAGATTCTGATTAAGGAATCCAAGAGATATCCACTCAATCTAAGGTAGAACGGAGGTGGTTGTCAGGCACACGTTCATAGGTGAGAATGATGATGAGTGTCATGGATCATCACATTCATCAAGTTGAGGAACAAGTGATATCTTAGAACAAGAATAAGCTGAATTGAATAGAAGAACAATAGTAATTGCATTAATACTCGAGGTACAGCAGAGCTCCACACCTTAATCTATGGTGTGTAGAAACTCTACCGTTGAAAATACATAAGAACAAGGTCTAGGCATGGCCAAATGACCAGCCTCCCAAAGAGGGTTCAATCATAAAAACATGATCAAAAGATGATCCGAAGATTGAAAAGATCCCCCCAAATACAATAGCAAAAGGTCATATTTATAGAGAACTAGTAGCCTAGGGTTTACAGAAATGAGTAAATGACGTAAAAATCTACTTCTGCACCCACTTGGTGTGTGCTTGGGCTGAGCATTGAAGCTTCCATGTGTAGAAACTTTTCTTGGAGTTAAACGCCAGCTTTTGTGCCAGTTTGGGCGTTTAACTCCCACTTTTGTGCCAGTTCCGGCGTTTAACACCGGGAATTCTGAAGCTAACTTGGAACGCCTGTTTGGGCCATCAAATCTCAGGCAAAGTATGGACTATTATATATTGCTGGAAAGCCCTGGATGTTTACTTTCCAACGCAATTGAGAGTGCACCAATTGGGTTTCTATAGCTCCAGAAAATCCACTTTGAATGTAGGGAGGTCAGAATCCAACAACATCTGCAGCCCTTTTCAGCCTCTGAATCAGATTTTTGCTCAGGTCCCTCAATTTCAGCCAGAAAATACCTGAAATCACAGAAAAATACACAAACTCATAGTAAAGTCCAGAAAAGTGAATTTTAAATAAAAAATAATAAAAATATAATAAAAACTAACTAAAACATACTAAAAGCATACTAAAAATAATGCCAAAAAGCGTATAAATTATCCGCTCATCACAACACCAAACTTAAATTGTTGCTTGTCCCCAAGCAACTGAAAATCAATAGGATAAAAAGAAGAGAATATACAATAAATTCCAAAAATATCTATGAAGATCAGTATTAATTAGATGAGCGGGGCTTTTAGCTTTTTGCCTCTGAACAGTTTTGGCATCTCACTTTATCCTTTGAAGTTCAGAATGATTGGCTTCTATAGGAACTCAGAATCCGGATAGTGTTATTGATTCTTCTAGTTAAGTATGATGATTCTTGAACACAGCTACTTTATGAGTCTTGGCCGTGGCCCAAAGCACTCTATTTTCCAGTATTACCACCGGATACATCCATGCCACAGACATATAACTGGGTGAACCTTTTCAGATTGTGACTCAGCTTTGCTAGAGTCCCCAATTAGAGGTGTCTAGGGTTTTTAAGCACACTCTTTTTGCTTTGGATCACGACTTTAACCGCTCAGTCTCAAGTTTTCACTTGACACCTTCACGCCACAAGCACATGGTTAGGGACAGCTTGGTTTAGCCGCTTAGGCCAGGATGTTATTCCTGTAGACCCTCCTATCCACTGATGCTCAATGCCTTGGATCCTTTTTATTATCCTTGCCTTTTGGTTTAAATGGCTTTTTCTGCTTGCTCTTCTCTTTTTTTTTTTTGAATTCACTGCTTTTTCTTGCTTCAAGAATCATTTTTATGATTTTTCAGATCCTCAGTAACATGTCTCCTTTTTCATCATTCTTTCAAGAGCCAACAATTTTAACATTGATGAACAACAAATTCAAAAGACATATGCACTGTTCAAGCATACATTCAGAAATGAAAAGTATTGCCACCACATCAAAATAATTAATCTGTTATAAAATTCGAAATTCATGCAATTCTTCTCTTTTTCAATTAAGAACATTTTTCATTTAAGAAAGGTGATGGATTCATAGGACATTCATAACTTTAAGGCATAGACACTAAGACACTAATGATCATAAGAAACAAACATAAATAAAACATAAAGCATAATTTTCGAAAAACAGAAAAATAAAGAACAAGGAGATTAAATAATGGGTCCACCTTAGTGATGGCGACTTGTTCTTCCTCTTGAAGATCTTATGGAGTGCTTGAGCTCCTCAATGTCTCCTCCTTGCCTTTGTTGCTCCTCTCTCATGATTCTTTAATCTTTTCTAATTTCATGGAGGAGGATGGAATGTTCTTGGTGCTCCACCCTTAGTTGTCCCATGTTGGAACTCAATTCTCCTAGGGAGGTGTTGATTTGCTCCCAATAGTTTTGTGGAGGAAAGTGCATCCCTTGAGGCATCTCAGGGATTTCATGATGAGGAATTTCCTCATGTCCATGAGTGGGATCTCTTGTTTGCTTCATCCTCTTCTTAGTGATGGGCTTGTCCTCATCAATGAGGATGTCTCCCTCTATGTTAATTCCAACTGAATTACAGAGGTGACAAATCAGATGAGGGAAGGCTAACCTTGCCAAGGTAAAGGACTTGTCCACCACCTTATAACGTTCTTGGAATATAACCTCATGAACTTCTACTTTCTCTCCAATCATGATGCTATGAATCATGATAGCCCGGTCTATAGTAGCTTTGGACTGGTTGCTAGTGGGAATGATTGAGCGTTGGATAAACTCCAACCATCCCCTAGCCACGGGCTTGAGGTCATGCCTTCTCAGTTGAACCGGCTTCCCTCTTGAATCTCTCTTCCATTGAGTGCCCTCTTCACAAATATCTATGAGGACTTGGTCCAACCTTTGATCAAAGTAGACCCTTCTAGTGTAAGGGTGTTCATCTCCTTGCATCATGGGCAAGTTGAATGCCAACCTTACATTTTCCGGACTAAAATCTAAGCATTTCCCCCCAACCATTGTAAGCCAATTCTTTGGGTCCGGGTTCACACTTTGATCATGGTTCTTGGTGATCCATGCATTGGCATAGAACTCTTGAACCATTAAGATTCTGACTTGTTGAATGGGGTTGGTAAGAACTTCCCAACCTCTTCTTCGGATCTCATGTCGGATCTCCGGATATTCACTCTTTTTAAGTTTGAAAGGGACCTCGAGGATCACCTTCTTCATGGCCACAACTTCATAGAAGTGGTCTTGATGCACCCTTGAGATGAATCTCTCCAACTCCCATGACTCGGAGGTGGAAGCTTTTGCCTTCCCTTTCCTCTTTCTAGAGGTTTCTCCGGCCTTAGGTGCCATAAATGGTTATGGAAAAACAAAAAACAACGCTTTTACCACACCAAACTTAGAAGGTTTGCTCATCCTCGAGCAAAACAGGAAAGAAAAGAGTAGAAGAAGAAGAAATAGAGGAGATGGAGGGGGCTTTTGTGGTTCGGCTGAGGGGGAGAAGTAGTGTTTAGGTTGTGTGAAAATGAAGGAGTGAAGAAGGGTTTATATAGGGGTGGAGATAGGGGTAGGGTTCGGCCATTATAGGTGGGTTTGGGAGGGAAAGTGGTTTGAATATGGATGGTGGGGTTTGTGGGGTTTTATGAAGGATGGATGGGAGTGATGAAGAGAATGGTGGGATAGGTGGGGATCGTGTGGGGTCCACAGATCCTGAGGTGTCAAGGATAGCTCATCCCTGCACCAAGTGGAGTGCAAAACGTCCTTTCTGCCAATCCTGGTGTTAAACGCCGGGCTGTTGCCCTTTTCTGGCATTAAACGCCAGTTTTTTGCCCATTTCTGGCGTTAAACGCCAATCTGGTGCCCCTTTCTGGCGTTAAACGCCCATAATGGTGCCAGACTAGGCGTTAAACGCCTATTTGCTGCCCTTACTGGCGTTTAAACGCCAGCAAGTTTTTCCTCCAGGGTGTGCTATTTTTCATTCTATTTTTTCATTCTGTTTTTGCTTTTTTAATTGTTTTTGTGACTTCACATGATCATCAACCCATAGAAAACATAAAATAACAATGGAAAATAGATAAATATAACATTGGGTTGCCTCCCAACAAGCGCTTCTTTAATGTCAGTAGCTTGACAGTGGGCTCTCATGGAGCCTCACAGATGTTCAGAGCAATGTTGGAACCTCCCAACACCAAACTTAGAGTTTGAATGTGGGGGTTCAACACCAAACTTAGAATTTGGTTGTGGCCTCCCAACACCAAACTTAGAGTTTGACTGTGGGGGCTCTGTTTGACTCTGTTTTGAGAGAAGCTCTTCATGCTTCCTCTCCATGGTTACAGAGGGATATCCTTGAGCCTTAAACACAAAGGATTCTTCATTCACTTGAATGATCAATTCTTCTCTGTCAACATCAATCACAGCCTTTGCTGTGGCTAGGAAGGGTCTGCCAAGGATGATGGATTCATCCATGCACTTCCCAGTCTCTAGGACTATGAAATCAGCAGGGATGTAATGGTCTTCAATCTTTACCAGAACATCCTCTACAAGTCCATAAGCTTGTTTTCTTGAATTGTCTGTCATCTTTAGTGAGATTCTTGCAGCTTATACCTCAAAGATCCCTAGCTTCTCCATTACAGAGAGAGGCATGAGGTTTATGCTTGACCCTAGGTCACACAGAGCCTTCTCGAAGGTCATGGTGCCTAATGTACAACATATTGAGAACTTCCCAGGGTCCTGTCTCTTTTGAGGTAATCTCTGCCTAGTCAAGTCATCCAGTTCTTTGGTGAGCAAAGGGGGTTCATCCTCCCAAGTCTCAATACCAAATAACTTGTCATTTAGCTTCATGATTGCTCCAAGATACTTAGCAACTTGCTCTTCAGTGACATCTTCGTCCTCTTCAGAGGAAGAATACTCATCAGGGCTCATGAATGGCAGAAGTAAATCCAATGGAATCTCTATGGTCTTAGTGTGAGCCTCAGATTCCCATGGTTCCTCATTAGGGAACTCATTGGAGGCCAGTGGACGTCCATTGAGGTCTTCCTCAGTGGCGATCACTGCCTCTTCCTCCTCTCCAAATTCGGCCATGTTGATGGCCTTACACTCTCCTTTTGGATTCTTTTCTGTATTGCTTGGAAAAGTACTAGGAGGGAGTTCAGTAACTTTCTTACTCAGCTGACCCACTTGGGCCTCCAAGTTTCTAATGGAGGACCTTGTTTCAGTCATGAAACTTTGAGTGGTTTTGATTAGATCAGAGACCATGGTTGCTAAGTCAGAGTGGCTCTGGTTAGAATTCTCTGTCTGTTCCTGAGAAGATGATGGAAAAGGCTTGCCATTGCTAAACCTGTTTCTTCCACCATTATTGTTGTTGAAACCTTGTCGAGGTCTCTGTTGATCCTTCCATGAGAGATTTGGATGATTTCTCCTTGAAGGATTATAGGTGTTTCCATAGGGTTCTCCCATGTAATCCACCTCTTCCATTGATGGGTTCTCAGGATCATAAGCTTCTTCTTCAGATGAAGCGTCCTTAGTACTGCCTGGTGCAGCTTGCATTCCAGACATACTTTGAGAAATCATATTGACTTGCTGAGTCAATATTTTGTTCTGAGCCAATATGGCATTCAAAGTATCAATCTCAAGAACTCCTTTCTTCTGATTCGTCCTATTGTTCACAGGATTCCTTTCAGAAGTGTACATAAATTGGTTATTTGCAACCATTTCAATGAGTTCTTGAGCTTCTGCAGGCGTCTTCTTCAGATGAAGAGATCCTCCAGCAGAGCTGTCCAATGACATCTTGGACAGTTCAGACAGACCATCATAGAAGATACCTATAATGCTCCATTCAGAAAGCATGTCAGAAGGACACTTTCTGATCAATTGTTTGTATCTTTCTCAAGCTTCATAGAGGGATTTACCTTCCTTCTGTCTGAAGGTTTGGACTTCCACTCTAAGCTTACTCAATTTTTGAGGTGGAAAGAACTTTGCTAAGAAGGCATTGACTAGCTTTTCCCAAGAGTTTCGGCTTTCTTTAGGTTGTGAGTCCAACCATATCATAGCTCTGTCTCTTACAGCAAAAGGGAATAGCATAAGTCTGTAGACCTCAGGGTCAAGCCCATTGGTCTTGACAGTGTCACAGATTTGCAAGAATTCAGCTAAAAATTGATGAGGATCTTCCAATGGAAGTCTATGGAACTTGCAATTCTGTTGCATTAGAGAAACTAATTGAGGCTTAAGCTCAAAGTTGTTTGCTCCAATGGCAGGGATAGAGATGCTTCTCCCATAGAAGTCGGGAGTAGGTGCACTAAAGTCACCCAGCACCTTCCTTGCATTGTTGGCATTGTTGTTGTTTTTGGCTGCCATGTCTTTTTCTTGTTTGAAGATTTTTGTTAGGTCCTCTACAGAGAGTAGTGCTTTAGCTTCTCTTAGCTTTCGCTTCAAGGTCCTTTCAGGTTCAAGGTCAGTCTCAACAAGAATGCTTTTGTCTTTGCTCTTGCTCATATGAAAGAGAAGGGAACAAGAAAATATGAAATCCTCTATGTCACAGTATAGAGATTCCTTGAGATGTCAGAGAAAAAGAAGAATAGAAGGAGGAGGTAGAACAAGAAGAATTTGAACTTATCAAGAGAGATAGAGTTCGAATTGTTGATAGTGGAGGAGTGTTAGTCCTTAAATAGAAGGATGTGAGAAAAGGGGAAGAATTTTCAAAAATAAATTAAAAGATTTTGAAGAAATTTTGAAAAATTGAAGAATGATTTTCGAAAATTAAAGTTGGGAAAGAAATAAAGTGATTTTTGAAAAAGATTTTGAAATTAGAAATAAAAAAGATTGAAAATTATTTGAAAAAAGATGTGATTACGAAGATATGATTGAAGAGTTATGGTTTTAAAAAGATATGATTGAAAAGATATGATTAAGAAACAATTTAAAAAGATTTGATTTTTAAAACTAATGACTTGGCTAACAAGAAATTTAAAGGATATGATTCAAACATTAAACCTTTCTTAACAGAAAAGGCAACATACTTGAAATGTTGAATCAAATCATTAATTGTAGGCAAGTATTTTTGAGAATGGAAAGAAATTGATTTTGAAAATATATGATTGAAAAGATATGGTTTGAAAAAGATTTGATTTTGAAAAATTATGAAAACTTGAAAAAAATTTTGAATTAAAAACAAAATCTTCCCTCTTGTATCATCCTGGCGTTAAACGCCCAGAATGGTATCCATTCTGGCGTTTAATGCCCAAAATGCTACCCTTTTGGGCGTTAAACTCCCAACCAGGTACCCTGGCTGGCGTTTAAACGCCAGTTTTCCTTCTTCACTGGGCGTTTTGAACGCCCAACTTTTTCTGTGTAATTCCTCTGCTGCATGTTCTGAATCTTCAATTCTCTGTATTATTGACTTGAAAAGACACAAATTAAAAATTTTTTTTTGAATTTTTAATGATGAGGAATAATCAAAATGAAACTAAGATCAAATAAACAATGCATGCAAGACACCAAACTTAGAAATTTGTATACTATTGACACTAACAAATTGAGAATGCATATGAGAAATAACAAAACACTCAAGACAAGAGAATTTAAGGATCAGAGCAAGGAAATCATTAAGAACAACTTGAAGATCAATGAAGAACATAATGCATGTAATTTTCGAAAATTAGAAGAATAAAGACATGCAATTAACACCAAACTTAAAATTAGACACTAGACTCAAACAAGAAACATAAAAATATTTTTGATTTTAAGATTTTATAAATATTTTTTTTTGTGCTTTTTCGAAAATTGAGTGGAAAAGAAAAACAAGGGTTCAAAATTCTTAATGAGAATTCCAGGAATCATTGCAATGCTAGTCTAAGACTCCGGTCCAGGAATTAGACATGGCTTCTGATGAGCGGATAATTTGTATGCTTTTTGGCATTGTTTTTAGTATGTTTTTAGTATCTTTTAGTTAGTTTTTAGTATATTTCTATTAGTTTTTAATTAAAATTCACTTTTCTGGACTTTACTATGAGTTTGTGTGTTTTTCTGTAATTTCAGGTATTTTCTGACTGAAATTGAGAGTCCTGAGCAAAAATCTGATCCAGAGACTGAAAAGGACTGCAGATGCTGTTGGATTCTGACCTCCCTGCACTCGAAGTGGATTTTCTGGAGCTACAGAAGCCCAATTGGCGCGCTCTCAACGGCATTGGAAAGTAGACATCCTGGGCTTTCCAGCAATATAATAGTCCATACTTTGTCCAAGATTTGATGGCCCAAACCCGCGTAGCAATCCGGCCTCAGAAATTCCAGCGTTAAACGCCGGAACTGGAATAAAAGTTGGAGTTAAACGCCCAAACTGGCATGAGAACTGGCGTTTAACTCCAGAAAAGGTCTCTACACGAATTTCCTTCATTGCTCAGCCCAAGCACACACCAAGTGGGCCAGGAGTGGATTTTTCTGTCATTTACTCATTTCTGTAAACTTAGGATACTAGTTTACTACTTATAGGACCTTTTACATTGTAATCAGTACCGGATGTGACTTATGACATTGTACACATTTTCTTCCACAGCATGAGTTTCTAAACCCCATGGTTGGGGGTGAGGAGCTCTGCTGTGTCTTGATGGATTAATGCAATTACTACTGTTTCTTATTCAATCATGCTTGCTTCCATTCTAAGATAACACTTGTTCTTAATCCGGATGAATGTGATGATCCGTGACAATCATCATCATTCTCAACCATGAACACGTGCCTGACAACCACCTCTGTTCTATCTTAGATTGAGTAGTTATCTCTTGGGTTCTTTAATCGAATCTTCGTGGTATAGGCAGGACCTGATGGCAGCATTCAAGAGAATCCGGAAGGTCTAAACCTTGTCTGTGGTATTCTGAGTAGGATTCAATGATTGAATGACTGTGACGTGCTTCAAACCTGTAACCTACTGGGCGTTAGTGACAGACGCAAAAAGTGATTCTATTCCGGTAGGGGAGGGAACCAACCGGTGATTGGCAGCACTGTGACAGAGTGTGTGCATTAGCTTTCACTGCGCGGATGGGAGGTAGCTGCTGACAACAGTGAGACCCTACACGAGCTTGCCATGGAAGGAGACATGCGTGTTTGATGAAGAAGACAGTAGGAAAGCAGAGATTCGGAAGATGGAGCATCTCCAAACCTCAACCTATTCTCCATTACTGCAATACAAGTAACCATTACATGTTCTTTTTCTTTTTACAATCAATCCTGATAATTTCTGATATCCTGACTAAGATTTACAAGATAACCATAGCTTGCTTCAAGCCGACAATCTCCGTGGGATCGACCCTTGCTCACGCAAGGTATTACTTGGACGACCCAGTGCACTTGCTGGTTAGTTGTGCGGGATTGCAAAAGTGTGATTGCAATTTCGTGCACCAAGTTTTTGGCGCCGTTGCCGGGGATTGTTCGAGTTTGGACAACTGACGGCTTATCTTGTTGCTTAGATTAGGACTATTTTTTTTTTTTTGGTTTAGAGTCTTTTAGTTGAGTCTAGTTTCATATTCTAAGTTTGGTGTCAATTGCATGCTGTTGTTTTTCTTTTAAATTTTCGTTTTTGCATGTTCTTAGTCCCTTTTTGATTCATAAAAATTCTAAGTTTGGTGTCCTCTTTGTGTTTTTCTCTTAAAATTTTCGAAAAATTTAGTGTTTGATTTTCTAAAAATTTTAAGTTTGGTGTCTTTTGTGTTTTTTTCTTTCCTCTTTTTAAAAATCAAATCTCTTTCATAAAAATTTTTTCAATCATATCTTTTTAATTGCTGTTTTCAAAATCTTTTTTTTACTAATTGATTCAGTTCTCAATTTGCTTTGATCTTATTCTCTTTTGATTTTCGAATTTTCATTTTAATTTTCCTTTATTTTATTTTCTTTTTTTCGGTTATTTCAAAAAAAAAATTTAAAACAAACAAAATTTATCTCTTTGCAATTATTCTCATTTCCCTTTGTCCATTATGGACTTAAGTGGAATTAATCAGTCCAAGAGGACTCTGGGGTCTTATGCTAACCCCATTACAGCTGCATATGAGAGTAGCATCTGTATACCTCCCATCAAAGCAAGCAGCTTTGAGCTAAACCCTCAACTCATTATCATAGTGCAGCAAAATTGCCAGTATTCCGGTCTTCCACAGGAAGAACCTACTGAGTTTCTGGCACAGTTCTTACAAATTGCTGACACAGTACATGATAAAGATGTAGATCAGGATGTCTACAGACTATTACTGTTTCCATTTGCTGTAAAAGATCAAGCTAAAAGGTGGTTAAATAACCAACCTACAGCAAGCATAAAGACATGGAAACAGTTATCAGACAAATTCCTGAATCATTTTACCCTCCAAAGAGGATGACACAGCTAAGGCTGGACATCCAAGGCTTTAAACAAGAGGATCATGAATCCCTTTATAATGCCTGGGAGAGGTATAGAGGTATGCTAAGAAAATGTCCCTCTGAAATGTTTTCAGAGTGGGTACAGTTAGACATTTTCTACTATGGGCTTACAGAAAAAGCTCAGATGTCTTTAGACCACTCAGCTGGTGGATCTATACACATGAGGAAGACAATTGAAGAAGCTCAAGAGCTTATAGACACTGTTGCTAGGAACCAATATCTATACTCTAGCAATGAGTTCTCTCCAGAAGAGGAAGTCATGACAGTAGTCACTGACTCTAATCCTCAAGAACAGGTAATGGAGCTTAATCAACAACTACTCCTGATGACAAACAGTTAGCAGAATTTAAAGAGATGCTCAATGAAACTAAAGTTGCTAATAAAAGCATAGAACTACAGTTGAGTCAAGCAAAACAGCAAATATCTAAACAGATAACAGAAGAGTGTCAAGCAGTTCAATTGAGGAGTGGAAAGACCTTGAATAACACTGTTCAAAAGAGCAAAAAGCCAAATAAGGAACAAATGACAGAGGACAACCAAACCACTGTTCAAAATCCCTCTGAGGACAGTAAGAGCCCAGAGAGGAATATTGGCGTTCAAACGCCAGAAAGGGAAGGAAAGTTGGCGTTAAACGCCCATTCCTTGCCCAGTTCTGGCGTTCAAACGCCAGAAAGGGAAGGAAAGCTGGCGTTAAACGCCCATTCCTTGCCCAGTTCTGGCGTTCAAACGCCAGAAAAGGAAGGGAAGTTGGCGTTTAACGCCCAAACTTCACCCATTCCTGGCGTCCAAACGCCAAGGGAGGATCAGACACCTGAGAGTGCTGACAGTAATCCCTCTAACAAGGCTTCTTCAACCACTTCTGTAAGGAATAAACCTGCAGCATCTAAGGTTGAAGAATATCAAGCCAAGATGCCTTATCCTCAGAAACTCCGCAAAGCGGAACAGGATAAACAATTTGCCCGCTTTGCAGACTATTTAAGGACTCTTGAAATAAGATTCCTTTTGCAGAGGCACTTGAGCAATACCTTCTTATGCTAAGTTCATGAAAGAGATCTTAAGTCATAAGAAGGATTGGAGAGAAACTGAAAAAGTGTTTCTCACTGAAGAATGCAGTGCAGTCATTCTAAAAAGCTTACCAGAAAAGCTTCAAGATCCTGGAAGCTTTCTGATACCATGCACATTGGAAGGCACTTACACCAAGGTAGCCTTATGTGATCTTGGAGCAAGTATTAATTTAATACCTGCATCCACTATCAGAAAGCTTGGGTTGATTGGAGAAGTCAAACCAACCAGGATATGCCTCCAACTTGCTGATGGCTCCATTAAACCCATCAGGCATAATAGAGGACATGATTGTCAAGGTTGGGCCGTTTGCCTTTCCAACTGACTTTGTGGTGCTGGAAATGGAGGAGCATAAAAATGCAACTCTCATTCTAGGAAGACCTTTCCTAGCAACTGGACGAACTCTCATTGATGTACAAAAGGGGAAGTAACCTTGAGAGTCAATGAGGATGAGTTCAAGTTGAATGCTGTAAAAGCTATGCAGCATCCAGACACACCAGAGGACTGCATGGACGCTGACATTATTGACTCTCTGGTAGAAGAGATCAATATGGCTGAAAGCCTAGAATCAGAGCTTGAGGACATCTTCAAAGATGCTCAAACTGATCAGGAAGAGCCAGAGGAGGCAAAGGAATTTTCGAAAATTCCTCAGGAGGAGGATAAGCCTCCTAAGCCTGAACTCAAACCACTACCATCATCCTTGAAATATGCATTTCTGGGAGAGGGTGACACTTTCCAGTGATTATAAGCTCTGCTTTAAATCCACAGGAAGAGAAGCACTGATTAAAGTGCTAAGGACACACAAAACAGCTCTTGGGTGGTCCATAAGTGATCTCAAGGGTATTAGCCCAGCTAGATGCATGCACAAGATCCTGTTGGAGGATAATGCCAAACCAGTGGTCCAACCACAGAGGAGGCTAAATCCTGCCATGAAGGAGGTGGTGCAGAAAGAGGTCACTAATTACTGGAGGCTGGGATTATTTATCCTATTTCTGATAGCCCCTGGGTGAGCCCTGTCCAAGTTGTTCCCAAAAAGGGAGGCATGACAGTGGTTCACAATGAAAAAAATGAACTGGTCCCTACAAGAACAGTCACAGGGTGGCGCATGTGCATTGACTACAGAAGACTCAATACAGCCACCAGAAAGGATCATTTTCCTTTACCATTCATAGACCAAATGCTAGAAAGACTAGCTGGCCATGATTACTACTGCTTTTTGGACGGCTATTCAGGCTATAACCAAATTGCAGTAGATCCCCAGGACCAAGAAAAACAGCATTCACCTGCCCTTCTGGCGTGTTTGCCTACAGGAGAATGCCTTTTGGTCTGTGCAATGCACCTGCAACCTTTCAGAGGTGCATGCTCTCTATCTTCTCAGATATGGTAGAGAAATTTCTGGAAGTCTTCATGGATGACTTTTCAGTATATGGAGACTCATTCAGCTCCTGTCTTAACCACCTATCACTTGTCCTGAAAAGATGCCAAGAGACTAACCTGGTTTTAAACTGGGAGAAATGTCACTTTATGGTGACTGAAGGAATTGTCCTTGGGCACAAAATTTCAAGCAGGGGAATAGAGGTGGATAAGGCAAAGGTAGAGGTAATTGAAAAATTACCACCACCTGCCAATGTTAAGGCAATCAGAAGCTTTCTGGGGCATGCAGGATTCTACAGAAGGTTTATCAAGGATTTTTCGAAAATTGCTAAACCTCTGAGTAACCTGTTAGCTGCTGACACACCATTTGTGTTTGACACACAGTGTTTGCAGGCATTTGAGACCCTGAAAGCTAAACTGGTCACAGCACCAGTCATCTCTGCACCAGATTGGGCATTACCATTTGAATTGATGTGTGATGCCAGTGATCATGCCATTGGTGCAGTGTTGGGACAGAGGCATAACAAACTTCTGCATGTCATTTATTATGCTAGCCGTGTTCTAAATGATGCACAGAAGAATTACACAACCACAGAAAAAGAATTACTTGCAGTGGTCTATGCCATTGACAAGTTTAGATCCTACTTAGTGGGATCAAAGGTGATTGTGTACACTGACCATGCTGCTCTTAAATACTTACTCACAAAGCAGGATTCCAAACCCAGGCTTATCAGATGGGTGTTGCTTCTGCAAGAGTTTGATATAGAAATAAGAGACAGAAAAGGGACAGAGAATCAAGTAGCTGATCATCTGTCCAGAATAGAACCAGTAGCTGGGGCGTCCCTCCCTTCTACTGAGATCTCTGAAACCTTCCCAGATGAGCAACTCTTTGCCATTCAGGAAGCTCCATGGTTTGCAGATATTGCAAACTATAAAGCTGTGAGGTTCATACCCAAAGAGTACAGTTATGTGCAGAGAAAGAAACTAATTTCAGATGCCAAGTACTACCTTTGGGATGAACCATATCTCTTTAAGAGATGTGCTGACGGAGTGATCCGCAGGTGTGTACCCAGAGAGGAAGCACGAAGGATCCTATGGCACTGCCATGGATCACAGTATGGAGGACATTTTGGAAGTGAGCGAACAGCCACTAAAGTTCTCCAGTGCGGCTTCTACTGGCCTACTCTCTATAAAGACTCCCGAGAGTTTGTGCGTAACTGTGACAGTTGCCAAAGAGCTGGTAACCTGCCTCACGGATATGCCATGCCTCAACAAGGAATACTAGAGATAGAATTGTTTGATGTATGGGGAATTGATTTCATGGGGCCATTCCCACCATCATACTCAAACACTTACATTCTGGTGGCAGTGGATTATGTATCTAAATGGGTAGAAGCAATTGCTACACCCACTAATGATACCAAGACTGTGCTGAAATTCCTCCAGAAAAACATTTTCAGCAGGTTTGGCGTCCCCAGAGTGCTAATCAGTGATGGGGGCACTCATTTCTGCAATAAACAGCTATACTCTGCTATGGTTAGATATGGAATCAGCCATAAAGTGGCAACTCCGTATCATCCACAGACAAATGGGCAAGCTGAAGTCTCTAACAGAGAGCTAAAAAGAATCCTGGAACGGACTGTAATGGCCCGAAGAAAGGATTGGGCAAAGAGCTTGGATGATGCTCTGTGGGCATACAGAACAGCATTCAAGACTCCTATAGGAACCTCTCCATACCAATTGGTGTATGGGAAGGCCTGTCATTTGCCTGTGGAACTGGAACATAAAGCCTACTGGGCAACCAGATTCCTAAACATGGATGCACAGTTAGCTGGTGAGAAAGACTGCTCCAGCTAAATGAGCTAGAGGAGTTCAGACTCAATGCCTTTGAAAATGCAAAAATTTATAAGGAAAAGGCAAAGAAGTGGCATGACAAGAGATTGTCAACCAGAGTCTTTGAGCCAGGACAGAAAGTTCTGCTCTTCAACTCCAGGCTCAAACTGTTTCCAGGAAAACTCAAGTCCCGGTGGAGGGGTCCGTATGTGATTACAGGAGTATCACCATATGGATATGTTGAGCTTCAGGATATTGATTCTGACAAGAAGTTCATTGTTAATGGACAGAGGATCAAACACTATCTTGAAGGAAATTTTGAGCAGGAATGCTCAAAACTGAGACTTGAGTGATTCTCAGTGAAAGTCCAGCTAAAGACAGTAAAGAAGCGCTTGCTGGGAGGCAACCCAGTCATTAGGAAGTTGTATGATTAGTTCTTACAGAGGCAAGTATCAAAAATGAAGGAATTCACAGAGTTACAGAAGAATTCAGCTCAAAAAGCAGAGAAAATGAGCTTACTGGCGAAAAAACGCCAGTAAGGGGCATTTTGGGCGTTAAACGCCAGAATGGGTACCATTCTGGGCGTTTAACGCCAGGAATGGTGCCATTTTGGGCGTTAAACGCCAGAATGGGCACCATTCTGGGCGTTTAACGCCAGGTGTGCAGCATCCTGGGCGTTTTAGAAAAACGCCCAGTGAGGAAGAATTTCTGGCGTTTAACGCCAGCCAGGGTACCTGGCTGGGCGTTAAACGCCCAAGTGGGGCAACAGATGGGCGTTAAACGCCAGAATGGGTGCCATTCTGGGCGTTTAACGCCAGCTTGGTGGGGGGACCACAATTTTGTTTTCAAATCAGATTTTTTCAAACTTTCCTTTTCTCACCCATACTTTTCTACAAAATCACACTTCAATCATTCATCATTCACTTTCAAATCTTCAAAAATCAAAACCATTCTTCAAATCTATTTCAAAATAATCTCAAATCTTCTTCAAAAACTCACCCTTTTCTCAAATATTTTTCATATCTTTTCAAATTTCCTTTCAAAACTCTCTTTTGTTTTCGAAATTCTCCTCCCCCCACTCTATAAATGAACGTTCCTCACCCCTCCTTCCTCACACCATTCGAATTTTCTCCCCCTCTCTCTCTCTTATCTTCTTTCTTTTCTTTTTGCTTGAGGACAAGCAAAACCTCTAAGTTTGGTGTGCTTTTCCGTGATCACTAAGCCAAGATTCATCAATATCATGGCTCCCAAGGGAAAACAAACCAACTCAAGAGGAAAGAAAGAGACTAATCCAAAGAATCTTTGGAATGAAGAGAAGTTCTTAACCAAAGAACATGAAGACCATTATCACAAAATAATGGGTCTGAGGTCAGTGATCCCGGAAGTTAAATTTGATCTGAAAGAAGATGAATATCCGAAGATCCAAGAGCAAATTCGAAACAGAGGTTGGGAAGTTCTGACCAATCCTGAGACAAAGGTTGGAAGGAACATGGTTCAGGAATTCTATTCAAATCTGTGGCTAACAGATAAGCAAAGAATGACTGGAACTGCTTACCATACCCATAGAACCATGGTCAGAGGGAAAGTTATATACTTCCATCTGGACAAAATAAGAGAAATATTCAAACTACCTCAACTACAAGATGATCCTGATTCCTTCAATAGGAGGATGGTGAGAGTAGATAAAGGGTTGGATCAAGTTCTAGAGGACATATGCCTCCCTGGAACTAAGTGGATAACCAACTCTAAGGGTGTCCCAAACCAACTCAAGAGGGGAGACCTCAAGCCAATTGCAAGAGGTTGGCTAGACTTTATTGGGCGTTCCATACTGCCCACTAGCAACCGTTCTGAGGTCACCATCAAGAGAGCAGTGATGATTCATTGCATTATGCTTGGAAAAGAGGTGGAGGTTCATCATCTGATTGCCTGTGAGATCTACACAATTGCAAATAGGAATTCCACTGTAACCAAATTGGCTTACCCAAGCTTGATCTCCTTGCTCTGTAAAGAGGCTGGGGTGAAGATAGAAGAAGATGAATTCATACCCATTGAACATCCAATCACCAAGAAGACAATGGAAGGAGCAAGAGAAGCAGGGGCGTGAAATCCAAGAGATGAAACGCCAAAAGCTCTCCTCTCAAGCTGAGGGAGCATCCACTTTTCAAAATCAAGGTTGTTGAGTTCTAACTCTGTGAAAACCTCTATCATTAGGAGCCTATTATTTTTCGTTTTTTTTTATTTATTATTTTTAGTCTCATTTTATATCTATATTTGAGTCTTGTTCTTAGTTCATAATTAATAAAATTTAAGTTTATGCCTTAAAGCTATGAATGTCCTATGAATCCATCACCTCTCTTAAAAGAAAAATGCTTTAATCACAAAAGAACAAGAAGTACAGGATTTCGAAATTTATCTCTGAAACTAGTTGAATTAGTTTGATGTGGTGACAATACTTTTTGTTTTCTGAATGAATGCTTGAACAGTGCATATGTCTTTTGAATTTGTTGTTTTAAGAATGTTAAAATTGTTGGCTCTTGAAAGAATGAGGAGAAAGAGAACTGTTATTGAGGATCTGAAAAATCATCAAATTGATTCTTGAAGCAAGAAAAGCAGTGAAAAAAAAAATTTCAAAAAAAAAAAGAAAGAAAAAGAAAAAAAAAGAGAAGGAAATAAAGTTGTGATCCAAAGCAACAAGAGTGTGCTTAAGAACCCTGGATACCTCTAATTGGGGACTTTAGCAAAGCTGAGTCACAATCTAAGAAGGTTCACCCAATTATGTGTCTGTGGCATGTATGTATCCGGTGGTAATACTGGAAGACAGAGTGCTTTGGGCCACAGCCAAGACTCATACACTGGCTATGTTCAAGAATCAATGTACTTAACTAGGAGAATCAATAACACTATCTGAGTTCTGAGTTCTTATAGATGCCAATCATTCTGAACTTCAAAGGATAGAGTGAGATGCCAAAACTGTTCGGAGGCAAAAAGCTACTAGTCCCGCTCATCTAATTGGAGCTGTGTTTATTTGATATTTTGGAGTCTATAGTATATTCTCTTCTTTTTATCCTATTTTGATTTTCAGTTGCTTGGGGACAAGCAACAATTTAAGTTTGGTGTTGTGATGAGCGGATAATTTGTATGCTTTTTGGCATTGTTTTTAGTATGTTTTTAGTATCTTTTAGTTAGTTTTTAGTATATTTCTATTAGTTTTTAATTAAAATTCACTTTTCTGGACTTTACTATGAGTTTGTGTGTTTTTCTGTAATTTCAGGTATTTTCTGACTGAAATTGAGGGTCCTGAGCAAAAATCTGATCCAGAGACTGAAAAGGACTGCAGATGCTGTTGGATTCTGACCTCCCTGCACTCGAAGTGAATTTTCTGGAGCTACAGAAGCCCAATTGGCGCGCTCTCAACGGCATTGGAAAGTAGACATTCTGGGCTTTCCAGCAATATATAATAGTCCATACTTTGTCCAAGATTTGATGGCCCAAACCCGCGTAGCAATCCGGCCTCAGAAATTCCAGCGTTAAACGCCGGAACTGGAATAAAAGTTGGAGTTAAACGCCCAAACTGGCATGAGAACTGGCGTTTAACTCCAGAAAAGGTCTCTACACGAATTTCCTTCATTGCTCAGCCCAAGCACACACCAAGTGGCCAGGAAGTGGATTTTTCTGTCATTTACTCATTTCTGTAAACCTTAGGATACTAGTTTACTACTTATAGGACCTTTTTACATTGTAATCAGTACCGGATGTGACCTTATGACATTGTACACATTTTCTTCCACAGCATGAGTTTCTAAACCCCATGGTTGGGGGTGAGGAGCTCTGCTGTGTCTTGATGGATTAATGCAATTACTACTGTTTCTTATTCAATCATGCTTGCTTCCATTCTAAGATAACACTTGTTCTTAATCCGGATGAATGTGATGATCCGTGACAATCATCATCATTCTCAACCATGAACACGTGCCTGACAACCACCTCTGTTCTATCTTAGATTGAGTAGTTATCTCTTGGGTTCTTTAATCGGAATCTTCGTGGTATAGGCAGGACCTGATGGCAGCATTCAAGAGAATCCGGAAGGTCTAAACCTTGTCTGTGGTATTCTGAGTAGGATTCAATGATTGAATGACTGTGACGTGCTTCAAACCTGTAACCTACTGGGCGTTAGTGACAGACGCAAAAGAGTGATTCTATTCCGGTAGGGGAGGGAACCAAACCGGTGATTGGCAGCACTGTGACAGAGTGTGTGCATTAGCTTTCACTGCGCGGATGGGAGGTAGCTGCTGACAACAGTGAGACCCTACACGAGCTTGCCATGGAAGGAGACATGCGTGTTTGATGAAGAAGACAGTAGGAAAGCAGAGATTCGGAAGATGGAGCATCTCCAAACCTCAACCTATTCTCCATTACTGCAATACAAGTAACCATTACATGTTCTTTTGCTTTTTACAATCAATCCTGATAATTTCTGATATCCTGACTAAGATTTACAAGATAACCATAGCTTGCTTCAAGCCGACAATCTCCGTGGGATCGACCCTTGCTCACGCAAGGTATTACTTGGACGACCCAGTGCACTTGCTGGTTAGTTGTGCGGGATTGCAAAAGTGTGATTGCAATTTCGTGCACCAGCTTCACAGCCAGCCTAGCTTTTAGTGAAAGCTCCGGTCCAAAACACTAGACATGGCCAATGGCCAGCCAAGCTTTAGCAGATCATTGCTCACAACAGCAAAATTGATAGAAATCAACATGCTCTTGTGATGATAAGTTGAAACCTCAGTCCAAAAGATTAGACATGGCTTCACAGCCAGCCATACTTCAACAAATCATCATGAAACTCTAGAATCCATTCTTAAAAACTCTGAAGAACAAAATAGAAATATTTTTTTGTATTTTTGAAAAATTATCGAAAAGTAAAAAGCTTAAACAAAAAATAAAATTACCTAATCTAAGCAACAAGATGAACCGTCAGTTGTCCAAACTCAAACAATCCCCGGCAACGGCGCCAAAAACTTGGTGCACGAAATTGTGATCATCAATGGCGCCATCAACATGGTACGCTCAATTGCAATCTCAACTCTTTATCACAACTTCGCACAACTAACCAGCAAGTGCACTGGGTCGTCCAAGTAATAAACCTTACGCGAGTAAGGGTCGATCCCACGGAGATTGTTGGTATGAAGCAAGCTATGGTCATCTTGTAAATCTCAGTTAGGCGGATTCAAATGGTTATGGAGGATTAATGATTAAAAGATAAATAAAACATAAAGTAAAGATAGAGATACTTATGTAATTCATTGGTGAGAATTTCAGATAAGCGTATGGAGATGCTTTGTCCCTTCCATCTCTCTGCTTTCCTACTGTCTTCATCCAATCCTTCTTACTCCTTTCCATGGCAAGCTGTATGTTGGGCATCACCGTTGTCAATGGCTACAGTCCCTCCTCTCAGTGAAAATGTTCAACGCGCTCTGTCACAGCACGGCTATTCATCTGTCGGTTCTCGATCATACAGGAATAGAATCCAGTGATTCTTTTGCGTCTGTCACTAACGCCCCACAATCGCGAGTTTGAAGCTCGTCACAGTCATTCAATCCTTGAATCCTACTCAGAATACCACAGACAAGGTTTAGACCTTCCAGATTCTCAAGAATGGCCGCCAATGGATTCTAGCTTATACCACGAAGATTCTGATTAAGGAATCCAAGAGATATCCACTCAATCTAAGGTAGAACAGAGGTGGTTGTCAGGCACACGTTCATAGGTGAGAATGATGATGAGTGTCACGGATCATCACATTCATCAAGTTTAGGAACAAGTGATATCTTAGTACAAGAATAAGCTGAATTGAATAGAAGAACAATAGTAATTGCATTAATACTCGAGGTACAGCAGAGCTCCACACCTTAATCTATGGTGTGTAGAAACTCTACCGTTGAAAATACATAAGAACAAGGTCTAGGCATGGCCAAATGGCCAGCCTCCCAAAGAGGGTTCAATCATAAAAACATGATCAAAAGATGATCCGAAGATTGAAAAGATCCCCCCAAATACAATAGCAAAAGGTCCTATTTATAGAGAACTAGTAGCCTAGAGTTTGCAGAAATGAGTAAATGACGTAAAAATCCACTACCGGGCCCACTTGGTGTGTGCTTGGGCTGAGCATTGAAGCTTCCATGTATAGAGACTTTTCTTGGAGTTAAATGCCAGCTTTTGTGCCAGTTTGGGCGTTTAACTCCCACTTTTGTGCCAGTTCCGGCGTTTAACGCCGGGAATTCTGAAGCTGACATGGAACGCCTGTTTGGGCCATCAAATCTCAGACAAAGTATGGACAATTATATATTTCTGGAAAGTCCTGGATGTCTACTTTCCAACTCAATTGAGAGCGCGCCAATTGGGCTTCTGTAGCTCCAGAAAATCTACTTCGAGTGCAGGGAGGTCAGAATCCAACAGCATCTGCAGCCCTTTTCAGCCTCTGAATCAGATTTTTGCTCAGGTCCCTCAATTTCAGCCAGAAAATACCTGAAATCACAGAAAAACACACAAACTCATAGTAAAGTCCAGAAAAGTGAATTTTAAATAAAAACTTATAAAAATATAATAAAAACTAACTAAAACATACTAAAAGCATACTAAAAACAATGCCAAAAAGCGTATAAATTATCCGCTCATCACCCTACCTACTCCTGTGGTTGGAGTAACCTTAAGAAAAACATGGTCTTGATAAACCCATATTTCATCAGATCTTTTGTGCTTAATTTGAGTGATTTATACAACCCCTCACCTACTTATTCACATTAATTGCATGGTTTTACTTTCCCTTCCTTATTATGGCATATTGTGAAAAACATGTTTCCTAAGCTTTGAAAATTAATTATTTTAATTACCTTTATTTCCATTCGATGCCGTGATTAGTGTGTTGAGTAGTTTCAGATTTTCTAAGCCAGAATGACTTAAAGGATGAAAAAGGAAACATACTAAAAGGAAAGGAGAAAGCAAAACGGAGCTTTAAGGAAACTGGTATCCACGCGATCGCATGGACAACACGATCGCGTGCCAAGCACGAATCAGCAGCGACGCGGCCGCATGACTGACGCGACCGCATGTCTTAAGCAGAACGCACATGACGCGATCGCATGACTGACGCGACCACGTGGCAAGGAAAAGCTCCGAATGACGCGACCACGTGACCCACGCGGACGCGTAACAGAGGCCACGCACCAGAA
Organism: Arachis stenosperma; assembly: GCF_014773155.1. Lineage (NCBI taxonomy): Eukaryota > Viridiplantae > Streptophyta > Magnoliopsida > Fabales > Fabaceae > Arachis > Arachis stenosperma. The sequence continues at coordinate 33,012,800 of NC_080385.1, read as the reverse complement.
ATTTCAGAAAACGCTCATAACGAGTTTTGAGGCCCTTTTTGGCCCAAATCCAAGTCCAGAAGGCATAGACCAGAGGTTATGAAGTAGGGGAATGCATCCATTTAGGGGGAGCTCGCCAATTTTCTAGTTTTCTTCTATGATTTAGATTTAGTCTAGAGAGAGGTTCTCTCTCTCTTTTAGGATTTAGGATTTCTTCTTGTTTTAAGAGTAACTCTGGATCCCAGGTTTAATGTTCTTTTATTTTAAGTTTTACTTTTATTTATTTATTCCAACATTTGAATTGATTATTATAATTTGATTTATGAATTTCTCCCATGTCACGGATTGTTCTTTGAATTAATGATAATTGAGGTATTTTCAGTTTATAATTGTTCTCTTTGAATTAAGTTGCCATTGCTTCCCATCTAAGGATATTTTTATTATTCCAGCAATTTTACTTTTTCCCCTTTTGGTTCTGATCAAGAATTTAGTAACTCAACAGTTATTAAACTCAACGTAATTAATAATCGTTATCTTGCTAATTGAGCTGAACCTGAATAATCCCAACCTTTTCTTAGGAAATAATTAGGATTCAAAGGTCAATTTAATTAGTCCCTTGACTTTCCATTGCCCTGGTAAAGGTTGACCAAGTGGAGTTTAGATTCAACTCTTATTATAGCTGAGAGAGATAACTAAGTTAGACCTCTAAATTCCCTTATCTTGCCAAGAGTTGTTTTACAGTTATTATTTATTTTTAATTGCCATTTAATTCACTCATCATTTAAATTACTTGCTTCTCACCTTCTAAACCCCGATTACAACCTTTATAACCAATAATAAGAACATACTTCCTCGCAGTTCCTTGAGAAGACGACCCGAGGTTTGAATACTCGGTTAACAATTTCTAAAGGGGTTTGTTACTTGTGACACCCAAAACATTTGTACGAAGGGATTTTTGTCGGTTTAGAGACTATATCTACAACGCGACTGTTTTTATGACATTCTTTACTGGCAAAAATCCTAACGTCAAAATGGCGCCGTTGCCGGGGAACTGCTAACGTGTGCCTTATTATTGGTTATTGTAAATATTTTTCTTTTGCTTGTTTATTTATTTTCGTTTTTCCTTTTTATCTTTATTTGCTACCATGAACTCTCACCCCTCTCGCTTTAAGTTTGGTTCTAATATTGTTAAAGGAAATAGAAGTTACAGCAGGAATGTGCATCAAGGTCAGACCAATCAAGGATGGATGGAACCAAGAGGATCTAATGAACCCTTTTGGCAGCAACACCCTCCTAGATATCCTGGACCAAGACCATTCTACCGTGCATACCCAGCTGAAAGACATCGTGGACAACCTTGTAACTACCAACAAGCCCCACCCCGTGCATATGAATCGTCCTTTCAACATAACCTCAAACCACCACACTCACAAGCTTCTCTTCACCATTCGCCATCATATGAACCTTCCTTACCCCAGTACCAATCCAATCGTTCCCAGTCATCACCACTTCCCTATGTATCATATCTAAGTCCAGCAAACCGTGAAGCAGAAGATCGCCTAAAAGAAACAGTAATTAAATTTCAAACAACCATTCAACAACTGGAGCAAGCACTAATCCAATGGGCCACTAAGCTCTCAAATATACAAGGATCAACCACAACTCCATGTGGACAACCCGATGAAGAGCGTAGCATGAAAGAAATACTAGAGACTCCAGTGGACAAGGCAGAGAATGAATTCGTACTAGAACAAGTGGAAGAAGCTGTCATTGTTCAAGAAGAAGAGTTGGTTGAAGATCTAGGCGATGCTGAACTTCCTTGGGAATCCAGAATTGAGGAAAACTCCGTCCAGGATGCTACAGTTGATGCTAAGGAAGATACTGTACAATCTCCAAGGCAAGTCGTTTATGAGGAATCAGACGGAATAATCCAAGAAGCAATTTCCCTTGATGATGATATTCACAAGTCTAGCTCTCTTGGTGATGAACTTGCATCCACAAGTGAATTCTCTGAAATCGAAGAATCTTCCCCAAGTGAATATGAAGATGATGCAGAGGTGGATTTTTCTCAACCTCCAATCTATGACTTGAGTGATGAGGAAGACATAGAAGACTTTGACCATGATACAAATACAATTAAAGATCTTTGCAAGGAGGTGGAAGAATTCACAGAAGAGCACAAGGAAACAGAACTTGCAGAACCACCAAAAACACCTATCCCAAGGCCATTACCACCTAATACAAGCTTCAAGTGGGTACAATCCTTAACTTATAACTTCACTTATTCACTTGAATATGGTTTGCTCGAAACAGATGGCCAGCTTAGAGCTCTCTGCGGCTTTAAGAGTAAGAGGGAAATGGCTCGTACTCAGAGCTGGTGCACAAGGTTCAATAAGGTTCCACGCTTCACCTTGAAGTACACGGATTGGTATCATGCTTAATTGCATGGATCACGGAGAACGTTTGGTCACCACGGTGAGATTCTACTTTTTAACCCGCCCGAATGGAAACTTACAAATCAAAACGGAGGCGGATCTAAAAACACAGCTTGGGATCATGGATTATATTCTGACATTCGTCATCCCGGGAGGCTGAATATCTGTTTGAAGCTGCTCAGAAGCTTTACATGTCTAGTTTGGGACCCCGGAGGCTATTGGCATTCCAAGCACTGGTGGAAATTTTGGACGAATTTAAACATAAGCCACCATAACAAGATACTCTTCCAATGTCCAACTTAAGGACTTTAACTAAAAGTGCTAGGTGGGAGACAACCCGCCATGGTATGGTCGCTTCTTTTTCAATTTATTTCTTGTTAATTGCTTTCATTTTTCCTTTTTTATTTTAATTTATTAAACCTGGAATCATGCATAAGCATTCATGATAGTCATTGTATTCTGCATTTTTTCATGCATAAAAAAACAAAAAAAAGGGTTGCACGACGCGACCGCATGCCCCATGCGATCACGTCATATCGCGAAAAACACCACCCATGCGATCGCGTGATCCACGCGGCCGCGTGATATATATATCGGCGTAAGGATCCAACGAACAGAAAGTTGGGCTGGAATCGTGCGGCTCTTGTGCGTTTCGCACAAATTGGCCCACGCGATCGCATGCCCCATGCGATCGCGTCACTTACCCAACCCCAATACCACACGACCGCGTGAGCGACGCAATCGCGTCGCATAGATTGCATATCACCCCAAAAGGAGACAGAGAGTTGCGCTGAAACGGCGCTGGAGTCGTGCGTTTAGCACGAATTCCAGCGACGCGATCGCGAGACCCACGCGATCGCGTCACTCCTCTTTTCCCCCTCTCATGCGATCGCGCGATCCACGCGATCGCATCATCCCCATTTTCATCCCAATCACACGACCGCGTGCACCACGCGGCCGCGTGGATTCGATAATATAACCCCCCCAACCACGCGAACTCTATCAGTCGCGCAGCCCCCCCTTCACCCCTAACCCTCTTCCCCTTCTCTCTTCTTCTTCCCCCAGCCACCGCCGGCCAGCCGCCACGCCACCACCCCGACGCCGCCGCCGCCCAGATGCCACCGCCGTACCATCCCCCTCCCCTTCTCTCTTCTTCCTTCTTCCTCTCTTCCCCCCTCTCCACCACTGCCAACCGCAGCCACCGCCCTCCACCGCCGGCCAACCCGCCGCGCCCCCCTCTCCGCCACCCACCCCCTTCAGCCAGCAGCAACCACCACCCTCCCCTCCCCTATCCTCTTCCTCTCTCACTAACCGTAATATCCCCCCTCCGCCGCCACCGTGACGCCGTGCACCACCATCGCGCCGGACGCCGCTGCAGACACCTTCTCCCCTGTTCCACCCCTTCCGCTTACCAGGTTCCGCAACACCCAACCATTTTTGTCCATTCGTCACTTTTCTGTATTTTTTTACTCCGTTTATGTTCATAATTAGGATAGCTAGACTTGCATGTTGTAGTGGATTTTTAGGTTGTTAGGTAGCTTCGGCTGTAGTTCGTGGATCTAGGTCTGTTTACTTGCACTGTTCTTACTTCTGTTTTATCCTATGTGCAAATTTGTTGCTGCTATATTCATGATTCATATGCTGCTTTCTTATATGTTGCTGCTGTTTACATTGAGTTTTTTATGCTTATTTTATATCCATGTACATGCAGCTTGCTTTCCTTTAATTCATATGAACTGATATGATTGCTGTTTATTTTCCGGGACAATCCAATTTTAGCCGGAATGCTGCCCAAATTTTTTTAAATTGTTTTCATTCATGTTTTGGTTTGGCATTTCTGAAATCTGTTTTACTCTGCTTTACCCAAACCATTACATAAATGCTATGGCAGACTATCTTATCCTTTTTGATTTCCTGGTTCATAAACTGCTTGTTCAATTATGAGTACTTCTATTCTTACCTGTGAATCCTTGTTATATGGTTTTTTTTTCTCTATGCCACTTACTTTAACCCGCACTTTACTAACTCACTGATTTTAATTTACTAATTTCTTTTACAAATCCTAACCATACTAACCCTTTTGATCTCTTTTCTGATTATTTTCACTTTCCTCTAACTTTCTCACTATGGCATATTGATTTTTCTCTTTCCATTTAACATTAATTCATTCACATTTCAATTACTCATTTTCCTTATTCTATTTCTCCCGTACCGCTTTGAGTTCCCTTTGTTTGCATTGCCTATTTGCTTTCCTATTTTATCCATTTCCTGGTTTTCTGTTTTTTAGGATGTTTGCCTCACAAAGGAAAGGCAAAGGTAAGGCTACTGGCAAGCGCAAGCGAGGAGCTTCCTCCCAGTCCATCATTGCTCTAATGCACGATTCCTCATGGCGGGAGAAGAACTTCACACAGCAGGAAAAAGCTGACCAGCTGCTCCCTTCGACTGATCCTATAAAATTTGCAAACCGGTATTGTGAGCTGAAGTACCCGACTTTTGCAAACTCCAGAAATCTATACCTGGAACGTTCCTTGAAGATTCCAGAAGCCCTCCAGCAATACACCACTGAGCAAATCAAGCACAGGGGCTGGTTCTTTCTGGAAAGAACACTGACAGAGGTCAACGTATCTAGGGTCCGGGAATTCTATTGCAACTACTACCTCACCACCCTAGATGTCGTAAACCTGAGAGGAAAACAAATTTTGGTCACCGAAGAGGCCTTAGAGGACATCCTCCAGCTCCCAGCTAAATCCGATCAGCCTGATGGTTTTTCAAAGGCTGAGGAGGACATGAGTCAGATGCAGTTTGATTGGGATGCCGTGAAGGCACGGATAGCTCTCGACCCGACAGTTCCTTGGGAGATGGGTCAGGACACTACCATGCCTAGAGGGATCAAGAGAGTGTACTTGAATGATGAGGCTCGGCTATGGCATCAGATCTTGAGCAACTATGTGATGCCGAGTACTCATGAGACTGAGATCCCGGTTGCCATGATTACCCTCCTCTGGTGTGTGCTGGAAGGTAAGGACCTGTACTTGCCTCGTTTTATCCGGCATTATATGGCCAGGGCCCACGTTCAAGGCACCCTCCCCTTTCCTTATCTAGTTACACGGCTAGGCCGTCAGGCTGATGTACCTTGGGAGGATGCCAATAAGCGACCACCAGCAGCGGACTGCAGGAAGATCATCCCGCACAGCAGGAACTTCCTTGCTTTGGGCTACAGACCACCACCTGTCACTGCTACTGATGAGACAGCCCCTCCGTCTGCTGGACCCTCTTCATCCACAGCTGCCCCAGCTGCCCCTGCTGCTACCACTGCACCTCCACCTGCCTCTGAGCCGGTTTATGGACTCGTGCACCGTTTATTCCGCCAGCTTGATCAGATGGAGCGCCGTAACAGGCGCCGGTATGAGAGATTGGAGCGCCACAGCAGGCGACGCTATTCCCATCTGAAGCTGATGATCAGATAGGGCGCCGACATCCCCTCCGAGCCCAACACTCCATCAGAGCCATCAGAGGAGGAGGAGGATGAGCACGAGGAGGAGCCTCATTCCCAGGCAGAGACTCATTTCCAGGAGGAGACTCATCAGCAGGCAGCCACAGAGCAGGCTGCCCCGCATCAGGAGGTTATGCCCCAGCTTGAGGTTGCAGATCTGGAGATCCCACTCCAGTCAGTCCCCCCTTTACAGCAGCCAGACTCTCAGCCCACCACCGCCACGGAGACCCCAGCTACCATCCCTACCAGTGATGACACTCCTTCACACCCGGCTTGATTGAGCATCGGGGACGATACTTCATTTTAAGTGTGGGGAGGTCGCCATCTCTAGCATTTATCTTGGTGAACCACTACATACTTTTCTTTTATTTTGGATACTTTTCGGTATTTTTCTCTTTTTTCTTTTATTTGTTATTTTCTAAGTACTTATACATTGCTACTTGTGTATTGTTACTCTATTTTCTGCATTTTGCATTTTTAGTTCATATTTTAAGTTATTTAGTTCATTAGTTTAGTTGCAATTCTAACTTATCAGTGGATCAATTAGTATAGTTTACCCTTTTGACATAAGATAGCTTAATTATAGCTTAGTTTAAATTGATAAAAATAATAAAGAGTAAGCTAGGAACTTGAACATAATAAATTTAGATCCATAAAACCTTGTATATATAGCATTACATGATGTAGTTAAACTGACAACATTTTATCAAGGAGAAACATTAAAATTTCAAAGGCTACCCTAAATTACTTTTTAAGAGAATAATGAGAATTTTTAAACCTGCATGACATACATAAGTGATAAATGATTTTTCAGCTAGAGAACATATAGCCTGTGAGTTTTGAGCTTAACTGTATGGTTACATTCAAACCATAATTTTTATTCCTGTGTGTTCCAACCTTCTTTCTTATTCTGGTGTTCTTTACTTTGTTTTAGTCTATATATCCGATTGTAGAATATAGGTACATCCCAAAATAATGATTGAGGCCATTATTTGATTTTAGCTCACTTACCCCAGATTAGCCTACCTTTTACATCACCTTTGTTAGCCCCCTTGAGCCTTTTAAAACCTCTTTATTCTATTTAGCCAAATTACTAGCCTTAAGCAGAAAAATAAAAGAAAATCCCAAGTGAATCCTTGGTTAGCTTAAGATAGAAAATTATTAATAGAGTAAAATGTGGGAAACCTTTTGGGAACATGAGTGATAGAAACAAAGGGTTAGGAAAGTTAAAAAGAAATAAAAATAAATTTGGGAAGCATGCTCATGAGAAAATCAAAGTGATTCAATTACCATGTGCATTAAAAAAAAATTTCAACATCTAAATAAAAAGGTATACAAAAAGAACTCCCCAATGCAAAATAAAAATAAATGCACATGGGATAAAAACAAGAACTGAAACATGAGCATGCCACATCAAAAGTGAGAAAATAGGGAGAATAGGTAAAGAAGCATTATTTTACTAAATATGTATGTTAGGTGAGATCTTAGTCTAATTAAGGATTCACTTATTAGCTCACTTAGCCTTATACATATATCCTTACCTTTACCTTGACCCCATTACAACCTTGATTAAAGACCTCATGAGTTTTGGTATGACTATGTTCTATAATTGATTGGTTAGACGAAAAACAAGGTTATAGAAGGGAAGAATAAAAAGAAGAATAGAGTGATTAACCCAATAAACACTGAGTGATTAGAGAGTAAACACAAAATCCAGTAAGGATTCAATAGCTCATTAACATTTATCTCTATTCAAATTAATAATTGTCTTGCAAGTTTTAATGTTTTCTTTCTCATCTCACTTGCGTTATTATTTGAGGGTTAGCTATATATGTATATATAACTCCTTGAGAATGCGAAATAATTTAACTACATGTAGGCTTTATATATGAGTTGATAAATTAGAATTGCATGACTCATTAGGTAGATGCATTCAGAATAGGTTGCATTTCATAACATTCCATCACTTTAACCTTAATTATTTACCTTGGATTTAGCATGAGGACATGCTAGTGTTTAAGAGTGGGGAGGTTGATAAACCCATATTTCATGAGATCTTTTGTGCTTAATTTGAGTGATTTATACAATCCCTCACCTACTTATTCACATTAATTGCATGGTTTTACTTTCCCTTCCTTATTATGTCATATTGTGAAAAACATGTTTCCTAAGCTTTGAAAATTAATTATTTTAATTACCTTTATTTCCATTCGATGTCGTGATTAGTGTGTTGAGTAGTTTCAGATTTTCTAAGGCAGAATGACTTAAAGGATGAAAAAGGAAACATACTAAAAGGAAAGGAGAAAGCAAAACGGAGCTTTAAGGAAACTGGTATCCACGCGATCGCGTGCCAAGCACGAATCAGCAGCGACGCGGCCGCATGACTGACGCGACCGCGTGTCTTAAGCAGAACGCACATGACGCGGTCGCATGACTGATGTGACCGCGTGGCAAGGAAAAGCTCCGAATGACGCGACCGCGTGACCCACGCGGATGCGTGACAGAGGCCACGCACCAGAAATTGCAGAAAACACTCATAACGAGTTTTGAGGCCCTTTTTGGCCCAAATCCAAGTCCAGAAGGCATAGACCAGAGGTTATGAAGTAGGGGAATGCATCCATTCAGGGGGAGCTCGCCAATTTTCTAGTTTTTTTCTATGATTTAGATTTAGTCTAGAGAGAGGTTCTCTCTCTCTTTTAGGATTTAGGATTTCTTCTTGTTTTAAGAGTAACTCTGGATCCCAGGTTTAATGTTCTTTTATTTTAAGTTTTACTTTTATTTATTTATTCCAACATTTGAATTGATTATTATAATTTGATTTATGAATTTCTCCCATGTCACGGATTGTTCTTTGAATTAATGATAATTGAGGTATTTTCAGTTTATAATTGTTCTCTTTGAATTAAGTTGCCATTGCTTCCCATCTAAGGATATTTTTATTATTCCAGCAATTTTACTTTTTTCCCTTTTGGTTCTGATCAAGAATTTAGTAACTCAACAGTTTTTAAACTCAACGTAATTAATAATCGTTATCTTGCTAATTGAGCTGAACCTGAATAATCCTAACATTTTCTTAGGAAATAATTAGGATTCAAAGGTCAATTTAATTAGTCCCTTGACTTTCTATTGCCCTGGTAAAGGTTGACCAAGTGGAGTTTAGATTCAACTTTCATTATAGTTGAGAGAGATAACTAAGTTAGACCTCTAAATTCCCTTATCTTGCCAAGAGTTGTTTTACAGTTATTATTTATTTTTAATTGCCATTTAATTCACTCATCATTTAAATTACTTGCTTCTCACCTTCTAAACCCCGATTACAACCTTTATAACCAATAATAAGAACATACTTCCTCGCAGTTCCTTGAGAAGACGACCCGAGGTTTGAATACTCGGTTAACAATTTCTAAAGGGGTTTGTTACTTGTGACACCCAAAACATTTGTACGAAGGGATTTTTGTCGGTTTAGAGACTATATCTACAACGCAACTGTTTTTATGACATTCTTTACTGGCAAAAATCCTAACGTCAGGTCTCCTTCCTCAAATTCCAAGGGCTTCCGCCTCTGATCGGCATAACTCTTCTGACGACTCTACGCAGTAAGCAACCTATCTCGAATTTTCTTGACTTGTTCAGTGGTCTCACTATCATCTCGGGGCCCAACAAGCCTTTCTCCCCAGCTTCATACCAACATCGTAGAGTTTGAGATTTCCTCCCATACAAAGCCTCATACGGAGCCATTCCGATGCTCGCATGGTAGCTATTATTGTACGCACACTCCACTAGTGGCATATATCGATCCCATCTCACCGGCTGATCTAGAACACAAGCCCTCAACATATCTTCTAATGTTTGGATCATCCTCTCGAATTGACCATCTGTTTGAGGATGGTATGCTGTGCTCAAGCTTAATTAGGTTCCGAAAGCTTTCTGAAATTCACCCCAAAACCTCAAAGTGAAACGAGGGTCTCTATCAGAGATTATAGTAGCAGGGACACCATGAATTCTCACAATCTTCTTTACGTATAACCGTGCTAGCTCTTCAAGGGTGTAAGTCATCCAAACGGGTAAAAAGTGAGCTAACTTTGTCAGTCAGTCCACAATCACCCAGACAGCATCAAAACCGGCCCTAGTTCTTCGCAATCCCGACACAAAGTCCATTGTTATGCTTTCCCACTTCCATTGTGGAACCTCTAAAGGTTGCAACATCCCGGCAGGTCTCTGGTCTTCAATCTTCACCTTCTGACAGGTTAAACACTTTGAAACATATTCCGCTACATCATTCTTCATACCCGGCCACCAAAACCTCGCCTTTAAATCGTGGTACATCTTAGTACTCTCTGGGTGAGTAGAAAATCCGTTTTTTGTGTCCTTCTTTTAAGATATCTTGCCGCAAAGTGCCAACATCAGGCACAATGATCCTACCCTTGAATCTCCATAACCCATCTTGATCCTCCGACACTCTCCATTGCTTCCCTTGCTCAATAGCTGGTAGCACCTTCGGTAACACGTCATCATTTTCATGTGCCTTTGGGAGTTCGGATTTAAAATCACTTGAGATCTATAATTGACTCAAACACAGAATTCTAGCCATTTCCTGAGCACCAATCCTCAGACTCTCGAATTTCTTGAGCAACTCCTCTTCATGAAGCATCATCCAAGCAGCATACAAGAGTTCCGACTTAACGCATCCGCCACTATATTCGCCTTCTCCGAATGGTAATTCAACTCAAAGTCGTAGTCCTTCAGTAATTCCATCCACCTCCTCTGTCTCATATTAAGCTCTTTCTGATCAAAGAGATACTTCAAGCTCTTGTAATCAGAGAAGACTTGGAACTTAACCCCATAGAGATAATGTCTCCAAACTTTTAGCACAAACACAACAGCAGCGAACTCCAAATCGTGCGTAGGATAATTAACTTCATGATGTCTCAACTAACGTGAGGCATACGCCACCACATTACAATGCTGCATCAGCACGCACCCTAGACCCTTCAGTGAGGCATCACGGTACACCTCGAATGACTCATTTGGCTCAGGTAACACCAACACAGGTGCGGTGGTCAACTTTTGCTTCAACGCCTGAAAGCTCTCCTCACACTCAGGAGTCCAAACAAATAGTGTGTCTTTGCGGGTTAACCTTGTCAATGACAAAGCTATCTGCAAAAAACCTTTAATGAACCTCCGGTAGTAACCAGCTAAGCCCAGAAAACTCCCTATCTCAGTCACTGAAGTTGGTCGCCCCTAATTCATTACCGCCTCCATTTTATATGGGTCTACTGCTATCACTTGCTTACTCACCACGTGACCCAAAAACTTCACCTCACTCTTCCAAAATTCACATTTGGACAATTTCGCATAGAGTTTCTTTTCCTTTAGTATCTGCAACACGATCTTCAAGTGTTCTGCATGCTCTTCTTCACTCTTAGAATAAATCAGTATGTCATCAATGAAGACAACAACGAATTTATCCAGAAACGGACGTAACACTCTATTCATATAATCCATAAACACTGTAGGAGCGTTTGTCAATCCAAAAGACCTTACAGTGTACTCGTAATGACCATAACGAGTCCTGAAAGCAGTCTTAGGGATGTTCTCACCACTCACTCTTATCTAGTGATAATCGGATCGCAAATCGATCTTGGAGAAAACCCCAACTCCTTATAACTGATCCATGAGATCATCAATCCTCGGCAGTGGATACTTATTCTTTATTGTAACTGGTGCACGAAATTGCAATAACACTTTTGCAATCCCGCACAACTAACCAGCAAGTGCACTGGGTCGTCCAAGTAATACCTTGCGTGAGCAAGGGTCGATCCCACGGAGATTGTCGGCTTGAAGCAAGCTATGGTTATCTTGTAAATCTTAGTCAGGATATCAGAAATTATCAGGATTGATTGTAAAAAGCAAAAGAACATGTAATGGTTACTTGTATTGCAGTAATGGAGAATAGGTTGAGGTTTGGAGATGCTCCATCTTCCGAATCTCTGCTTTCCTACTGTCTTCTTCATCAAACACGCATGTCTCCTTCCATGGCAAGCTCGTGTAGGGTCTCACTGTTGTCAGCAGCTACCTCCCATCCGCGCAGTGAAAGCTAATGCACACACTCTGTCACAGTGCTGCCAATCACCGGTTTGGTTCCCTCCCCTACCGGAATAGAATCACTCTTTTGCGTCTGTCACTAACGCCCAGTAGGTTACAGGTTTGAAGCACGTCACAGTCATTCAATCATTGAATCCTACTCAGAATACCACAGACAAGGTTTAGACCTTCCGGATTCTCTTGAATGCTGCCATCAGGTCCTGCCTATACCACGAAGATTCCGATTAAAGAACCCAAGAGATAACTACTCAATCTAAGATAGAACAGAGGTGGTTGTCAGGCACGTGTTCATGGTTGAGAATGATGATGATTGTCACGGATCATCACATTCATCCGGATTAAGAACAAGTGTTATCTTAGAATGGAAGCAAGCATGATTGAATAAGAAACAGTAGTAATTGCATTAATCCATCAAGACACAGCAGAGCTCCTCACCCCCAACCATGGGGTTTAGAAACTCATGCTGTGGAAGAAAATGTGTACAATGTCATAAGGTCACATCCGGTACTGATTACAATGTAAAAAGGTCCTATAAGTAGTAAACTAGTATCCTAAGGTTTACAGAAATGAGTAAATGACAGAAAAATCCACTTCCTGGCCCACTTGGTGTGTGCTTGGGCTGAGCAATGAAGGAAATTCGTGTAGAGACCTTTTCTGGAGTTAAACGCCAGTTCTCATGCCAGTTTGGGCGTTTAACTCCAACTTTTATTCCAGTTCCGGCGTTTAACGCTGGAATTTCTGAGGCCGGATTGCTACGCGGGTTTGGGCCATCAAATCTTGGACAAAGTATGAACTATTATATATTGCTGGAAAGCCCAGGATGTCTACTTTCCAATGCCGTTGAGAGCGTGCCAATTGGGCTTCTGTAGCTCCAGAAAATCCACTTCGAGTGCAGGGAGGTCAGAATCCAACAGCATCTGCAGTCCTTTTCAGTCTCTGGATCAGATTTTTGCTTAGGACCCTCAATTTCAGTCAGAAAATACCTGAAATTACAGAAAAACACACAAACTCATAGTAAAGTCCAGAAAAGTGAATTTTAATTAAAAACTAATAGAAATATACTAAAAACTAACTAAAAGATACTAAAAACATACTAAAAACAATGCCAAAAAGCATACAAATTATCCGCTCATCACAACACCAAACTTAAATTGTTGCTTGTCCCCAAGCAACTGAAAATCAAAATAGGATAAAAAGAAGAGAGTATACTATAGACTCCAAAATATCAAAGAAACACAGCTCCAATTAGATGAGCGGGACTAGTAGCTTTTTGCCTCCGAACAGTTTTGGCATCTCACTCTATCCTTTGAAGTTCAGAATGATTGGCATCTATAAGAACTCAGAACTCAGATAGTGTTATTGATTCTCCTAGTTAAGTACATTGATTCTTGAACATAGCCAGTGTATGAGTCTTGGCTGTGGCCCAAAGCACTCTGTCTTCCAGTATTACCACCGGATACATACATGCCACAGACACATAATTGGGTGAACCTTCTTAGATTGTAACTCAGCTTTGCTAAAGTCCCCAATTAGAGGTATCCAGGGTTCTTAAGCACACTCTTGTTGCTTTGGATCACAACTTTATTTCCTTCTCTTTTTTTTTCTTTTCTTTTTCTTTCTTTTTTTCTTTTCTTTTTCTTTCTTCTTTTTTTTTCGAATTTTTTTTTTCACTGCTTTTCTTGCTTCAAGAATCAATTTGATGATTTTTCAGATCCTCAATAACAGTTCTCTTTCTCCTCATTCTTTCAAGAGCCAACAATTTTAACATTCTTAAAACAACAAATTCAAAAGACATATGCACTGTTCAAGCATTCATTCAGAAAACAAAAAAGTATTGTCACCACATCAAACTAATTCAACTAGTTTCAGAGATAAATTTCGAAATCCTGTACTTCTTGTTCTTTTGTGATTAAAGCATTTTTCTTTTAAGAGAGGTGATGGATTCATAGGACATTCATAGCTTTAAGGCATAAACTTAAATTTTATTAATTAAGAACAAGACTCAAATATAGATATAAAATGAGACTAAAAATAATAAATAAAAAAAACGAAAAATAATAGGCTCCTAATGATAGAGGTTTTCACAGAGTTAGAACTCAACAACCTTGATTTTGAGAAGTGGATGCTCCCTCAGCTTGAGAGGAGAGCTTTTGGCGTTTCATCTCTTGAATTTCACGCCCCTGCTTCTCTTGTTCCTTCAGCAATTTGCAGAGCATGCAGTTCTGATTCTGCTGTTCTTCCTTCAGTTGCTCCATAGTCTCTTGCAACTTGTTAATAGATGCTTCTAGGTTGGACCAGTAGTCAACTCTTGGGAATTCAGGGAGGAATTCCTGCGCCCTCCTCTTGATGGAGTTGTCTTGCACTTGTCCTTCCATTGACTTCTTGGTGATTGGGTGTTCAATGGGTATGAACTCATCTACCCCCATCTTCACCCCAGCCTCTTTACAGAGCAATGAAATCAAGCTTGGATAAGCCAATTTGGCTTCAGTGGAATTCTTATTTGCAATTGTGTAAATCTCACAGGCAATCACATGATGGACCTCCACCTCTTTTCCAAGCATAATGCAATGAATCATCACTGCTCTCTTGATGGTGACCTCAGAACGGTTGCTAGTGGGCAATATGGAATGCCCAATAAAGTCTAGCCAACCTCTTGCAATTGGTTTGAGGTCTCCCCTCTTGAGTTGGTTTGGGACACCCTTAGAATTGGTTATCCACTTAGTTCCAGGGAGGCATATGTCCTCTAGAACCTGATCCAACCCCTTATCTACTCTCACCATCCTCCTATTAAAGGAATCAGGATCATCTTGCAGTTGAGGCAACTTGAATATTTCTCTTATTTTGTCCAGATGGAAGTATATAACTTTCCCTCTGACCATGGTTCTATGGGTATGGTAAGCAGTTCCAGTCATTCTCTGCTTATCTGTTAGCCACAGATTTGAGTAGAATTCCTGAACCATGTTCCTTCCAACCTTTGTCTCAGGATTGGTCAGAACTTCCCAACCTCTGTTTCGAATTTGCTCTTGGATCTCCGGATATTCATCTTCTTTCAGATCAAATTTAACTTCCGGGATCACTGACCTCAGACCCATTATTTTGTGATAATGGTCTTCATGTTCTTTGGTTAAGAACTTCTCTTCATTCCAAAGATTCTTTGGATTAGTCTCTTTCTTTCCTCTTGAGTTGGTTTGTTTTCCCTTGGGAGCCATGATATTGATGAATCTTGGCTTAGTGATCACGGAAAAGCACACCAAACTTAGAGGTTTTGCTTGTCCTCAAGCAAAAAGAAAAGAAAGAAGATAAGAGAGAGAGGGGGGAGAAAATTCGAATGGTGTGAGGAAGGAGGGGTGAGGAACGTTCATTTATAGAGTGGGGGGAGTAGAATTTCGAAAACAAAAGAGAGATTTGAAAGGAAATTTGAAAAGATATGAAAAATATTTGAGAAAAGGGTGAGTTTTTGAAGAAGATTTGAGATTATTTTGAAATAGATTTGAAGAATGGTTTTGATTTTTGAAGATTTGAAAGTGAATGATGAATGATTGAAGTGTGATTTTGTAGAAAAGTATGGGTGAGAAAAGGAAAGTTTGAAAAAAATCTGATTTGAAAACAAAATTGTGGTCCCCCCACCAAGCTGGCGTTAAACGCCCAGAATGGCACCCATTCTGGCGTTTAACGCCCATCTGTTGCCCCACTTGGGCGTTTAACGCCCAGCCAGGTACCCTGGCTGGCGTTAAACGCCAGAAATTCTTCCTTACTGGGCGTTTTTCTAAAACGCCCAGGATGCTGCTCACCTGGCGTTAAACGCCCAGAATGGTGCCCATTCTGGCGTTTAACGCCCAAAATGGCACCATTCCTGGCGTTAAACGCCCAGAATGGTACCCATTCTGGCGTTTAACGCCCAAAATGCCCCTTACTGGCGTTTTTTCGCCAGTAAGCTCATTTTCTCTGCTTTTTTAGCTGAATCCTTCTGTAACTCTGTGAATTCCTTCATTTTTGATACTTGCCTCTGTAAGAACTAATCATACAACTTCCTAATGACTGGGTTGCCTCCCAGCAAGCGCTTCTTTACTGTCTTTAGCTGGACTTTCACTGAGAATCACTCAAGTCTCAGTTTTGAGCATTCCTGCTCAAAATTTCCTTCAAGATAGTGTTTGATCCTCTGTCCATTAACAATGAACTTCTTGTCAGAATCAATATCCTGAAGCTCAACATATCCATATGGTGATACTCCTGTAATCACATACGGACCCCTCCACCGGGACTTGAGTTTTCCTGGAAACAGTTTGAGCCTGGAGTTGAAGAGCAGAACTTTCTGTCCTGGCTCAAAGACTCTGGTTGACAATCTCTTGTCATGCCACTTCTTTGCCTTTTCCTTATAAATTTTTGCATTTTCAAAGGCATTGAGTCTGAACTCCTCTAGCTCATTTAGCTGGAGCAGTCTTTTCTCACCAGCTAACTGTGCATCCATGTTTAGGAATCTGGTTGCCCAGTAGGCTTTATGTTCCAGTTCCACAGGCAAATGACAGGCCTTCCCATACACCAATTGGTATGGAGAGGTTCCTATAGGAGTCTTGAATGCTGTTCTGTATGCCCACAGAGCATCATCCAAGCTCTTTGCCCAATCCTTTCTTCGGGCCATTACAGTCCGTTCCAGGATTCTTTTTAGCTCTCTGTTAGAGACTTCAGCTTGCCCATTTGTCTGTGGATGATACGGAGTTGCCACTTTATGGCTGATTCCATATCTAACCATAGCAGAGTATAGCTGTTTATTGCAGAAATGAGTGCCCCCATCACTGATTAGCACTCTGGGGACGCCAAACCTGCTGAAAATGTTTTTTTGGAGGAATTTCAGCACAGTCTTGGTATCATTAGTGGGTGTAGCAATTGCTTCTACCCATTTAGATACATAATCCACTGCCACCAGAATGTAAGTGTTTGAGTATGATGGTGGGAATGGCCCCATGAAATCAATTCCCCATACATCAAACAATTCTATCTCTAGTATTCCTTGTTGAGGCATGGCATATCCGTGAGGCAGGTTACCAGCTCTTTGGCAACTGTCACAGTTACGCACAAACTCTCGGGAGTCTTTATAGAGAGTAGGCCAGTAGAAGCCGCACTGGAGAACTTTAGTGGCTGTTCGCTCACTTCCAAAATGTCCTCCATACTGTGATCCATGGCAGTGCCATAGGATCCTTCGTGCTTCCTCTCTGGGTACACACCTGCGGATCACTCCGTCAGCACATCTCTTAAAGAGATATGGTTCATCCCAAAGGTAGTACTTGGCATCTGAAATTAGTTTCTTTCTCTGCACATAACTGTACTCTTTGGGTATGAACCTCACAGCTTTATAGTTTGCAATATCTGCAAACCATGGAGCTTCCTGAATGGCAAAGAGTTGCTCATCTGGGAAGGTCTCAGAGATCTCAGTAGAAGGGAGGGACGCCCCAGCTACTGGTTCTATTCTGGACAGATGATCAGCTACTTGATTCTCTGTCCCTTTTCTGTCTCTTATTTCTATATCAAACTCTTGCAGAAGCAACACCCATCTGATAAGCCTGGGTTTGGAATCCTGCTTTGTGAGTAAGTATTTAAGAGCAGCATGGTCAGTGTACACAATCACCTTTGATCCCACTAAGTAGGATCTAAACTTGTCAATGGCATAGACCACTGCAAGTAATTCTTTTTCTGTGGTTGTGTAATTCTTCTGTGCATCATTTAGAACACGGCTAGCATAATAAATGACATGCAGAAGTTTGTTATGCCTCTGTCCCAACACTGCACCAATGGCATGATCACTGGCATCACACATCAATTCAAATGGTAATGCCCAATCTGGTGCAGAGATGACTGGTGCTGTGACCAGTTTAGCTTTTAGGGTCTCAAATGCCTGCAAACACTGTGTGTCAAACACAAATGGTGTGTCAGCAGCTAACAGATTACTCAGAGGTTTAGCAATTTTCGAAAAATCCTTGATAAACCTTCTGTAGAATCCTGCATGCCCCAGAAAGCTTCTGATTGCCTTAACATTGGCAGGTGGTGGTAATTTTTCAATTACCTCTACCTTTGCCTTATCCACCTCTATTCCCCTACTTGAAATTTTGTGCCCAAGGACAATTCCTTCAGTCACCATAAAGTGACATTTCTCCCAGTTTAAAACCAGGTTAGTCTCTTGGCATCTTTTCAGGACAAGTGATAGGTGGTTAAGACAGGAGCTGAATGAGTCTCCATATACTGAAAAGTCATCCATGAAGACTTCCAGAAATTTCTCTACCATATCTGAGAAGATAGAGAGCATGCACCTCTGAAAGGTTGCAGGTGCATTGCACAGACCAAAAGGCATTCTCCTGTAGGCAAACACGCCAGAAGGGCAGGTGAATGCTATTTTTTCTTGGTCCTGGGGATCTACTGCAATTTGGTTATAGCCTGAATAGCCGTCCAAAAAGCAGTAGTAATCATGGCCAGCTAGTCTTTCTAGCATTTGGTCTATGAATGGTAAAGGAAAATGATCCTTTCTGGTGGCTGTATTGAGTCTTCTGTAGTCAATACACATGCGCCACCCTGTGACTGTTCTTGTAGGGACCAGTTCATTTTTTTCATTGTGAACCACTGTCATGCCTCCCTTTTTGGGAACAACTTAGACAGGGCTCACCCAGGGGCTATCAGAAATAGGATAAATAATCCCAGCCTCCAGTAATTTAGTGACCTCTTTCTGCACCACCTCCTTCATGGCAGGATTTAGCCTCCTCTGTGGTTGGACCACTGGTTTGGCATTATCCTCCAACAGGATCTTGTGCATGCATCTAGCTGGGCTAATACCCTTGAGATCACTTATGGACCACCCAAGAGCTGTCTGTGTGTCCTTAGCACTTTAATCAGTGCTTCCTCTTCCTGTGGATTTAAAGCAGAGCTTATAATCACTGGAAAAGTGTCACCCTCTCCCAGAAATGCATATTTCAGGGATGATGGTAGTGGTTTGAGTTCAGGCTTAGGAGGCTTATCCTCCTCCTGAGGAATTTTCGAAAATTCCTTTGCCTCCTTTGGCTCTTCCTGATCAGTTTGAGCATCTTTGAAGATGTCCTCAAGCTCTGATTCTAGGCTTTCAGCCATATTGATCTCTTCTACCAGAGAGTCAATAATGTCAGCGTCCATGCAGTCCTCTGGTGTGTCTGGATGCTGCATAGCTTTTACAGCATTCAACTTGAACTCATCCTCATTGACTCTCAAGGTTACTTCCCCCTTTTGTACATCAATGAGAGTTCGTCCAGTTGCTAGGAAAGGTCTTCCTAGAATGAGAGTTGCATTTTTATGCTCCTCCATTTCCAGCACCACAAAGTCAGTTGGAAAGGCAAACGGCCCAACCTTGACAATCATGTCCTCTATTATGCCTGATGGGTGTTTAATGGAGCCATCAGCAAGTTGGAGGCATATCCTGGTTGGTTTGACTTCTCCAATCAACCCAAGCTTTCTGATAGTGGATGCAGGTATTAAATTAATACTTGCTCCAATATCACATAAGGCTACCTTGGTGTAAGTGCCTTCCAATGTGCATGGTATCAGAAAGCTTCCAGGATCTTGAAGCTTTTCTGGTAAGCTTTTTAGAATGACTGCACTGCATTCTTCAGTGAGAAACACTTTTTCAGTTTCTCTCCAATCCTTCTTATGACTTAAGATCTCTTTCATGAACTTAGCATAAGAAGGTATTTGCTCAAGTGCCTCTGCAAAAGGAATCTTTATTTCAAGAGTCCTTAAATAGTCTGCAAAGCGGGCAAATTGTTTATCCTGTTCCGCTTTGCGGAGTTTCTGGGGATAAGGCATCTTGGCTTGATATTCTTCAACCTTAGATGCTGCAGGTTTATTCCTTACAGAAGTGGTTGAAGAAGCCTTGTTAGAGGGATTACTGTCAGCACTCTCAGGTGTCTGATCCTCCCTTGGCGTTTGAACGCCAGGAATGGGTGAAGTTTGGGCGTTAAACGCCAACTTCCCTTCCTTTTCTGGCGTTTGAACGCCAGAACTGGGCAAGGAATGGGCGTTTAACGCCAACTTTCCCTCCCTTTCTGGCGTTTGAACGCCAATATTCCTCTCTGGGCTCTTACTGTCCTCAGAGGGATTTTGAACAGTGGTTTGGTTGTCCTCTGTCATTTGTTCCTTATTTGGCTTTTTGCTCTTTTGAACAGTGTTATTCAAGGTCTTTCCACTCCTCAATTGAACTGCTTGACACTCTTCTGTTATCTGTTTAGATATTTGCTGTTTTGCTTGACTCAACTGTAGTTCTATGCTTTTATTAGCAACTTTAGTTTCATTGAGCATCTCTTTAAATTCTGCTAACTGTTCTGTCATCAGGAGTAGTTGTTGATTAAGCTCCATTACCTGTTCTTGAGGATTAGAGTCAGTGACTACTGTCATGACTTCCTCTTCTGGAGAGAACTCATTGCTAGAGTATAGATATTGGTTCCTAGCAACAGTGTCTATAAGCTCTTGAGCTTCTTCAATTGTCTTCCTCATGTGTATAGATCCACCAGCTGAGTGGTCTAAAGACATCTGAGCTTTTTCTGTAAGCCCATAGTAGAAAATGTCTAACTGTACCCACTCTGAAAACATTTCAGAGGGACATTTTCTTAGCATACCTCTATACCTCTCCCAGGCATTATAAAGGGATTCATGATCCTCTTGTTTAAAGCCTTGGATGTCCAGCCTTAGCTGTGTCATCCTCTTTGGAGGGTAAAAATGATTCAGGAATTTGTCTGATAACTGTTTCCATGTCTTTATGCTTGCTGTAGGTTAGTTATTTAACCACCTTTTAGCTTGATCTTTTACAGCAAATGGAAACAGTAATAGTCTGTAGACATCCTGATCTACATCTTTATCATGTACTGTGTCAGCAATTTGTAAGAACTGTGCCAGAAACTCAGTAGGTTCTTCCTGTGGAAGACCGGAATACTGGCAATTTTGCTGCACTATGATAATGAGTTGAGGGTTTAGCTCAAAGCTGCTTGCTTTGATGGGAGGTATACAGATGCTACTCCCATATGCAGCTGTAATGGGGTTAGCATAAGACCCCAGAGTCCTCTTGGACTGATTAATTCCACTTAAGTCCATAATGGACAAAAGGGAAATGAGAATAATTGCAAAGAGATAAATTTTGTTTGTTTTTAAATTTTTTTTTTTTGAAATAACCGAAAAAAAAGAAAATAAAATAAAGGAAAATTAAAATGAAAATTCAAAAATCAAAAGAGAATAAGATCAAAGCAAATTGAGAACTGAATCAATTAGTAAAAAAAAAGATTTTGAAAACAGCAATTAAAAAGATATGATTGAAAAATTTTTATGAAAAAGATTTGATTCTTAAAAAGAGGAAAGAGAAAAACACAAAAAGACACCAAACTTAAAATTTTTAGAAAATCAAACACTAAATTTTCGAAAATTTTGAAGGAAAACACAAAGAGGACACCAAACTTAGAACTTTTGTGAATTAAAAAGGGACTAAGAATAAGAAAAATTCGAAAATCAAAAGAAAAACAACAGCATGCAATTGACACCAAACTTAGAATATGAAACTAGACTCAACTAAAAGACTCTAAACCAAAAAAAAAATAAAATAGTCCTAATTTAAGCAACAAGATAAGCCGTCAGTTGTCCAAACTCGAACAATCCCCGGCAACGGCGCCAAAAACTTGGTGCACGAAATTGCAATAACACTTTTGCAATCCCGCACAACTAACCAGCAAGTGCACTGGGTCGTCCAAGTAATACCTTGCGTGAGCAAGGGTCGATCCTACGGAGATTGTCGGCTTGAAGCAAGCTATGGTTATCTTGTAAATCTTAGTCAGGATATCAGAAATTATCAGGATTGATTGTAAAAAGCAAAAGAACATGTAATGGTTACTTGTATTGCAGTAATGGAGAATAGGTTGAGGTTTGGAGATGCTCCATCTTCCGAATCTCTGCTTTCCTACTGTCTTCTTCATCAAACACGCATGTCTCCTTCCATGGCAAGCTCGTGTAGGGTCTCACTGTTGTCAGCAGCTACCTCCCATCCGCGCAGTGAAAGCTAATGCACACACTCTGTCACAGTGCTGCCAATCACCGGTTTGGTTCCCTCCCCTACCGGAATAGAATCACTCTTTTGCGTCTGTCACTAACGCCCAGTAGGTTACAGGTTTGAAGCACGTCACAGTCATTCAATCATTGAATCCTACTCAGAATACCACAGACAAGGTTTAGACCTTCCGGATTCTCTTGAATGCTGCCATCAGGTCCTGCCTATACCACGAAGATTCCGATTAAAGAACCCAAGAGATAACTACTCAATCTAAGATAGAACAGAGGTGGTTGTCAGGCACATGTTCATGGTTGAGAATGATGATGATTGTCACGGATCATCACATTCATCCGGATTAAGAACAAGTGTTATCTTACAATGGAAGCAAGCATGATTGAATAAGAAACAGTAGTAATTGCATTAATCCATCAAGACACAGCAGAGCTCCTCACCCCCAACCATGGGGTTTAGAAACTCATGCTGTGGAAGAAAATGTGTACAATGTCATAAGGTCACATCCGGTACTGATTACAATGTAAAAAGGTCCTATAAGTAGTAAACTAGTATCCTAAGGTTTACAGAAATGAGTAAATGACAGAAAAATCCACTTCCTGGCCCACTTGGTGTGTGCTTGGGCTGAGCAATAAAGGAAATTCGTGTAGAGACCTTTTCTGGAGTTAAACGCCAGTTCTCATGCCAGTTTGGGCGTTTAACTCCAACTTTTATTCCAGTTCCGGCGTTTAACGCTGGAATTTCTGAGGCCGGATTGCTACGCGGGTTTGGGCCATCAAATCTTGGACAAAGTATGGACTATTATATATTGCTGGAAAGCCCAGGATGTCTACTTTCCAATGCCGTTGAGAGCGCGCCAATTGGGCTTCTGTAGCTCCAGAAAATCCACTTCGAGTGCAGGGAGGTCAGAATCCAACAGCATCTGCAGTCCTTTTCAGTCTCTGGATCAGATTTTTGCTCAGGACCCTCAATTTCAGTCAGAAAATACCTGAAATTACAGAAAAACACACAAACTCATAGTAAAGTCCAGAAAAGTGAATTTTAATTAAAAACTAATAGAAATATACTAAAAACTAACTAAAAGATACTAAAAACATACTAAAAACAATGCCAAAAAGCATACAAATTATCCGCTCATCAGTAACCTTGTTCAGTTGTCTGTAATCCACACAGAGCCGCATACTCCCGTCGTTCTTCTTTACCAGTAGCACTAGCGCGCCCCACAGGGAAACACTTGATCGGATAAAGTTCTTACCCAATAGATCCTCTAACTGAGACTTTACCTCGGCCATTACTAGCGTTGACATCCTATAAGGAGCACTCGATATTGGTCCCGCCCCAGGCACCAACTCAATAGCAAATTCAACTTTTTGGTTAGGTGGAAATTCATCAATATCGTCGGGAAACACCTCCAGAAACTCACACACAACCAAAATTTGCTCCAATCTTTGATCATCACCCAAAACACCTGTGGTTAACAACAAGATACCCTGACATTCAGTTCCTGAACAATTCACCATTATCGAATTCAAGTAATAACTATTCAATACAACTGTTCCTTCTGTATCTTCAGGCATCAAGTACACCAATTTTGCAGAACAGTTGAGCAGGACATGGTTCTCAGCTAACCAGTCCAGTCCTAAGATAAGATTAAGATCGATCATCGGCGAACAGATAAAATTATGGACAAAGTCATGTTGCTTGATCCTAAATGGAACTTGCAGGCATCCTAGCCTAGTTACCATGGCTTCATGGGTGGCATTATACACCTTTAGGTCATAACCTAAAACTACAATCTTCAATCCTAACTCACTAGCTTTTTCGAATGCAATGAATGAATGTGTTGCTCCCGAATCAAATAAAGAATTTAAGGTTTTGCCAGCCATTTCACAGTTACCTCGGATAAGTGTCTTGGATCCCTCGGCACCTATAGTTAAGGTGGTGAACACTTGACCAGGCTACTGTGCTCTCCCTGCACCTTGTTTCTGCTTCTCCAGATAGTTTGCGGCTTTATACCCCGCCTTACCACAAGAATAGCACAAGCTCCACCCGGCCTTGGACGGGGCTCCCGGATGGTGACTTCCGCACCTAGCACATGCTTGCTTATTCTGAGGTTGCTTCCCAAATCCCTTCCCCTGGGAGTTGTTGTTGTTGTTGGCCCTCTTGAAAGAGCCTCCCCGCTTAAAAGGCGGACCTCTAGGAGCAAAGCTCTTCCCTCGGTTATGTGGGAATGGTCCCCTATGACTTCCTCTCTCTGCAGTTGCCTTTTTCACACATTCTTCAACAACCCTACTCTTGTTCACCAACTCGGAGAAAGTTCTGATCTCCCTTGGTCCCACTGAGCTAAAGATATCACTCTGGAGTCCTCTTTCATACTTAATACACTTCCATTTCTCATAGTCTACCGGAGTCCACTGACACATACGGGAAAACCTTAACAGCTCGTTAAATTTGTCAGTATACTCAGATACGGACATAGTACCCTGCTTCAGCGGCAGCAACTCAAGTTCCTTGACTGTCCTGGCAGAAGTTGGAAAGTACTTTTTATAGAACTCCTCCTGAAAGGCATCCCATGTGATATAGTCATCACCCTGTTGCAGGAGACGTCGGACTCCTCGCCACCAATGCGATGCTTCCCCGGTGAGCAAATAGGTAGCAAACTCAATACACTACCCCTCAGATACCATTTGCGCTTGCAGTGCTCACTTCATAGCCTGATCAAGAAGGTTGTCAATGTCATCGGGCCCTGAGCTCCACTTCTGTCATTGCCATAGTTGTTCATCTGTTGCCCAAGAGCCTCTACAGTGGCCTGCATAGCAGCAACGATGTTCTCCAATGTTGTCATAAAGTTTACCGGGTCATTTGGGTTGATCCCCGGCCCCTCATGATTAGTACGACCTCTACCACGACCTCGACCGCGTTCACGAGGCGCCATCTAGTTCTTATACACACCAAACAATCGATATCAAGTTGATCAGTCTCAATATCGGAAGTTTAGTGCTTCAAGTCCCAAATGCAAGCTCATGAATGTTTATACCAGGTATATCAGTTAGATATTCTAATAGCACATAAACACACATATAGAGAATGCACATAAGCATAATCAGTCCGTCCCTCAGGCTCTATAGGAATGAACTGCTCTGATACCATAATATAACACCCTACCATACAAAGTCTTATGCTTAAGTCATAATTCAAAGATGGCAAGGTATTACGACCTCTAAAATAAAATTTAATACGTATAGTAGTGTGAAAAATGATTATAACTAGGAGCCTTTGAAGAAAAAGCGGTAAAACAAAATTGTAACTCGAAAGCGCAACACTCCGATCGAAAACGTAACAAATAAAGGATAAGCTAATGCGAGATTATATATATATACAAAGAAGTGCCAAAAACACGAATATCAAAACTCAAGACCCGGTTACGAAGATAACCGGTCCGAGCATAGCAATATATACAAATATATAAAGCAAGAAACCCAAAGGAAACCCCAAAGGGCGAATTACAAAACCTAATCTCCAAAGCCACCTCTAAGAGGAGTCAACATAGTATGTATTATTTAGTGGAGATAAAAGTATCAAAAAATATAAAACCAAAATAAAGTCCTGAGAACCAAGGATCTTCGCTAATCCAGAAGTCTCCAACATGCTTCAGCGAGAAGCCTCACGTCTTGCATCTGAAAACCTCAAAATCTGCATGGCTGAGAACCAGAGGTTCTCAGTATGGTAATAGTGCCCACATATCCAACATGTAATGTACTGGAAAAGGTGAAGGCAATCCTAGAACTTCCAACAGATAATTCAAAGCTTATAAACAGGCTAAACCACAAATGGCAACTGACTAAAGATCTTCAGTCCAACTAATACTTCCCTTTCCAAATTCTTCAAACCTCCCAACCACCAGCAGGAGTATAATATGGCAAACACAGTTATATCAGACAAGAGATATACAAATAGGAAACAGATACGACATTTAGGCAATTAGCAAGTAATATGCAGTCAATTAGACAATCTCAAAAAATTCACAAAACAAGCACAACTTAGGCACAACTCTTGGGAATTTTGGCTGGGCAACTGATGCAGCACACCGACGCGTACGTGTCAACCATGCCTATGCGTGGGGGTGCGTTCTGCCAAAAATTTTTCTAAGTTAAAAGCTGCAGAATTTACAGTTTCAAACCCCAATCTTCTGATGGGCATAACTTCTTCGTTTCAAATCATTTTTCACCCATTCTTCAAACGGCATAAACATCTCAGATCCAATTTCATTTCTAAACAAGTTTGGCACAAATCGAGAATCTGGAGTCCAAGTTATGCTCCGTCAAAGTATGCCTAAAAACTACATGTCATACAAAACCACAAAGTGCCATTTTCAAAACAAACTAATTTCAACCCTTTTGAAAATCACCCAAAACATACCAAAAATCAACATCAAGCCTCCTCAACTTATATATTCACATTCTTACCAAAATTCACAAAACCACCAACGCACCATTTTAACCCATCTCAATCAAATACCTAATTTCAACACATTTCCATGTCATATATTCTTCCTCATCCCAATTTCTAACATCACCATTTCCAACTAACCATCATTACACATAATCAATATCATACTCACCATCAACATGGTTTCACCCATAATTTAACCTCAATCAATCATCAAGCATATATCATAACATTCAT
This sequence comes from Arachis stenosperma, assembly GCF_014773155.1. NCBI lineage: Eukaryota > Viridiplantae > Streptophyta > Magnoliopsida > Fabales > Fabaceae > Arachis > Arachis stenosperma. The sequence continues at coordinate 32,986,048 of NC_080385.1, read as the reverse complement.
ATTTCTCATACATCATACCATCAAGGCACCAATATTCATAATCACATATATGACCACACAATATATCTCAACCATTCAACAACATCAACAATTCAATCCCTATCTTAGGGTCTCTAGCTTAAGTTTTCACACCACATTATATTTTAGATACAGAAAACCGAGACCATACCTTAGCCGATTTCCCCCGCTCAACCGGAGCACTTCCAAATCACTCTTACACAAACTCTCAGGGTCCCAACACCTCCAAGAAAAGATTTTTAGCACACCAAAGCCCTTTTTCAAGCTTTCCAAAATCTCAATCAAGCTTCAATATTCACATACACACCACCTAAGCCACAATTATCATACCCAAACACAGCAAGTCAATATCCAAACATCATAGAACAATAAATTCTACTAGGGTTGAGAATCTCACCACACCCAATGTTCAAGGAGACAAGATTAATCTTCTCCTTCAAGAGAGTTGGGTTCTATAACATCAAAGAGCCCAAAATCTCAACACTTTTCTCCATAAAATTCGAAATTAAGGGATGAAGAACTGAGATAAAATCGTGACTTACTTCAAGAATAAAGTAGTGGGTTTTGTAGAGCTCTTCGCGGTGAACGCGTGGCCGCAAACGATGCGACAATCGGAGCTCTAGATCAAAAGTTATGGTGGTTTGAAGATCAAACAAGGGTAAAACTTTGAGAGAGTGTTCTTCCCCTTGTGCCTTCATTTTCAGCGTGTATGAGTGTCTAGTGAGGAGAGATAGTGCTGAAAATTAGGGTTTTAGGTTTAGTTATGTTGGACCAAGGGCCCAATTTGGGTCCAGTTGGCCCGATTTTGCCCGTTCAGTCTAATCTTGGGTTGATTTCTATAAAATTGGTATTGAAATTCTCGTTTCAATCTCCTCTATCATATTAAGCCATACAAATCACATTTTTGGCTTTCTACAATAAATTCCTTATTTATAAGGTAATTAATTATTAATTAACCGATTTTACAAATTGTAGCTGATAAAAAAACCGCACACAATTTGTCGCTGCTATCTTCCGTGTTTTTTATAGTGTATTATTATTGTTACTGCTATTATCATTAATATATTATTAATATATTATTATTAATCTTAGTATATTATTAATAATATGTTATTAATATTTTTTATTATTATTTACTATTATTATTATTACTGATTCATCCGAACACTTAGGAGGTCGAGCTTAAGCGCTTCTGAGTAAGTCGTCAACAGAGAGGAAGAGCTTTACGTCAGCCAGGATCAAACACCGCGGCGGAAATACCTGCAAAAGATACTCCAACGCTTAAGTTAGTAATAATCTTAAGAGAGAGTAATTAAGTGAGAGTGAATAAGTGAATATGAAAACTGGTAGTGGAACCTGATCTTTAGCAGAGAATATTAGTTCGGCTTTATAGGAATTGTTTTACCGTTTTCTGTGGATAAGTCCTAGTTTGTAGGTTGGTTATGATATTATATTTTGGTGATTAGGTTTTGTTGAGCACGTTTCTTATTTTTCGAATGGATGAGGCCGAGCTTATCTGCTCACGTTCCAAAGTTGGTTGACGTGACGCCAGCCTCAGATACTTGCGTGCTGAGTATACCGGGCGATTGAGGATACGAGTGATGTATCAATTACTATTACTGTTATTATGATTAATTAGTATTATTATTAATACTAATTACTGTTATGAGTATATTATTATTAATATATTATTAATATATTATTATTCTGAATAATATAGTAATAATAGTATATTATTATTACTATATTATTAATAATATATTATTAATATATTCTTATTATTATTATTAATTTTTTATATATTATTATTGTTATTATTATTATTATCGTTATTATTGTTATGGTCATTATTATTATTATTATTATTATTATTATTATTGTTATTATATTATATTAGTGTGATGGTATTTTATACGCATCTATTTCAATATCAAATTCCACATTTTTTATATTAAAAAAAATCAGCCTAAATAAGGATGTACCAAAATAGTGGTATAAATAACGTAATTTGAAAATAAATTAACTAAAAAAAATTGTGGTATAGTACTCACATCTCAATCCAAAGTATGAAAGTAAAGCTTATGTCTAAGGCCCTTGTTCCTAGTAATCTTTTTTGTGTAGAAAATGACCTTATTAAGCTCCAATGTCTCTGTTGAACTGATATTTCAACTCTCCGATAATTGACATCTTATAATAATAAAAAATATCATGTGTATATTAAAAAATAACCACCATGTATTTATACATATTAGTTTTTATATTTTTTAATTAAGTAATTAATTATCAAAATAATTATATTTATAATAAATAAATAATCAAATTTATTTATGGTAATTAATAAATAATTTTTTTTATAAAATCTTAAATATGTATTTTATACACAGTGATTAGTTAATGGCTCATTTTTTTTATATAATTATATAATAATTTGACATGTTGTTGGTTATGAAATAATGAAAGTTGGAATCCAACAATAATAATACCAAAATAAGCCATCAAAGCACCTGATATATAATAGCTGTACTGCCTGTACAAGATATGCTCTAAATTCAAATCTAGGTTAAACATCATACCAAATATGTAACTAAAATCCAATAAATATTGATTTTGTTTTCATAGTTTGATGCTGGATATTTGTTTGGTTGATGGTCAATGACAATAGATGTAGATAGTTCAGGTGATACCTAACCATGTGCCCAACAAACAAATTGGAGTTTGAAAATAATGGTTTTAACTTTTAATTTAAGGGATCCTATCATGAAGATTTACAATTATTTTTATACGAAGATATTTCTTTTTTATTATTAGATCATAAATAGTATGATTTAATTTTGATGTCTTATAAAAATATTATTTTTTTTAAAATGTGACTAAACAAACAAAATACACTTTTAATACAAAAATTTTCATAAAAAAATATTTTTAATATTTTTATTTAAATAGGTGCTTTAATTTAACTAGCCTATTACTTTTACTTCTCCTTCTAAGATTTCAAAAGCTTTAATGTTTTGGTCCACCTTATAAATGATCGGTGGTGTTGCACGATAAAATAATTTTAATAATTAAGTCTAATTAAATTAGTCTAATAATTTATTTATTAAAAATTATTTTAACAAAAATTATTTAGAGTCTCGCTGTATATTTAATTTAAGCTTTGTGGTAATTAAATTTAACTAAATTGGTTCAAACTCAATAAAATTTATTCACACAACATGGACATAAAATCACACCGTTTTTCTTTTTCTTCGTATTTTTTCGTACGCCTTCTTCTTTTATTGGTGTCGTTGTTGCGTTTTATTTTTGTTTCTTCTTCTCTTTCTTTTTCCTCATGTGATATTACAGTTATTTAATTTTTTTATTTGATTTTTTTAATTTTATTTCTGTTAAAAAAATAAAATAAGAAGAATTATAAGAAAATAAAATAAGAAAAATTGAAGAAGATGAAGAAGCAAAAGATAAAAGAAGAAGTAGTAGTAGAATATGAAGAGGAAGAATGAAGATGAAGAATTTTGAATTACGCATACTTTATCAGAAAAATAACATCAAAATTTTTTAACAAAAACACATAAACTTCTTAGTTTTGACACCAAAATTTTGTTACAAAAGCACAAAAATGTCTTCTTTAATACTACATTTTTTTCTTTTTTTATTCTTCTTTCTTTTTTCTGTTGCTCTTATTTTTTCTTTTAGAAAAATTATATTTCACATATTAGACTTGAATAAACATGTTTGTACTGTATTACAATCTTATTTTGTTGAATGACTGTAGGTTATTCCTTTTTCTACTAATGTTGTAGCATTATGTGTTTCTTCTTCTTCTTCTTCTTTGTCTGATATTTTCTTTTTATATTCTTGTTAAGAGAGTAAAATAAGAAAAATCATGAGAAGGTAAAACAAGAAGGAGAAGATGAACAAAAAAAGAAGAAGATGATGATGATAATAATGAAGAAGAAAAAGGAAGAGGAGGAGTTTTGAGTTATCATTAAGTAATTTTGTTGTATTTTGAATTCAATTTTGGGGCATTCTGAATTTAAATAAGGGAAAAGGACAGATAGGTCCTTGACTTTTTAAATTTTTGACAAATACATCTCTAACAAAATTTAAATATAAAAAAGTCCCTGATTTTAACAAACGGAGGACAATTTAATCCTTCCGTCTATTTGCCTCTCATACACAACGGAATTGGCTGACGTGGATGAAACGATGTCCAGGTGTTCGTTACGGTGCCATGCTAGAAGGGGAATAAAGTTCGAAGGACAAATAAGTTTTTGACGTCATTTTATAAATAAAGTTCGAAGGACAAATATGTTTTAATTTTGAGAATTTAGTTCATTTAAATAAAATAAGATTTTTAGTTATAAAATTTTATATGAACTATATGAAAAAGTCTAATTTTTTTAAAAAGTATAATGAACTAAATTCTCAAGGACCTATTTGTCCTTCAAATTTTATTTGCAAAAATGACTTCAATGACTTATTTGTCCTTTAAACTTTATTTCCCTTCCAGCGTGGCACTGTAACGGACACATGGACACCATTCATCCACGTCAGCCAGTTCCGTTTGGTGTATGAGAAGCAAATAGACGGAAGGATTAAATTGTCCTCCGTTTGTTAAAGTCGGAGACTTTTTGTATTTAAATTTTGTCAGGGATGTATTTGTCAAAAATTTAAAAAGTCAGGGAACTATCTGTCTTTTTTCCTTTAAATAAGGTGCACTTGCTCTGAGTTTGTTTTGAACTGGCTTCGTTTATTTGTCGTCATCATTAAGGAATTTTGATACATTCTGGATTTGAACTGTTATACGTATAAGAAGAAAATGATAATGATAACAAGAATGATAACGATAACAATAACGATAATGATAATGACGACCGTGATGATGAAGATGGAGAAAAAAGCGATGATAACAATAGGAATTGTTACAGTAACGATAATGATAATCACGACCGTGATGATGAAGATGGAGAAAAAAACGATGATAACAATAGGAATTATTATAGGGTCTTGAGGGTTAGCCTCCAACACGTAAATCTTTACAGGCTCCTGAGATTTAGGTTTAAACATAAATCGTCCTAAGTTGCTGTGTTTTAAGAGTAAAAAACGTAAATCATCACAAAATAGAATGATTTATATTTAATTTGAAAACTTCATTATCTTGAGACGATTTATGAAAAGACTTTCAAATATAAATCGTCCTAAGATGTATCGTTTAACATATAATCTTAAACACATCGTTTTGAAATAATTTATATATTAATAAAAATAAAAAATTTACGTTTTGAAAATTAATTTAAGAAAATCAAATAATTTTGGAATTTCTTTATTTTATTTAAGTAAAAAAACTCAAATAATATTTTGATAATAACTTTTAAAAAGAATAAAGCACTCCTCGATGTGACCCAAAAGATATTATAGATTACAAACAAGAAAAAGAAGAGAGACTAATTAAGAAATTAAAGTCCGGAAGTTGTGGCTAAATGATTCACGCAAGTCGGATATAACTTGTAAGATTCAATGGACATATATAATGTATCTTTGGAAAGCAAGCAGGCCCTCAAATCATGATTAATTTTATTGCACTGCATATTATTATTAACATATTTTACACGATTACCGGCCAAAATTTGAAAAGTAGAAGCAAATTAAATAGAATGTGGAAGCAACACTCATGGCTCTATTTGAGCACTAGCTACTACAGTAGATTAAGACGTGACCAATTTCATATACCATATAAATCGATTGCCACTCGATCCTTTGATGTTGATTTTAATATAGTCATAACCTTTTTTTTTCTGTTACTAAAATAAAATCCTTCAAGGATAGTCATTGAGTTGACACTTCCAGTTGCGGTGGTTGATTATAAGAAATTATTAGATGTTGATATCGAATAGCAAATATGATATATGTATACAATAACTGTTAGAAGGTTTATAATTTCATTGTTACTATTTTTGTTTACAAAAGGAAAAGAAAATATATTTGGTTAGTTCATCTTTTGAAAGCAGATATTATCACTTCTAAATTTATAATGCCATTTCCACTTCTATTTGCGAGATTAATCTTAGTACAAAATATATTTATAATAAAATCTTATAAATTTGAAAGTAGTATTACAAAAAATGGATGACAATATCTATTTTTATTTTTCTTTGTATGATCACATGTTAATTACAACAGTAAAGTTTATGTAAGATGACGGATGACATTTCAACAATAACGTACTATTTTACACGGAAGTATAAATTAAGAATAAATTTTATTTAGTATATAAACTTTTTTTTAATTTGATTTTTTGGGATAAAAAATAAAGAAAAAATGACAAATCGATCCTTGACTTTTTGGTCTGCAGATATTTAAGTCTTTGAGAATTTAAAAATACATTTAAGTCATTAACTTTTTCAAAATCTAGACATATCGATCCTTGAGTCTAATTTGTCCAATTTTAAAAACTCTCTCAGGTGTGTATTCGTATCAATCATGTCAGTATAATGAGAGTCAAGTTTAATTTTTTTGTTGAGTCTGAATATGATGAACCAATATGTCCAAATTTTAAAAATGTTAAAAACTTAAATGTCTACATATCAAAAGATCAATGACATATTTATCTTTTTTCTCAAAAATAAAAAACTAAATCAAATTAAGAGAGAGTGAGAGACAATGTAATTGAATTGAATTGGTAACAGTGGAGTTGAGATAATAATGAGACAAAAGATTGAATGAATATTGAGTATGATCGAGGTGCAGCTAATAGTATGAATGTGTTTATAAGATCCGATAATGTTAGAAGTATTAAAATGTGGGGCTACGGGGATGAAAAAGTGAAGTAAGGTCGTTATCATAAATTCATAATTAATCAGGTAGCCTCTAAAAGAGGGACATGTGCCCCCTGGGAATAAGGGGCCTTATTGTGTTGTGCCCTTCAACAACGTGAGTTGTGGGGACCGGGACCCTAAAACACAGAACGGGCCAGGGGTAGTTGTTGCCTAATCACTTCATTGTTCACAACTGCTTCTATAGCACCAGTAGCTGTGTATATACAGCCGATTTGGTAGCTATTTTCTGTCCATCAGAAATTAAATTTTGACAAGACTAAAAATTCAGGTTTTCACTAAAATGAATTAAAAAAAGTTGATTATTTGAGATAAGAAATAGAAAAGGAATTATTTACTTAAATACACTCTTTTTTTTTTTTTGGTTTGAAGAAAACAAAAAGAATCGGGTAAGGGAATCTTGATTTGAAGGAGAACAAGGGTCAGTCCCATCGATTTGCATGTAAATCGGGACAGCCACAACCAATTTGCATGTAAATAGGTCTTTTCCCCTCTCCCTTTTTTTGATCGAGTGTAAGAGCATCTCCAACGGGAGTAAAAATTGAAGCCCAATTACTGTTATGTCAGAAGAAAAGAAGGCTTCTGCGTTGGAGTGGGAAGAAAGAGAGTTCCCACACAAATTCCAAGGAGGGGGAGTCCCTAGGACTGGCAATTCATACCCTACCCGCGGGTATCCAACCCGGTCCAATCCGTTCGAGTAGGGTAGGCTACCCTACCCGCTGCGGGTAGAGTAGGGTACGGGTTTAGGGTGTACCCTACCCTACCCTACCCGCACCTCAAATATATAACACATATTTTATAAAAATTAGGTATATAGTTAAAGACGTGAGAGTTGAACCTACAACATTTCTTATGTAATGACTTACAATAAGTAAACAACCACTAAACTAGTTAGTTAATTTAGTAATTTAGAGTACTAGTTTGTTATTTTTTATGTCATTAATATGTATAAAATTTGACATGATTGAATTTTATATTTACTTTGAAAAATTTTTATATATCTGCGGGTAGGGTAGGGTAGGGTAGGGTTTAGAACTTTAGGGTGCGGGTAGGGTTAGGGTTGAGAGATTCTCAATCCGCGGATAGGGTAGGATAGAGTATTAATAGAATTTTCAACCCGCGGGTAGGGTTCAGACCCTACCCTACCCTACCCATTGCCAGCCCTAGGAGTCCCTCTGAACAGGGACTCCTGTGAAACAAGCAACACTTGCCAAATGGCAAGTTAGTTAGAAAATAAATAATTATATATAATGTTAATTAACTAAATAGATATATTAAATAATTAAATAATAATTAATTCAATAATAATTATAATAATTAATTATATTAAGTAATTATATTTTTATTTAATTAATAATTTATATTAATTATTTAAATAATAATTAATTAAATAATTAAATTATAATTAATTTATTAATAATTATAATAATTAATTAGATTAAATAATTAAATTTTTATTTAATTAATAATTTATATTAATTATATATATCATAATTAATATTAAATATTATTTATAGTATCATATTAAATTATAATTAATTAAATTTACTTAAATCAAAAAATAAATTTAATTTTTATATTTTTTCAAAAAAATATCCAATTTCAAAATATACAGCAGCATAGCATAGATAATTGAAAGAGGACTTGATTGAATACATATGGCAATTTCACAATGTTTGTCGTCAACTATAAAGCTTAATTATGTTTTTCTTTGTATTAATTAATTTTACAAATTAGTGTAATCCCGAATTATATATTGTGTATTATTGTTATATATGAATTTATTTAATATTAATATCTTTTAACTATGAATTATTTTTAAATTTATAAATTTGAATTATATTATTGAAAAAAAATTAATTACATTTATTTTAAGTATTTTAATTAATTAATTAAGTGGGACTACAATAGGGATTAAAGTTAGTTCCTCCTAATGGAGAAGAGAGAGATGCTTTGAGTTCCTATTTACTGTTTATGACGCAAAAGCTGATGTGGAGTTACTTTTTATGACAAGTGGGCCATAAACAAGAACTGGGATGAGTTCCCTACTGGAGATAGTCTAAAGGTCTCACCCCCACCCGATTTTAGACTTAGTCTCTAAATATAAATATCCCTTGACAGTTTAGTAATTCAATGTCTGCCACTCCTTTCTATCTCTCCACTTCTAATTCTCAAATACTTTATACACCTAAATTTTTTGCGTCTACATCTCTTTAATTTGAAATTTTAAATTTCATTTCTCATATTTAAAATAATGATCCAAACATCATTGTTATCAATTCATTACAATAGAAACATTATAAGAGATCATAATGGATCGATTGTATTTAATTTAGTTCAACATATATTTATTTACATTCTAGTTAAAGTACGATATTTAACAAATTTAAAAATTTTTATTTTACAAGTTATTGGTCAACAACATACGAAACAAAAAAAAATATTACAGATAAAAGATATTATTTATGTCTTGGTAGAATAGGATTTAATAATAATTTTGTAAATTGAATAGAAGCATTCTATCTTGTTTGACACAGATATTCATTACGTTACGACTGTGACGTTGAGCTAGTCCTCCCCTGGCATTCTTGTCATCCATTGATTCATGTATTAGAGTTTTTGGTTATGTTGATTAATATGTGTGAAGAAAGTTCTTTTGATGTTGGCGATATAAAGTCAAGTGGCACTGAAAAACAAACATTAGAAGGATGATGATCGATCTGAACATGCTAGTCAAGGGTAGCATAGAGAGTTCAAACCAGAATCAGAATGTGCCACAAGAGAAGCTATTGCAAGTAGATTTAAAAAACCTATGAGAGGTATGCTATTGGTGGAGATCTGATGACTAATTCTTATTAAGTTAAACCTATCTCTAAGGTTGAGAAATTAGAGGCAAGACCTGTGGATATACCTAATAAAGAGGAAGAGAAAATAAACTACTACACTAACTTGTAGTTTGCACTTGCACATCCCATATTTTTTAGAGGTACGATCATCCTGTTCACTTTGTGTCTTTGAATCTGGATGTAATGAATCAAGAGGGTTCTTTCCATCAAGGATGGGATAAATGATGACCTAGCCAATGAGTTCAAAGTCAGACAACAATTTAAGAACAAAGAAGCTATTCTCATGGCATTTAAGATGTATAACATCAGAAGGGCTGTAAAGTATACAGTATTAGAGAGTGACCATTTGAAATAGTCTATATACTGCACTTAGTTTGGATGGGCTATGAGGAGAGCATACTGGTGGACGAAATTGTGATCACTTGTTATTTTGTTTATAAAGGATGTATACTCTTATGGCACTGTTTATTTTCTTCACAACTCCGTTCAACTAACCAGCAAGTGTACTGGGTCGTCCAAGTAATAACCTTACGTGAGTAAGGGTCGAATCCACAGAGATTGTTGGTATGAAGCAAGCTATGGTCACCTTGCAAATCTCAGTTAGGCAGATTAAAAAGGTAATTGTGATTATTGGATTGTAAATAAAAAGGAATAATAAAAGGGATAGAAATACTTATGCAGAATCATTGGTAGGAATTTCAGATAAGCGGAATGGAGATGCTGTAGAACTCTCGGACGCCTGCTCTCCCACTGCTTCTACTCAATCCTTCTTACTCCTTTCCATGGCAAGCTTTGTATAGGGGTTCACCATCAGCTGTGGCTACTTTTAATCCTCACGGGGAAATATCCTATGCGGCTGTCACTCGCACAGCTAACCAGTCTGGAGGCATCACCCATGGTTGATAGCTACATCCCATCCTCGCAGTGAAAGCTAATGCTCACGCACTCTGTCACAGTACGGCCAATCACCGGTTGGTTCCCTCCCCTGCTGGAATAGAATCCCTCTTTTGCGTCTGTCACTAACGCCCAGCAGGTTGCAGGTTTGAAGCACGTCACAGTCATTCATTACCGGAATCCTACTCGGAATACCACAGACAAGGTGAGACTTTCCGGATTCCCAGGATCCTACTCGGAACACCACAGACAAGGTTGGACTTTCCGGATCCTCATAAATGCCGCCATCTATCTAGCTTATACCACGAAGATTCTGTTGGGGAATCTAAGAGATAAACATTCAAGCCTTGTTGCATGTAGAACGGAAGTGGTTGTCAATCACGCGCATTCATAAGTGAGAATGATGATGAGGGTTATTAACTCATCACATTCATCATGTTCTTGGGTAGGAATGAATATCTTGGAATAAGAATAAGATAGAGATTTGAATAAAAGAAAATAGAACTTCATTAATCTTTGAGGTACAGCAGAGCTCCACACCCTTAATCTATGGTGTGCAGAAACTCCACCGTTGAAAATACATAAGTGAAAGAGGTCCAGGCATGGCCGAATGGCCAGCCCCCCTAAACGTGATCAATGATCTCCTAAGATGAAGAATAAAATAAAACTGAGACCAAAGATGTCTAATACAATAGATAAATGTCCTATATATACTAGACTAGCTACTAGGGTTTACATGAGTAAGTAATTGATGCATAAATCCACTTCCGGGGCCCACTTGGTGTGTGCTTGGGCTGAGCTTGATCAATCCACGAGCTGAGGCTTCTCTTGGAGTTGAATTTCGAGTTATGATGTGTTTTGGGCGTTCAACTCCGGATCATGACATTTTTCTGGCGTTTAACTCCAGAAAGGAGCGTGTACTTGGCGTTCAACGCCAAGTTGCGTCGTCATTCTTCGAATAAAGTATGGACTATTATATATTGCTGGAAAGCCCTGGATGTCTACTTTCCAACGCCGTTGAGAGCGCGCCATTTAGAGTTCTGTAGCTCCAGAAAATCCATTTCGAGTGCAGGGAGGTCAGAATCCAACAGCATCAGCAGTCCTTTTGTCAGCCTTTTTCAGAGTTTTGCTCAAATCCCTCAATTTCAGTCAGAATTTACCTGAAATCACAGAAAAACACACAAACTCATAGTAAAGTACAGAAATGTGAATTTAACATGAAAACTAATGAAAACATCCCTAAAAGTAGCTTAAACTTACTAAAAACTATGTAAAAACAATGCCAAAAAGCGTATAAATTATCCGCTCATCACATACGCGTGGCCTATTGACGCAAACAGGAAAAATGAAAAGTGCAAAGATATGTTAGGCCTCGTTCTTGTATGTCGTCAAGAAGGACCATCAAAAGTTGGACTCCAAAGTTATAGCTCAGGCGATATTTACAACGGTCAAAATAGATTCGACCATCGATATAAGAGTTTTGCAAGGATCTAATGAGAGTCACCTTAGATACAAAGCATCCTACAAAAAGATATGTCTTGCAAATCAATGAATAATTTCTAAAATTTATGGAGATTGAAAGGAATCATACAATGAGCTTTCGAGATGGATGTCTGTAAAGTAGATGTATTAATCCGGTATTGTTGTTATATTTGTTGTACTTTCAAGTGTAGTTAAAATGAGCTTATGTTTTAACCTATATCATATGTTAAGTACTTTGGGGCAACTTGTGACTCAATCATAATGTGGTGACGAAGACAATGCTATGTGTCATCCGATATTTTGAACTTTTTCACTTTGTGTGGAGGCTTTCAAGCATTGCAAAACACTAATATTCATTGATGTGACTCCTTTGTATGGTAAATACAGAAGAACTCTGCTGATGGCTATTATGCAAGATGGCAATACAAACATATTGCCTATTATATTTGTGGTGGTTAAGGGAGAGACGAGGGAGGCATGGTCCTTTTTTCTAACTTATCTTAGGAAGCAAGTCACACCTTAACCTTACATCTTGGTGATTTCGGATAGGTACAACTCAATTGATTCTACATTGAATACTGAAGAAAATGGTTGGCACGCTCTTGCAGCCTTTCAAGCCTTTTGTGCACAACACGTTGCTGCCAACTTTATGAAGCATTTTAGAAACCAAGACCTAGAAAAGGTACTTGATGAGCGGATAATTTATACGCTTTTTGGCATTATTTTTAGGTAGTTTTTAGTAAGTTCAAGCTACTTTTAGGGATGTTTTCATTAGTTTTTATGTTAAATTTACATTTCTGGACTTTATTATGAGTTTGTGTGTTTTTCTGTAATTTCAGGTAATTTCTTGCTGAAATTGAGGGATTTGAGCAAAACTCTGAAAAAGGCTGACAAAAGGACTGTTGATGCTGTTGGAACTTGACCTCCCTGCACTCAAAATGGATTTTCTGGAGCTACAGAACTCCAAATGGCGCAATCTCAACGGCGTTGGAAGGTGGACATCCAGATCTTTCCAGCAATATATAATAGTCCATACTTTATTCGGAAATTGATGACTTAAATTGGCGTTGAACGCCAAGTACATGCTGCTGTCTGGAGTTAAACGCCAGAAACACGTCATGATCCGGAGTTGAACGCCCAAAACACGTCATAACTTGGCGTTCAACTCCAAGAAAAGCCTCAGCTCGTGGATAGATCAAGCTCAGCCCAAGCATACACCAAGTGTGCCCCGGAAGTGGATTTATGCATCAATTACTTACTCATGTAAACCCTAGTAGCTAGTCTAGTATAAATAGGATAAGTTACTATTGTATTAGACGTCTTATCTTTTGATCACTTTAGATCTAAGGAACATCTGGGGGCGCATAGTCCTTAGACCATGGGGGCTGGCCATTCGGCCATGCCTGGACCTCTCACTTATGTATTTTCAACGGTGGAGTTTTTACACACCATAGATTAAGGGTGTGGAGCTCTGCTGTACCTCAAGTTTCAATACAATTACTATTACTTTCTATTCAATTCTCTTTTATTCTTATTCCAAGATATACGTTGCACAACACTTTGATGAATGTGATGATCCGTGACACTCATCATCATTCTCACCTATGAACGCACGTGACTGACAACCACTTCCGTTCTACCTTAGGCCGGGCGCATATCTCTTAGATTCCCCAATAGAATCTTCGTGGTATAAGCTAGATAGATGGCAGCATTCATGGGGATCCGGAAAGTCTAACCTTGTCTGTGGTATTCCAAGTAGGATCCTGGGAATTTGGAAAGTTTAACCTTGTCTGTGGTATTCCGAGTAGGATTCCGGTATTGAATGACTGTGACGAGCTTCAAACTCCTGAAGGCTGGGCGTGATGACAAACGCAAAAGAATCAAGGGATTCTACTCCAACCTGATTGAGAACCGACAGATGATTAGCCGTGATGTGACAGAGCATTTGGACCATTTTCACTGAGAGGATGGGATGTAGCTATCAACAAAGGTGATGCCTCCAAACGATTAGCCGTGCAGTGACAGCGCATAGGACCATTTTCCCGAAAGGATTAAAAGTAGCCATTGATGATGGTGATGCCCTACATACAGCTTGCCATGGAAAGGAGTAAGAAGGATTGGATGAAAGCAATAAGAAAGTAGAGATTCGAAAGGATTCTAGCATCTCCACACGCCTATCTGAAATTTCCACTATTGATTTACATAAGTATTTCTATCCCTTTTTATTTTCTATTTATTATTAATTTTCGAAACCCATAACCATTTAATCTGCCTAACTGAGATTTACAAGGTGACCATAGCTTGCTTCATACCAACAATCTCTGTGGGATCGACCCTTACTCACGTAAGGTATTACTTGGATGACCCAGTACACTTGCTGGTTAAGTTGAACGGAGTTGTGTCCACACATAGTTGAAAAAGCAATGAATTTTACAAAATACAATAACAAAGGAATCACAATTTCGTCCACCAAGTTTTTGGCGCCGTTGCCGGGGATTGTTCGAGTATGGACAACTGACGGTTCATCTTGTTGCTCAGATTAGGTAATTTTCTTTTCAAAAATCTTTTTCAAAATTTTTCTTTTCTTTTTCGTTTTTCCTAACTTTATTCTCGAAAAAAATAATAAAAATCCAAAAAAAAATTAGAAAATCATAAAAATCAAAAAAATTTTGTGTTTCTTGTTTGAGTCTTGAGTCAATTTTTAAGTTTGGTGTCAATTGCATGCTTTAAAAATTTTTCTTGCATTTTTCGAAAATTCCATGCATTCATAGTGTTCTTCATGATCTTCAAGTTGTTCTTGATAAGTCCTCTTGTTTGATCTTGATGTTTTCTTGTTTTGTGTTGTTTGTTGTTTTTCATATGCATTTTTCGTTTGTTAGAGTCCATGCATTAAAGATTTCTAAGTTTGGTGTCTTGCATGTTTTCTTTGCATCAAAAATTTTTCAAAATTATGTTCTTGATGTTCATCATGATCTTTAAAGTGTTCTTGGTGTTCATCTTAACATTCATAGTGTTCTTGCATGCATTAAGTGTTTGATCCAAAATTTTCATGTTTTGGGTCATGTTTGTGTTTTTCTCTCTCATAATTAAAAATTCAAAAACCAAAAATATATCTTTTCCTTTTTTTTCTCTCCAAATTTTCGAAATTTTGGGTTGACTTGGTCAAAAATTTTCAAAATTAGTTGTTTCTTACAAGTCAAGTCAAATTTTCAAAAATTTAAAAATATTATCTTTTCAAAATCTTTTTCAAAAATCATATCTTTTCCAATTTTTTCTCTTTTTCGAAAATTTCAAAAAAAAATCTTTTTCAAAATATTTTCAAAACCTTTTTCTTATCTTATATCAAATTTTTGAAAATTAGCTAACAAAAAAAATGTGATTGATTCAAAAATTTGAAGTTTGTTACTTTCTTGTTAAGAAAGGTTCAATCTTTAAGTTCTAGAATCTTATCTTGTAGTTTCTTGTTAGTGAAGTAAGTAATTTTAAATTTTTGAATTAAATCTTCTTATCTTTTACATCTTATCTTTTTCAAAATTTGATTTTAAAATATCTTATCTAACTTCTTATCTTCTTATCTTTTTAAAATTTGATTTTAATATCTTTTTCAACTAACTATTTGACTTTTTGTTTGTTTC
The DNA here is from genome assembly GCF_014773155.1 of Arachis stenosperma. Taxonomy (NCBI): domain Eukaryota; kingdom Viridiplantae; phylum Streptophyta; class Magnoliopsida; order Fabales; family Fabaceae; genus Arachis; species Arachis stenosperma. Next base: position 32,970,343 of record NC_080385.1, on the reverse strand, counting down.
TTATCTTTTTCAAAACCACCTAACTACTTTTCCCTCTTCAATTTTCGAAAATATCTCACCTTTTTTCAAAATTCCTTTTAATTAATTAATTAGTTTTAATTTAAATTTAATCTTATTTCTTATCTCTAATTTTCGAAAATTTCTAACCCTTTTTTAAAAAAAAAATTATTTTCGAATTTTCTATCTCTTCTCTCTTATTCTATTTAATTATTTATTTACTAACACTTCTCTTCACCTCTCTTCACCTAAATATCCGAACCCACTCTTCTACATTATTCTCCCCTTTCTTCTTCTACTAACATAAAGGAATCTCTATACTGTGACATAGAGGATTCCTCTTCTTTTCTTGTTTTCTTCTCTTTCATATGAGCAGGAACAAGGAAAAAGGCACTCTTGTTGAAATTGATCCAGAACCTGAAAAGACTCTGAAGAGAAAATTAAGAGAAGCTAAGTTACAACAATCTAAAGGTAACCTTTTAGAAACATTAGAACAAGAAAAGGAGATGGCAACCGAAAATAATAATAATGCAAGGAGAATGCTTGGTGACTTCACAAAGCCAACATCCAAATTTGATGGAAGAAGTATCTCCATTCCTACCATTAGAGCCAATAATTTTGAGCTTAAGCCTCAACTAGTTGCTTTAATCCAACAGAACTGCAAGTTTTATGGACTTCCATCTGAAGATCCTTACCAGTTTTTAACTGAGTTCTTGCAGATCTGTGAGACTGTAAAGACGAATGGAGTTGATCCTGAAGTCTACAGACTCATGCTTTTCCCTTTTGCTGTAAGAGACAGAGCTAGAATATGGTTGGATTCACAACCCAAGGATAGCCTGGACTCCTGGGATAAGCTAGTCACTGCCTTCTTGGATAAATTCTTTCCTCCTCAAAAGCTGAGCAAGCTGAGAGTGGATGTTCAAACCTTCAAACAAAAAGATGGTGTATCCCTCTATGAAGCTTGGAAAAGATACAAGCAGCTGACCAAAAGATGTCCATATGACATATTTTCAGAATGGACCATATTTGATATATTCTATTATGGTCTATCTGAATTTTCGAAAATGTCATTAGACCATTCTGCAGGTGGATCCATTCACCTAAAGAAAACGCCTAAAGAGGCTCAAGAACTCATTGACATGGTTGCAAACAACCAATTCATGTACACTTCTGAGAGGAATTCTGTGAATAATGGGATACCTCAGAAGAAAGGAGTTCTTGAAATTGATGCTCTGAATGCCATATTGGCTCAGAACAAAGTGTTGACTCAACAGGTCAATATGATCTCTCAAAATTTGAATGGATGGCAACATGCATCCAACAGTACTAAAGAGGCAGCTTCTGAAGAAGCTTATGATCCTGAGAACCCTGCCATGGCAGAGGTTAATTACATGGGTGAACCTTATGGAAACACCTATAACTCGTCATGGAGAAATCATCCAAATTTCTCATGGAAGGATCAACAAAAGCCTCAACAAGGCTTTAACAATGGTGGACGCAATAGGCTGAGCAATAGCAAGCCTTTCCCATCATCTTCTCAGCAACAGACAGAGAATTCTGAACAAAACACTTCTAATTTAGCCAATCTAGTCTCTGATCTGTCAAAGGCCACTTTCAGTTTCATGAGTGAAACAAGATCCTCCATCAAAAATCTGGAGGCACAAGTAGGCCAGCAGAGTAAGAAAGTCATTGAAACTCCTCCCAGTATTCTCCCAAGCAATACAGAAGAGAATCCAAAAGGAGAGTGCAAGGCCATTGATATAATCAATATGGCCGAATGCACAAGGGAGGAGGAGGACGAAAATCCTAGTGAGGAAGACCTCCTGGGACGTCCCTCAAGCAAGAAGGAGTTTCCTATTAAGGATCCAAAGGAATTTGAGGCTCATATAGAGACCATAGAGATTCCATTAAATCTCCTTCTGCCATTCATGAGCTCTGAAGACTATTCTTCCTCTGAAGAGGATGAAGATGTGACTGGAGAGCAAGTTACTCAATATTTAGGAGCTATCATGAAGCTGAATGCCAAGTTGTTTGGTAATGAGACTTGGGAAAGTGAACCTCCTTTGCTCATTAGAGAACTGGATACCTGGATTCAGCAAATTTTACCTCAAAAGAGACAAGATCCTGGCAAGTTCTTAATACCTTGTACCATAGGCACCATGACCTTTGAAAAAGCTCTATGTGATCTAGGGTCAGGGATAAATCTTATGCCACTCTTTGTAATGGAGAAGCTGGGGATCATTGAGGTACAACCTGCCTTGTTCTCATTACAATTGGCAGATAAGTCATTGAGACAAGCTTATGGAATAGTAGAGGACGTGTTAGTAAAGGTTGAAGGCCTTTACATCCCTGCTGATTTCATAATCTTAGACACTAGGAAGGAAGAGGATGAATGCATCATCCTTGGAAGACCTTTCCTAGCCACAGCAGGAGCTGTGATAGATGTCAACAGAGGTGAATTAGTCTTTTAATTGAATGGGGACTACCTTGTGTTTAAGGCATATGGCCATCTCTCTGTGACAAAAGAGAGTAAGCATGAAGAGCTTCTCTCAGTTCAAAGTCAAGAAGAGCCCCAACAGTCAAACTCTAAGTTTGGTGTTGGGAGGCCACAACCAAACTCTAAGTTTGGTGTTAAGACCCCATATCCAAACTTTAAGTTTGGTGTTGGGACTATACAACATTGACCTGATCACCTTTGTGGCTCCATGAGAGCCACTGTCAAGCTATTGACATTAAAGAAGCACTTGTTGGGAGGCAACTGATGAGCGGATAATTTGTATACTTTTTGGCATTGTTTTTAGTATGTTTTTAGTAGTTTGAGTTGAGTTTTTAGTATATTTTTATTAGTTTTTAGTTAAAATTCACTTTTCTGGACTTTACTATGAGTTTGTGTGTTTTTCTGTGATTTCAGGTATTTTCTGGCTGAAATTGAGGGACCTGAGCAAAAATCTGATTCAGAGACTGAAAAGGACTGCAGATGCTGTTGGATTCTGACCTCCCTGCACTCGAAGTGGATTTTCTGGAGCTACAGAAGCCCAATTGGCGCGCTCTCAACGGCGTTGGAAAGTAGACATCCTGGGCTTTCCAGCAATATATGATAGTCCATACTTTGCCCAAGATTTGATGGCCCAAACCGGCGTTCAAAGTCACCTACAGAAATCCCAGCGTTAAACGCCGGAACTGGCACCTAAATGGGAGTTAAACGCCCAAACTGGCACCAAAATGGGAGTTAAACGCCAAGAAGAGTCTCTACACGAAAATTACTTCATTGCTCAGCCCAAGCACACACCAAGTGGGCCTGGAAGTGGATTTTTATGTCATTTACTCACCTTTGTACACCTTAGGCTACTAGTTTTCTATATATAGGACCTTTTACTATTGTATTTTCATCTTGGTTCTTCTGGTTCCCTCTCTGGGGCCGAAACCAATGATCACATTTGTTCTTATGTATTTTCAACGGTGGAGTTTCTACACACCATAGATTAAGCATCTGAGGCTTAGTGAATATCTCTTGGATTTCTGATTGCATGATGCATGGTTGATCGCCTGACAACCGAGTGCTCGCCTGACAAACGAGCCAGCCATTCCGTGAGATCAGAGTCTTCGTGGTATAGGCAAGAACTGATGGCGGCATTCAAGAGAATCCGGAAGGTCTAACCTTGTCTGTGGTATTCTGAGTAGGATTCAATGATTGAATGACTGTGACGTGCTTCAAACCTGTAACCTACTGGGCGTTAGTGACAGACGCAAAAGAGTGATTCTATTCCGGTAGGGGAGGGAACCAAACCGGTGATTGGCAGTACTGTGACAGAGTGCGTGCATTAGCTTTCACTGCGCGGATGGGAGGTAGCTGCTGACAACAGTGAAACCCTACACGAGCTTGCCATGGAAAGGAGTAAGAAGGATTGGATGAAGGCAGTAGGAAAGCAGAGAGACGGAAGGGAAGGCATCTTCATACGCTTGTCTGAAGCTCTTACACCAATGATATACATAAGTATCACTATCTTTATCTTTATATTATTTTCGTTCATCATCTATACCCATTTGAGTCTGCCTGACTGAGATTTACAAGATGACCATAGCTTGCTTCATACCACCAATCTCCGTGGGATCGACCCTTACTCGCGTAAGGTATTACTTGGACGACCCAGTGCACTTGCTGGTTAGTTGTGCGAAATTGTAGTGATCACAATTTCGTGCACCAAGTTTTTGGCGCCGTTGCCGGGGATTGTTCTTGTGTATGGACAACTGACGGTTCATCTTGTTGCTTAGATTAGGTAATTTTTTTTTCAGAGTTCTTTAAGGATGAATTCTAGTGTTTCAAGGTGATGTTCTTATCATCACCAAAGCTGATTGTTCTTCATCAATTTAGCTCTTGAATGCAATGTCTTGCTGAAGCTTAGCTAGCTATGTCTAATTCCTTTAGACTAAAGCTTTAGACTAACATTGCATGATTCCTGGAATTCTCATTAAGAATTTTGATACCTTTATTTTCTTTTTCACCTAATTTTCGAAAAATAACCAAAAAAATTTTACAAAATCATAAAATCCAAAAATATTTCTTGTTTGAGTCTAGAGTCTCATCTTAAGTTTAGTGTCAATTGCATGTTTCTATTCTTACTGCATTCATGCATGTGTCTTCATTAATCTTCAAGTTGTTCTTGATGATTTTCTTGTTTTGATCTTTGAATTCTATTGACTTGAGTATTTTGTGTTTGTCATATGCATTCTCATGTTGTTAGTGTTAAAAGTATACAAACTGCTAAGTTTGGTGTCTTGCATGCATTGTTATTTGATTTTAATTGCATTTTGATTATTCCTCATTATTAAAAATCCAAAAATAATTTTAATTTGTGTCTTTTCAAGTCAATAATACAGAGAATTGAAGATTCAGAACATACTGCAGAGGAATTATACAGAAAAAGCTGAGCATTCAAAAATGCCCAGTGAAGAAGGCAGACTGGCGTTTAAACGCCAGCCAGGGCACCTGGTTGGGCGTTTAACGCCCAAAGAGGTAGCATTTTGGGCGTTAAACGCCAGAATGTATACCATTCTGGGCGTTTAACGCCAGGATGGTGCTAGGGGGAAGATTTTGTTTTTCAAATCAATTTTTTTCAAGTTTTCAAAGTTTTTCAAAATCAAATCTTTTTCAAATCATATCTTTTCAATCAAATGTTTTCAAAATTAATTTCCTTCCTTTTTCAAAGATACTTACTAACAATTAATGATTTGATTGAACATTTTTTGCCTTTTCTATTGAGGAAGGTTTTATGTTTGAATCATATCTTTTCTTGTTAGGCAAGTCATTAATTTTTAAAATCATATCTTTTAAAATTGTTTTCAAATCATATCTTTTAAAATTGTTTTTCAAATCATATCTTTTCAATCATATCTTTTTAAAACCATAATTTTTCAATCACATCTTTTTTTTAAAATAAGTTTTCAATCAAATCTTTTTAATTTCTAATTTCAAAATCTTTTTCAAAAATCACTTGATTTCTTTTCCACTCTTATTTTCGAAAATCAATTAAGTGTTTTTCAAAATGTTTTCAAAATCTTTTACTTAAATTTTCGAAAATTACTTCCCTTCTTCTCACATCCTTCTATTCATGGACTAACACTATTCTTTAATGCAAAATTCGAACTCCATCTTCTTTGATAAGTTCGAATTTTCTACCTCTGTCTTTCATTTTTCTTTTCCTCTGACACCTCAAGGAATCTCTATACTGTAACATAGAGGATTCCATATTTTCTTGTTTTCTTCTCTTTCTTATGAGCAGGAGCAGAGACAAAGGCATTCTTGTTGAAGCTGACCCTGAACCCGAGAGGACCTTGAAGAGAAAGCTAAGAGAAGCCAAGGCACAACTCTCTTTAGAGGACCTGACCGAATTCTTCAAAGAAGAAGAAGACATGGCAGCCGAAAACAACAATAATGCAAATAATGCAAGGAAGGTGTTGGGTGACTTTACTGCACCTACTCCTGATTTTTATGGGAAAAGCATCTCTATCCCTGCCATTGGAGCAAACAACTTTGAGCTTAAACCTCAATTAGTTTCTCTAATGCAACAGAATTGCAAGTTCCATGGACTTCCAATGGAAGATCCTCATCAGTTCTTAGCTGAATTCTTGCAAATCTGTGACACAGTCAAGACTAATGGGGTAGACCCTGAGGTCTATAGACTGATGCTATTCCCTTTTGCTGTAAGAGACAGAGCTAGGATATGGTTGGACTCTCAACCTAAAGAAAGCCTGGACTCTTGGGAAAAGCTAGTCAATGCCTTCTTGGCAAAATTCTTTCCACCACAAAGATGGAGTAAGCTTAGAGTGGAGGTCCAAACCTTCAAACAGAAGGATGGAGAATCCCTCTATGAAGCTTGGGAAAGATACAAACAATTAATCAGAAGATGTCCCTCAGACATGCTTTCTGAATGGAGCATCATAGGTATTTTCTATGATGGTCTCTCTGAACTATCCAAGATGTCTTTGGATAGCTCTGCTGGAGGATCTCTTCATCTGAAGAAGACGCCTGCAGAAGCTCAAGAATTGATTGAAATGGTTGCAAATAACCAATTCATGTACACTTCTGAAAGGAATCCTGTGAACAATGGGACTAGTCAGAAGAAAGGAGTTCTTAAGATTGACACTCTGAACGCCATTTTGGCTCAGAATAAGATATTGACTCAACAAGTCAATTTGATTTCTCAAAGTCTGTCTGGAATGCAAAATGCACCAAACAGTACTAAGGATGCTTCATCTAAGGAAGAAGCTTATGATCCTGAGAACCCTTCCATGGAAGAGGTGAATTACCTAGGAGAACCCTATGGAAACACCTATAATTCTTCATGGAGAAATCACCCAAATCTCTCATGGAAGAATCAAGAGAGACCTCAACAAGGTTTCAATAACAATAACGGTGGAAGAAACAGGTTTAGCAATAGCAAGCCTTTTCCATCATCTTCTCAGCAACAGACAGAGAGTTCTAAGCAGAATACTTCTGACTTAGCAACAATGGTCTCTGATCTAATAAAGACCACTCAAAGTTTCATGAATGAAACAAGGTCCTCCATCAGAAATTTGGAAGGACAAGTGGGTCAGCTGAGCAAGAAAGTTACTGAACTCCCTCCTAGTACTCTCACAAGTAATACAGAAGAAAATCCAAAAGGAGAGTGCAAAGCCATAACCATGGCCGAATTTGGAGAGGAAAGGGAGGAAGTGAACGCCACTGAGGAAGACCTCAATGGGCGTGCACTAGCCTCCAATGAGTTCCCCAATGAGGAACCATGGGAATCTGAGGCTCAAAATGAGACCATAGAGATTCCATTGGATTACTTCTGCCTTTCATGAGCTCTGATGAGTATTCTTCCTCTGAAGAGGATGAGTATGTCACTGAGGAGCAAGTTGCTAAATACCTTGGAGCAATCATGAAGCTAAATGACAAGTTATTTGGAAATGAGACTTGGGAGGATGAACCTCCTTTGCTCACCAAAGAACTGGATGACTTGTCTAGGCAGAAATTACCTCAAAGAGACAAGATCCTGGGAAGTTTTCCATACATTGTACCATAGGCACCATGACCTTCAAGAAGGCTCTATGTGACTTAGGGTCAAGTGTGAACCTCATGCCTCTCTCAGTAATGGAGAAGCTAAGGATCTTTGAGGTACAGGCTGCAAGAATCTCATTAGAGATGGCAGACAACTCAAGGAAACAAGCTCATGGACTTGTAGAGAATGTTTTGGTAAAGGTTGAAGACCATTACATTCCTACTAATTTCATAGTCCTAGAGACTGGGAAATGCATGGATGAATCCATCATCCTTGGCAGACCCTTCCTAGCCACAGCAAAGGCTGTGATTGATGTTGATGGAGGTGAACTGATCATTCAAGTGAATGGAGAATCCTTTGTGTTTAAGGCTCAAGGATATCCCTCTGTCACCATAGAGATGAAGCATGAAGAGCTTCTCTCAAATCAGAGACAAGCAGAGCCCCCACAGTCAAACTCTAAGTTGGTGTTGGGAGGCCACAACCAAACTCTAAGTTTGGTGTTGAACCCCCACATTCAAACTCTAAGTTTGGTGTTGGGAGGTTCCAACATTGCTCTGAGTATCTGTGAGGCTCCATGCGAGCCCTCTGTCAAGCTACTGACATTAAAGAAGCGCTTGTTGGGAGGCAACCCAATGATTATATTTTATATATTTTCTTTTGTTATTTTATGTTTTTTTGTAGGTTGATGATCATAAGAAGTCACAAAATCCATTGAAAAAGCAAAAACAGAATGAAAAACAGGAAGAAAAACAGCACACCCTGGAGGAAGATGCTGCTGGCGTTCAAACGCCAGTAAGCCTAGCAGTTGGGCGTTTAACGCCCAGTCTGGCACCATTCTGGGCGTTTAACGCCAGAAAGGGGCACCAGACTGGCGTTAAACGCCAGAAAAGGGCAAGAACATGGCGTTAAACGCCAGGAATGGGCATCAGCCCGGCGTTTAACGCCAGAAATGGGTCAAAACGTGATTTTTGATGCCATTTGGTGCAGGGATGACTTTTCCTTGACACCTTAGGATCTGTGGACCCCACAGGATCCCCACCAACCCCACCACTCTCTCTTCTTATTCACCCATTCACCAATCACCTCTACCACTCTCCCTCTCCTCCATTTCTTCTTCTTCTACTCTTTTGCTCGAGGACGAGCAAACCTTTTAAGTTTGGTGTGGTAAAAGCATTGCTTTTTGTTTTTCCATAACCATTTATGGCATCCAAGGCCGGAGAAACCTCTAGAAAGAGGAAAGGGAAGGCAAAAGCTTTCACCTCCGAGTCATGGGAGATGGAGAGATTCATCTCAAGGGTGCATCAAGACCACTTCTATGAAGTTGTGGCCATGAAGAAGGGTCAACTTTGATCAAAGGTTGGACCAAGTCCTCATAGATATCTGTGAAAAGGACGCCCAATGGAAGAGAAATTCAAGAGGGAAGCCGGTTCAACTGAGAAGGCATGACCTCAAGCCCATCACTAAGAAAAGAATGGAGCAAACAAGAGACCCCTCATCATGAGAGAGGAGCAACAAAGACAAGGAAGAGACATTGAGGAGCTCAAGCACTCCATAGGATCTCCAAGAGGAAGAACAAGCCGCCATCACTAAGGTGGACCCGTTCTTTAATCTCCTTGTTCTTTATTTTCTTGTTTTTCGAAAAATTTTGCTTTATGTTTATCTATGTCTATGTCTTGTGATCATTAGTGTCTTAGTGTCTATGCCTTAAAGTTATGAATGTCCTATGAATCCATCACCTTTCTTAAAAGAAAACTGTTTTTATCACAAAAGAACAAGAAGTACAGGATTTCAAATTCATCTTTAAAACTAGCTTAATTAGTTTGATGTGGTGACAATACTTTTTGTTTTCTGAATGTATGCTTGAACAGTGCATATGTCTTTTGAATTTGTGGTTCATGAATGTTAAATTGTTGGCTCTTGAAAGAATGATGAAAAAGGAGACATGTTACTGAGGATCTGAAAAATCATAAAATGATTCTTGAAGCAAGAAAAAGCAGTGAAAAAAAAAGGGAGAAAAACGAAAAAATTGATGAAAAAGAAAGAATAAAGTTGTGATCCAAGGCAAAAAGAGTGTGCTTAAGAACCCTGGACACCTCTAATTGGGGACTCTAGCAAAGCTGAGTCACAATCTGAAAAGGTTCACCCAATTATGTGTCTGTGGCATGTATGTATCCGGTGGTAATACTGGAAGACAGAGTGCTTTGGGCCACGGCCAAGACTCAATAAGTAGCTGTGTTCAAGAATCATCATACTTAACTAAGAGAATCAATAACACTATCTGGATTCTGAGTTCCTAAAGAAGCCAATCATTCTGAATTTCAAAGAATAAAGTGAGATGCCAAAACTGTTCGGAGGCAAAAAGCTACTAGTCCGCTCATCTAATTTGGAGCTTAGTTTCATTGATAATTTGGAGTCTATAGTATATCTCTTCTTTTTATCTTATTTGATTTTCAGTTGCTTGAGGACAAGCAACAATTTAAGTTTGGTGTGTGATGAGCGGATAATTTGTATACTTTTTGGCATTGTTTTTAGTATGTTTTTAGTAGTTTGAGTTGAGTTTTTAGTATATTTTATTAGTTTTTAGTTAAAATTCACTTTTCTGGACTTTACTATGAGTTTGTGTGTTTTTCTGTGATTTCAGGTATTTTCTGGCTGAAATTGAGGGACCTGAGCAAAAATCTGATTCAGAGACTGAAAAGGACTGCAGATGCTGTTGGATTCTGACCTCCCTGCACTCGAAGTGGATTTTCTGGAGCTACAGAAGCCCAATTGGCGCGCTCTCAATGGCGTTGGAAAGTAGACATCCTGGGCTTTCCAGCAATATATGATAGTCCATACTTGCCCAAGATTTGATGGCCCAAACCGGCGTTCAAAGTCACCTACAGAAATCCCAGCGTTAAACGCCGGAATGGCACCTAAATGGGAGTTAAACGCCCAAACTGGCACCAAAATGGGAGTTAAACGCCAAGAAGAGTCTCTACACGAAAATTACTTCATTGCTCAGCCCAAGCACACACCAAGTGGGCCTGGAAGTGGATTTTATGTCATTTACTCACCTTTGTACACCTTAGGCTACTAGTTTTCTATATATAGGACCTTTACTATTGTATTTTCATCTTGGTTCTTCTGGTTCCCTCTCTGGGGCCGAAACCAATGATCACATTTGTTCTTATGTATTTTCAACGGTGGAGTTTCTACACACCATAGATTAAGCATCTGAGGCTTAGTGAATATCTCTTGGATTTCTGATTGCATGATGCATGGTTGATCGCCTGACAACCGAGTGCTCGCCTGACAAACGAGCCAGCCATTCCGTGAGATCAGAGTCTTCGTGGTATAGGCAAGAACTGATGGCGGCATTCAAGAGAATCCGGAAGGTCTAACCTTGTCTGTGGTATTCTGAGTAGGATTCAATGATTGAATGACTGTGACGTGCTTCAACCTGTAACCTACTGGGCGTTAGTGACAGACGCAAAAGAGTGATTCTATTCCGGTAGGGGAGGGAACCAAACCGGTGATTGGCAGTACTGTGACAGAGTGCGTGCATTAGCTTTCACTGCGCGGATGGGAGGTAGCTGCTGACAACAGTGAAACCCTACACGAGCTTGCCATGGAAAGGAGTAAGAAGGATTGGATGAAGGCAGTAGGAAAGCAGAGAGACGGAAGGGAAGGCATCTTCATACGCTTGTCTGAAGCTCTTACACCAATGATATACATAAGTATCACTATCTTTATCTTTATATTATTTTCGTTCATCATCTATACCCATTTGAGTCTGCCTGACTGAGATTTACAAGATGACCATAGCTTGCTTCATACCACCAATCTCCGTGGGATCGACCCTTACTCGCGTAAGGTATTACTTGGACGACCCAGTGCACTTGCTGGTTAGTTGTGCGAAATTGTAGTGATCACAATTTCGTGCACCAGCAACCCAATTTTATTTATCTAATTTTTATTTTACTGTTATTTTGTGTTTTATTAGGTACATGATCATGAGGAGTCACGAAAAAAATATAAAAATTAAAAACAGAATAAAAAACAGCAGAAGAAAAATCACACCCTGGAGGGAGGACAGACTGGCGTTCAACGACAGTGAGGAGCATCTAGCTGGCGTTCAACGCCAGAACAGAGCATGAAGCTGGCACTGAACGCCAGAAACAAGCAACATTCTGGCGTTTGAACGCCAGGAATGTGCCTAGAGGAAAAGCTGGCGCTGAACGCCAGTGACAAGCATGAAACTGGCGTTCAACGCCAGAAACATGTTACATGTGGGCGTTGAACGCCCAGAATGTGCATCACTCGGCGTTTAAACGCCAGAATGGTGTGCAATGGCATTTTACATGCCTATTTGGTGCAGGGATGGAATTCCTTGACACCTCTGGATCTGTGGACCCCACAGGATCACCTCAGGATCTGTGGACCCCACAGGATCCCCACCTAACATATTCCCACCTTACCTCCTAATCCTATTTACACTCTCCCCCATGTCATACTTCCCAAAACCCTTCACCAATCTCCTCACCCTCTCTCTCCATTCATGGTCATCCCTTCTGCTTTTCATTCACCACCTACATCTATCCACTCTTCCCCATACACCCCACCTACCTTTAAAATTCAAATTCTCTTTCCCACCCAATCCCACCCATATAGCCGAATACACACATCCCTCTATCTCCTCCATATCTTCTTCTTATTCTTCATCTTTTCTTTCTTCTCTTGCTCGAGGGCGAGCAATTTTCTAAGTTTGGTGTGGTAAAAGCATAGCTTTTTGCTTTTCCATAACCATTAATGGCACCTAAGGCCAGAGACATCCAAAAAAAAAAGAGAAGAAGAAGAGAAAAAAAAGGGGAAGACAAAAGCTTCCACCTCTGAGTAATGGGAGATGGAAAGACTCATGTAAAGGGTTTATAGCTCAGTGGTAGAACATTTGACTGCAAATCAAGAGATCCCTGAGATACCTCAGGGGATAAATTGCCCTCCACACAATTATTGGGAGCAACTAAGGATAGGAACACCAAAATTACTAGGAATCATGCAACAAAAGCAAGGAAGAGACATAAAGGAGCTCAAAAAGCACCATTGGTCCTTCAAGAAGGCGCCATCCTCACTAAGGTGGATTCATTCCATGTTCTTATTTCTTTCTGCTTTTCGATTTTTATGTTGTGTTCATTTATGTTTTGTGTCTCTACTTCATGATCATTAGTATGTAGTAACTATGTCTTAAAGCTATGAATAAAATCCATTAATCCTTCACCTCTCTTAAATGAAATATGCTTTAATTCAAAAGAACAAGAAGTACATGAATTTTGAATTTATCCTTGAATTTAGTTTAATTATATTGATGTGGTGACAATACTTTTTATTTTCTGAATGAATGCTTGAACATTGCATATTTTTTATCTTGTTGTTTATGAATGTTAAAACTGTTGGCTCTTGAAAGAATGATGAACAAAGAGAAATGTTATT